>NC_071090.1:92448439-92771773 GCF_027358695.1 Spea bombifrons | reverse complement strand
ATGTTCATTTCTTTACTGAGAGGGTGGTAAATAAGTAGAACAGCTTCCTATCAGAAGTGGTAAAGGCTAATACACTGAAGGAACTTAAAAATGCATCAGATAAGCATAAAGTGATCTTGGATCTAATGTCTGATTCTATACAACGGGAAAAATGGGCATACTAGATGGGCCGAATGGGCCGCTGTAAATGAGAGAGCTCAGTGTAAGACCTACCTGAAAGCAAAGGAAGACACAAGGCTACAGGGCAGACAAAAATATATATATAATAATAGTACATTGCTATTATTAGTATTAGTATATTGGTATTATTCATTTTAGTATATTGGTATTATTAGTATTAGTATATTGGTAGTATTAGTTAAGCAGGTTGGCATCATTAAAGTAGGACTATGGGGCTTGGTATTATTAGTATTAGTATATTGGTATTATTAGTATTAATAGTATTACTATATTGGTATTATTAGTATTATTAGTATATTGGAATTATTAGTATTAGTATATTGGTATTTTTAGTTAAGTAGGTTGGCATCATTAAAGTAGGACTGTTGGGCTTGGTAGTATTAGTACATTGGTATTAGTAGTATTAGTATATTGTTATTATTAGTATTATTAGTATTAGTATATTGGTATTATAAGTTAAGCAGGTTGGCATCATTGAAGTAGGACTGTGGGGCTTGGTAGTATTAGTATTAATTTATTGGTATTATTAGTTTTAGTAGTATTAGTATATTGGCATTATTAGTATATTGGTATTATTAGTATTAGTATATTGGTATTATGAGTTAAGCAGGTTGGCATCATTAAAGTAGGACTGTGGGGCTTGGTAGTATTAGTATTATTAGTATATTGGTATTATTAGTAGATTGGTATTATTAGTATTAGTATATTAGTATTATTAGTTTTAGTATATTGGTATTATTAGTATTAGTATATTGGTATTATTAGTTAAGCAGGTTGGCATAGGACTGTGGGGCTTGGTATTATTAGTATTATTAGTATATTAGTATTATTAGTATATTGGTATTATTAGTATTATTAGTATTAGTATATTAGTATTATTAGTATTAGTATATTGGTATTATTAGTATTAGTATATTGGTATTATTAGTATTAGTATATTGGTATTATTAGTATTAGTATATTGGTATTATGAGTTAAGCAGGTTGGCATCATTAAAGTAGGACTGTGGGGCTTGGTAGTATTAGTATTATTAGTATATTGGTATTATTAGTTTTAGTATATTGGTATTATTAGTTAAGCAGGTTGGCATCATTAAAGTAGGACTGTGGGGCTTGGTAGTATTAGTATTATTAGTATATTGGTATTATTAGTATAAGTATATTAGTATTATTATATTAGTATTATTAGTATTAGTATATTGGTATTATTAGTATTAGTATATTGGTATTATTAGTATTATTAGTATTAGTATATTAGTATTATTAGTATTAGTATATTGGTATTATTAGTATTATTAGTATTAGTATATTGGTATTATTAGTTAAGCAGGTTGGCATAGGACTGTGGGGCTTGGTATTATTAGGAAGGAAAGTGATATGATTACAGATGGCCCCTCTTTTATACGCCCCCAGCTCTAGCCCAGACCTGTGGCCCCCTTGCGTCTGTATCGCATCTTGTTGTACAGCTCTGCAGAGTATGCTGGCGCATTACAAATAAAAGGTAATGATTACAATTGGACAGCGCAGGGGTGACCGTTATCTGAAGGCTCCTTGTAATAGGGACACTTTGGGAGGTAATTAGACGGAGGAGGCCCACGTGACGATGCAGCTCAGTGGGTGCACCGGACTAGGCATGTGTTTAGTCACTAGGGAAAACTGGCGTTCGCAGACACGTGGACAACAAATCCCATCATGCACTGCCAGATATTGTATGCCAGAAGCTTGCTATAACTGTTAGCCTCTGATCATTTTCTCCCTTCACTTCCTGCTGCTAATTTTGTTCCGTGATCTCTTCTCTAAAGCAGTCTCTCGCCTCTCTCACTTTCTCTCTCTCTCCGTCTCTCTCTCTCTCTCTCCTGCTTTCCGTCTCCCGTTCCCCCTCTCTCTTCTGGCGTATTTATTTCCCTCTGGTTCTGCGGGAGGGGCAGCGTCACGCTAATGAGTGTTTTAGCTATTCATTTGTTTTACTCGCAGCCCGTAATGAATTAAAAGGCGGGGGGACTTCGGAGACCGATTTTTAATACAAACTCCCCTCCTGGTGCCGACCCCGACCGTCAGCGCCGTGCCCGTTACTACAGCAACCACGGGCATTTTCATGCAAATTGGCTGCTCTATGGATGAGATGGTGCCGGCGCATCCTACAACTAATCATGATAAAATTAGTTTCACTATATTTAAATGACTCTACCTAATGCATTATATCCATATGCATGAAATTGCTTCGGCTAATGCTCTGCATAAAATAGCAAAGACGTTGCAAATTACCATATTGCCGGCCCTAAAACAGGCTGCCATAAAGAAGCCCCCCTCCCCATAGGATTTTTATTAAATGACTCACCCTCAAGGCATTTATTAGAAGCACTATGATGGGAAAATGTTCATGTAACCGGCGGTCCGTCCCCTAGGTGTATGGCGAGCCCTTCTCACCGTGCCTGTGGCACTGAAATGGTTATGCAGGCTTGGTGCCCTCTCTGTAATTGCTCTTGTGCATGGTTAACCCGATCACTGCCAGAGGCAAAGCGCTGTGGTTACGGATGTAAACCCTCTCAGTGCCAGAGGTGTGTGTGTTCTTCACAGATGCAAACTTGTTGAGCAAGTGTGATGCTTCAGGAAAGAAGGGCCGAGGATAACCACGGGAGCCCACAATGTCATAAAGCTTCATGGCATCGGTAACACAAGCAATTTGTGCTTTCCCCGAGTCCTCTGGCACACAAGGGGTTAATATTTAACTCATTTTATTCTCTGTACATACTCTTGTCTGTGTATAGCATGTAAGTTACGAAGCGCATAGCTTACAGTATTTTTTGCAGTCGTGTCTGATAATTGCATCCCCTATAGAAATACATATAGCCGTACCCAGATATTGTGACTTTAATCTCCCCTATAATCATCCATGCATGCGTCATACAGTTCATGTGAAGGGGAACATCACAAGGCGGCATATATTCTACCAAAAGTACACAGTGTTTAACAGCTCACTGAAATAACTTTGTAAACTCTCTCTACTTATTGCTAAGGAAGAAGCCCCCTATTCTCTTCTCTAGCCCTTACTGTATTATCCATTATTAAAAGTAGCAAGTGTTTGTTCGGTACACTTTCCCAAAGAAGACATTGGGTTCTTTTTAGGTCAATATAGATGTACATCACATCCTTTAATCACTGAATTATTTGGGAAATATTGATAGGCATCTGCAAGAAGGCAAATGGGGGCACTTGTCCTCACGTGTTACTATATACATAACGAGTAGGTGCTGCTGGTTCTTTGCATATGCTCCATCCAGCCGAACCAATGTCATGTATATTATAATTGAGCAATGGATTGTTTTCCATGTAGTTAGGTTTAGTCATCCGCAGGACAAAGGTCCAATTGTTACCACAAGCTCCAGGGCGCTCTAATGTTCAGTTACCATCAGTAACTGCTGCCCGGGGGGTCTTACTTTGAGTGGTTTTATAGCTACAGAGATATCAGTGGGGGGCACGGGGGCACTCTAACTTGTGCTTCATGCCTGAAGGTTGTGTGTATGAGAAGGGGGGTTATCTGGGTCCTGCGGGAGCTCTAAAGCTCAATCAAACCTATGAGTAGCACAGGCAGTGTTAAATGGTTATTAAAATTTGCCTTTATGCCTTTATATTGGAAGAAGTAATTCTACAGAAGATAAACAACTACAATATATAATTACATGGAATATAATTGCTGCAGTTAAAGAAGCCAGGCGCACATGCATACCAGCGGTGTGTGAACATTGGGTACGTCCTTTGATATAAATGAACACTAATGGTTTTTCATTTCCATAACCGTAAAAAGTAAGGTATGTCACCTTAAGAAAAATGCTGTTCATTCACCTATTCGGATTTATATATAAATTGTATTTCTGGGGCAAAGATTGGAATCTGGAACAATCACTGTGCAAACCAATGGAGCATCATTACTGATTGCACTAGAAGCCCCCCATTGAGTGTTTGTAGTCTGAATTGTAGAACATAGAAATGTATTGGTTTATACATTCTGTTAACATAAATTACATTTCAAGATAGCAAGAAAAAAAGGCATAAAGAAGTTGTTGGTAAATGGTGCCATATGTACTGCTAATGGAAAAATAATTAGCATAAAATGCTTGTATACTGTATATATATATATATATATACATATACTGTATATATATATATATATATATATATATACATACATACATTATAGATATTTTGGTTATAACTTTTGTGCAATTCTATTATACTGTAGATCACAATAGCTCCCTACTTTTCCTAATGCTGGGATGGCGATATATTATTTCAATATGGATAACAATGCCAACTATACTGTACCTTTTTTGCAACATTAAAGTGGAGAAATCTCTGAGTTTAGTAAGTTCCCAGACTTGGCACGGTTAAAGCTTAATTAGAGCACTGTTTGTTTTCTAGACGACCTGAGGACCACGCATGCCCTTACAGGGTTTTTGTGTAGGACCGCGGCCTATATCAGAAGGTTAATTTAATCATTTGCAGCCCCAACCTGTGTTTCCTAATAATATGCTCCTCTCCATATTGAAAAAGTGAATAAATCCCAAAATGTGAAATTTCAGGCACGTCCCGCCAACAGTATAAGGGTTAGAAATATGGGAACACCCACTGAAATTAGAAAAGGGGACCTCTTGTAGAAAAGGGGACTTCTTGTAGCTGTACTTTTTCATTGGTGTTTTACCCAAAACAAATGGAGACAGGAGGTGTAGAAGGCCATAGATAATACACAAATAATTAGAATACATTGCACTGAACCCAAAAAACCCTTTCTAGACTTAAGTCAGAGAGAGTATCCTGCTCCTCCTATGTTCTTGCTTGCAGATGGAGCTTGGTCCTTGCACCATCGACTAAGAGAATGGAAACATGCGCTCTACCTCCATAAACATGCTAATTTGCAACCATAATATTCACAAGCAAAGTATCCATCACACAGGTCCTATCTGCAGACAGCAGCGCGGCTCATCTGTCAGTGGAGCTTGGGCTGCCAACTCACTGCGGGGGGCAGAGAGCAGAACTTAACTTGCATGATGAGACCCTGAGGGGGAGGGGGATTGAAAGAATAATTCCAAGGAGCGAGGAAGCGTCGGCTGCCATGGATAACTTGAGAAAGAGAACGAGGGGACTCAGATATTGCTGTTATTTCTGTACAGACGGGCTACATCAGAGACACAGGGTATCTCTTTCAATATAAGCAGATTGTGCTCAGGGTTACTTTACATCAGACATGAGCTGAATTAACCACGCAGTTAGCTGCCAAGGCCCTCCCAAAAGTTTTCACATCTTGATGATTTCAAAGTTGCAGCTTTATCTATCATTTGGTCTCAAATTATTAGCCTCTAGGGGAGCAAATCTTGTGGCCTGTATTAAAGTATTGTATTAATGTGGGAAGCATGACTGTCTCACGGTATCTTATCCGTGTATAGTGTACTTTATAGGGTGAATGTTTGCACATAATGCTAATCCCCCAGTGGTAGCACTTGCTGTAACACAAGATAGATGTCCATTTTGTATTTGCTCCCCTAACTGTTGGGGCTTCCAATACCCAATACCTTTTTTGCTGTCACAACCTCACAAATTGTAAAATCATGTCTCTAGCTCCCAAACCCTTCTCTATAAGACATATCCTGTTTCCAAAATCTGTTCTCTTCTCTATAGTTCATATCCACTGTTGCTATCCTGGTTGACCTATACATCCCTAGGTGTTGGGGACAAGGTGGTGTCATGCCTTCCGTACTAAAATGACAGACCTGCTAAATTCTATATAACCTATATAACTCATAATAACCTCTTCTAAAACAGTTACCTTCTGTTTGTCCCAGTGCCACCATTGCTTTTCATCTAACCTTTCTTCTACCCAACCCAGTTCAACATCACTCCTCTTCATCTGATCCAGTAATGGATAGCATTTGGCATCCCAGCTGCCATGGACTATGGCTCCCAGGATGTTAACTCAGCCAACTGGGTTATCCTCCATTACTAACATTCATATAGTTCCACATCAACTCAACCCCAGTCTGTTCACGTACCCATAACTGTTAACTTTTCGCATAAACAGTCCACCTCTAAATATAACTCCATTCAACTCCATTGCTGCCTATTAACACTATAAATATTTTTCCAATAAACTGTATGTCTCTATACTGATGATTTCCCTATAACGGAACTAGGACACCACTCAAGTAATGTGTAAAATGAATTAAGTTTAGTACACCACCTGGAGGAGGTATTAACCCGCTGCCTGATTATCTCCAAACCTCAAAATCCCTTTAGAGTTTTCAGTATAATAAGTGAAAGCACAACCTTTGAAATAAACCACTGCAGAGTCTTGATAATTGGAAAAGGTTGACACACGACCCCCAGAATATCCTCTCTCCCCGCATGTTGGGCAGAGTTTCCTAGATTTGCTGATGCGTCTGTTTCGCATTACAAAATATGACAGAGAGACAGATATTAAATGCTCAGCTCAGCTGCTCTCACAAGTCAAATGCCTATTTAATAGTTTTCACATTGTGTCTGACAGTCGGCTATTTTTATAATCTTTAATTTAAGGCAAACTGTTTTATCTCATTTGAAGTGCATCCCACACTGTCCTCATTACTCTGCTTTATGTCTTTATTGGGAGCTTATTATATCACATTCTATTTGGCTGAAATGATTTACCAAGTTCCACTGTCCTCTCAGTACTATACTTTGACTTAATTTTTTACATTTTAATTTTCTATATCCATCTATTGGTCAACTAATTGAATATTTATAATGTGACCCATTGGAGTCCCCTCCCTTGCGGCTAAAACAGCCTCTACTCTTCTGGGAAGGTTTTTCACAAGATTTTGGAGTGTGTGAATTTGGAATGTGTGCCCATTCATTCAAAAGAGCATTTGTGAGGTCGGGCACTGATGTTGGACGAGAAGTCTTGGCTTGCAATCAGCTTTCCAATTCATCCCAGAAATGTTCAGTGGGGTTGAGGTCAGCACGTTGTAAAGGCCACTTGAGTTCCTTCACACCAAACTCACCAAACCATGTCTTTATGGACCTTACTTTGTGCACTGGGGCACAGTCATGCTGGTACAGGAAAGAGACTTCCCCAAACTGGCGCCACAGCCTTGGAAGCAAACAATTGTCTAAAATATCATTGTATGCTGGAGTGTTCACATTACCCTTCATTGGAACTAAGGGGTCCCTAAAAACATCCCCAGATCATTATCCCACCTACACCAAACTTTACAGTGGGCACTATGCATTCCGGAATGTAAAGGTCTCCTAGCATCCGACAAACCCAAATTCATCCATCAGAAGTCTGGATAACTCCAGGGCACACATTTACATAGACCACGCACACTCGCAGGAGAGTTTGGTTCTTGACTTCAATAAACATTATGAAGGTCCAACCCCAATGTGTATCTTATGCAGAAAGTGCATGGTTAGCCCTGCATATTATATGTGTGAATCAGGAAAATGTTTTCAAAGTCTCATCACCCGTTGACTTGAGCATTATGTAGGGCCAGCTCAGTCCTTCTTGCTGAAGGAATCTTCTTCTGTTGGCCCTTCTTAAGGAATAGTAAAGTGGGGGTGTCGAAACACAACTCTACTTTGTTGTTTTTTTATGCTGACCCCAAATATTTCCAACATTCACTAAATCCATTAAAGTACGTGTGAAGTATATGTACAGTCACAGAAATTTCCTCCACAAAACCTGTTGCTGCATACTGCCATTGTTATGCAAACTTTCTTTTCTTTTTATAATAAAAAAATAAATGTCAAAACTTTTACTAAATAGCCTTATAACCTATAGCATATAATGCAATGGCTGTATCTATCATTTCTACATATTTTTATGGCATTGTTGAATTCATTTATAGATTGCAAATCCCATTAATTGCTTGTTCTCCAGGGCAGGATCAGGCTGGTCTCTATGGGTTTGGACCGATAGGATTCTTTAATAACTTTTACTGTAAGGTACTGGTAAGTGACTACTGTAGAGGTTTCCAACTTTGCCCCTGAACACTACAAACCTGTATGAGCTTTAACCTTCCTCTCGTTAACGTATAACCAAAGATGACATCCTTGAGCAAAATAATATGTTTCATCCTGAAATGATGTTGTCTTTCCATCCGTTAAGGACTGGTCCAAACAAACCTGGGCTAGGCCCAAGTGCAGCTCACTTGCAGGACGTATCAAATGGTGGGCATGTTTCCAATTTATAAATACCGCCATCCCTGATTTATGATACCCCAGAACCCTGTTCTACGAAAAACCTTCTTGGTTCATAATTACCCATGGCTCACCTTTGGCATTTCTGCATATTGTTATACAAATAATGTCTGAATAATTACAGTTTATATTCAGATTTTTGTTCTGTGTAAAACATCCTTTGTTCGTTCTTAGAACAGTGGGATTGTGCATTGTGTTCCATTTATAAAATGTGTGATTTTATCTCCCTCTGCTGGCAGAAAAGAGTATGTGCAACACAAAAGGTATAGGGCTTTTAATCATACATGATGCTCAAAAGTTTGTTTAATGTAAGTCAAGTGTGAATTTGTGAAATACAAAAACAGGGAATGTCAAAAATTTTTAAGGAAAATATTGTGAATTTGTCACTACTAAGTTTTTACAGCAGTGCTCAATAAGAGCCAGTTTTTTTGTTACATTGAGCAAGCTTTGCTATTTCTTAACAAAGGATATTGAACAATAATCAGTTACTTAGCGACATTCAGTATGTTGCATAATGTATACCCATAGTTCAGCCAGGTAATTCTCAGGCAAATACATTACAATTAGATATAAAAATGTTAAGACCTCCTTGTGCAGAAGAAAAGACTGCAAGGTTACAATGTATTAGATCAGGGCAAGCGTCATTTGGTCTGGCCCGCGGGGCAAACGGGGAAGCAACCGCATTCGTGGGGGTCGCAACTGTCACTGTGTCCGCCACTCAAGGGGGCCTCACTTGTAGTATTGTGTACAGTACCGGAGACCGTATCTCCAGAAGGATATAGATATGTTGGAGAAAGTGCAGAGAAGGGCTACTAAAATGGTTTATGGATTACAGGATAAAATTTACCAGGAAAGGTTAAAGGATCTTAACCTATATAGCCTGGAAGAAAGACTTGACAGGTAAAGTGAAGAGAGTTTATTTAAAAGAAGAAATACTACCACAAGAACAAGTGTATGAATATTTATATGTACTAACACTAACAGATTGCAGAATAATAACGGGGAAGTATAATAAGTGCAGTTGTATAAGATGTATAAGAAGTACGGTAGGCAAACAAACATTATAGAACATGATACAATAGCTACGTCTACTTGGAGGAAAAGATGTCCCTGGCCTGTAGTCTTTACAGTCTACCATTACATTTATTATATGATATAACTTCTCTTTTGTGTATTACATGAAATGCCAGATTATTATATGGTCCCGTAGTTATTATATAGTTATATTTTTTACTGCGCTGGTTCTGTATGAGTCTTCGGGTTATTATATCGCTCTGCATGTTATTATAAAGCTGCAGGTTCCTCTTTATTCTCCAGTGCTTTACCCGATGCTCCACTCCCCTTCCTCTCAGGGTGAGTACAAATGTGACACAGAGTATTTCAGAGTTAATTCTTGATTGGAGATTTGGCAGTCAGCCATGTCCTCCCAATTTGAAGAAGAGGAAAGGACCTGATGGGACCTGTTGACCCCCCTCGCATTCTCACTGCCTTGTCCCACATAAACAGCCAGCGTTGATTGAGGTGACCCCACCGAGAACACACGAGGTGGGGCTGTCTGGCTAAAAAATTAAGTCATAATTAAGGCAGGAACACAATGGGGAACCTGAGGACGCCGAGTGCAGGGGCCGGGCTGAGCCCAGCAGCGAGTCACACTTGTCACAAGCACTTCTGATTGTGTCAGCCGTTAATGAGGAAAAGAAAGTGACCTCATGGAAGTGAGGGCGGCTGTGAATTCCAATGGTGACCTGTATGCATCCCCTACTGCTGTACAGCACCAAGCCAACAGGAGCTGCTAGAAAGAATTAACACCCCACATAGTGAATGTGGGTCTCAAAGACAAAGAGGGTGATTTATAAAGATGGACAGACAAGCCAAAGTTATTATTGTAAGAGGGGGCTTCAGTGAAAAATCTAGACAAACTCTTTTCATTGCATGTTTGTGTGCTGCTTCATTCACAGATTTAACTTTTGGCATGATTCCAGAAAAGTTTGTCCTTCTTTGTATTGTTATTATTATTATTATTGTTGTTATATTTTATTTATATAGCACCAACAATTCACACAGCATGTCATACCAAACATATGTTCAAGGGGAATGACAAAACTAAGACAAAACAATACGTTAGGTAACGATGGTCCTGCTCAGAAGCTTACACTCTAGAGGGAAAGCTTACACTTGTGCCTTAATCATGCAAGATGTTGTAAAGATGCTACATTTTAATGAGTTATATTCAACTAAATATAATCTGAATTTACTTTTCCAGAACAGTAATAAATGGTGCGTGCATCTTCACAGGCCACAAGGTGGCAGACAAAGTTAGTAAATAACATTGAAAAGGTTACTTTTTTGAGAATAGAAATATGTTCTCGCTCTGCGGTGGCCTGCAGCTCCCATGGGTAGGGTGGCCACCTCAGCTATTTTCTTCACAGCACTCATACATTTCAGATATAAACTGCTGGCGTGCAATATGTGGGGTGTATAAATTCACAGAAGAGAAATCAGCACATGCCTGGGAGACCCCAAGCTTGTTGGGACCCTGGTGCTTTACTAGATGATCTTAACTGCTGCACTGCCTCCGAATGTGTAGTAGAAGCTGTACTATTGCAGCCAGGAGGCAACCAGTAAGCAAAGCCATGCAATATGACCTCCATACCTGGGAACTTTCCAGGACAGGATACCTGGTGCTCTCCCAATAGGCACCTACATATTCATGCTAACACACACACACTGAGGCTAACACACATACATTTGCGCATACACATTTACTCTGACATACATACACACATACTTACGCCCTCACCCCCTTACCTTGTTTGCAGATTTTCTCTGGTGTGCAAGCAGCCTTGCTTTTACTGCATGGCCAAGTAACATTGGGTTATGTGACCCTGCCACGTTCATGCTTCCTCAAGTGACCTGGTGCAGGTCGGAAGAATTTTGGACAAGACCCATGGGCCCAGGAGGATCTTAACACAATATGTGTCACATGGCCAATGTGGTCATCCTAACCCTGGGCGATCCAATGAAAAGTACACCGTGCATAGATTCCAGCCAAAATAACAGACCGATGATTAGGGAGTCATTGTGTGTTCTGTTTTCTGAAGGTTAGAGTTCCAATTCCCAGTGTCTCCCAAAAGCCGTCGGCCCTCCCACACACCTGTGGTTAGAGAGCCAGCATCGTTTAAGCATATCCTCAGAATCTGTATGATACAGAGTAGATATACTGGATCTAATATAAAAAAGCTCATAGCTCAGGACTGGAGACAGCAGCTCTCTGGCCCTAAGCTAAAGGTAATTTTTTGGAGGACAATAGGTTTGGTTCAGCTTCACTTTCAGCTTTTAAATGATCATTTTATTTATTGAAGGTAAATGAGAAGGTGAATTAAGACCTCTATTACCCGTGTGAAAAAGTAATTGCCCCCTTGAACCTGGTTGTGCCACTGACGCTGGAGGGCTTCTGAGCACGAATGGCTTTTTTAATGTCATGTATCAGCAAAACCTTTTGTTTTATTTTGTATCTTTTGAGCCATTTAGAATTAGACAAGCTTGTGTGCTTTGGATCATTCTACTGCTGCATAACCCAACTGCATTTGAGCTTTAGGTCACGAGCTGATAGTCAGACATTCTCCTTCAGGATTTACCCCCAATTGTTTGACTGTTGGTATGATGTTCTTATTGTGTTAGCATTATGCCAGATGTAACGAGACCCATTTCTCCAAAACCTTCCACTTTTGACTCATCAGTCCACAGAATATTATCCCAAAAGTCCTGGGAGTCATTAAGATTTTGAAAATGTGAGACATTCTGTTCTTTTTGTTCAGCAGTGGTTTTCTGGGAAGGCGGTCTCTCCTGGGAAGGTTCTCCACTGCTCCAAGTTTTTTTATTTGTAGATAATGACTCTCACCTTGGTTCACTGGTGTCCCAGAGCCTTAGAATGGCTTTGTAACTCTTTCCAGACTGACAGATGTCAATGACTTTGTTTCTCATCTGTTCTTGAATTTCTTTAGATCTCAGCATCATGTGCTGATATTTGAGACATTTTGCCCTATTTCACTTTGCAAGACAGTCTCTATTTAATGTTGATGTTTAGGTTCAACAGGGCTGGCAGTAATCATGCCCGGGTGTGTCTAGTGAAATTAATTGCAAGTACATTTGGTTAATTGGTTGATTAATTAACTAGCGGAGCAATTACTTTTTCATATAGGGCCAGGTAGATTTGTATAGCTTCTTTCCTTTTATACATTATGTATACATAAGCCATTATTTAAAAACAGCATTTTTGTTTACTCAGTGTTGTAGTGTTAACTTGGGCTATCTTTGCCTAATATTACAATAAGTTTGAAGATTTAAACAATATTTAAGTGTGACAAATATGTAAAAACAGAATAAATCGGGAAGAGGCAAATACTTTTTCATAGCAGTGTACCTTCCCACCAACCCAAGTGTATTAAAAAAGTGTAAGGGAGCTTGGCCCTCTATTACATTAAAACATCTTCAAAAAAACAAAACTTGTGCTTGTGGAGTATTACTGTACTTGGGTGTTGTTGCTAAATATATAATCTGTTTTTTATCTTCAGCAATGGTATCAATCCTGATGAAAAGAAAATGTAAGCAAAATACTGTATATCTGCAGCAAGGGCCCTGTCTGATAGCTCCTCAGATTTTTGGCAGAGGCTGGTGGCAGAATTAGTGCATGGAAAGTGTTAAAATACCACTATTTGAAATATCCTGGGATGTCAAGTTTTCAAGAGTATATGGTTTGATGGAAGTAAATTGAACCAGCTGGCTTTAAAGATGTCCCAAAAAGGACATGGGGGCAGAAAGGCCAGATGTCAAATTCCAAGTTGAAAAACTGAATTGTGCATGTCCCAAGTGTGGCTATTTAACCCCAACCAACCAGATAAACTCATAAATGGGGGGGTTCACTGTACTCTGGAGATCTTGAACACATATTGGGTGTTGTTTGTTGACATATACCAACAGCTATAAATTTGTACCTGAAGTATAATTTGTGTGGAAAAAAATGACAACATTTTGCAAAGGCTGATGGTAGAATTTGTGCATTGAATGTGTTAAAATGCCAGGGTTTGAAATACCCTGGAGTGTCTAGTTTAAAAAAATATATGGTTTGATAGGGGTGAAGTGTATTGGCCGGGTTCAAAAGTGGATCCAATAGGACATGGGACAGGATTACTAGATTTAGGAAAATGTTTTCGAAATAGCAAAATGCTACTTTTACTTATTGCTATATAATGTGCAAAAATTTTAAAAAAGAAATAAAAAACATTGGGTTTTTCTAAACTCAGGACAAATATTAGAATCTATTTAACAGGTTTTTCCATTAGCTTTTGTAGATGAGTAAAAGAAAATGCTTTTTCTCAGTATTACACCATATCTTATTTTTTTTTATTATAGGAAATTAGATGATATGATCAAAAATTGTAGCTAAAGAAAGCCTTCTTGCACTGAAAGAAACAATATAACTTGTGTGGGTTCACTAAATGAGAGAGAAGAAAATTACAGCTAAACACAAACACCACAGAAATGTCAAAACAGCCTAAGTCACAAAGGATACAAAAAGAAAAAACAGCCTGTAAAAATAGAGCTATAGGTTACAAAATAGTATGTGAAGTCATAGAAGGGTTAAATTGGTAATGGCTGTTGATAGGTTGTTGATTACACCCTGGGGTGAAAAGGGAGATCACTTCAGTAAAGCGAATTGATCAGACAGGCCAGTTTGTGTCAGAATCTGCTACAGATCTCAGCTTCTCAGCGGTAAAACATTCTCACACATAACAACTACAATAATATACTGATTTACAGCACTACACAATATAATAATACTTTTAATAATGATTCCACCAAGTTACTACCAAAGGAGAAGTATACAATGTATTTGATGGAAGTGTCAAAAATCCAACATAATATTTTCATAGCACACGATATCACTGATGTTATTGTTAAGGGTAACAATAACCATTATATTGAAATATGGTATGCCCTTTAATGGCATTTAAACCAAAAAGTTTGATTGTGAAATATTTACCTTTAGACTTAACAAGGTTTTGGGAGATATTCAGGAACCAGGGCACTATCTTCTGAAATCTGGAGCATCTGGTGATCCCGATCCACAATAATTCAAACTTTATCTAAGAAAGCCTTTTGATATTTTCTCAGGCATGCACCCTGGCTACTGGTTCTGATTTGTGAAAGTGGATATATTTCATTTTCAGACCAGATCCAGGAGTATGCTGAGTGCAGGAAGCTGCTAAAACATTGCAAATGTGCCTGTGTTTCATTTTCTTAAACACCGGGTAATAGCTTAGGGACTTGGCGTTTTTTTCCTTAACCTTTTCAGTTCTAGACATGTTTTCTAAATCTCACTGAAAGAGTTGCTTCACAGGCCTCTGAGAGCTGGAGATGCAGTGTTGGGTTTACTTTGCCTCAACAAATGGTGACATAGAAGTCACTGCAATTCTAGTAGTATGGAATGTGGATTAATTGACATTCATGTTTGTGATGAATAGTGTCTCCCGATTTATGCTATTCCCAAAAAGTGTATTAATTTTCCGGTGGAAATGTGACAGAGCCTACTTGTCCACTAAATCTGCAATTTCAACTCATGGACTCCAATATCATGAAGGACCAACCCTTGCAAGTTTCTCCTGCATGACATCTTGATATCGGCCCCTCTGCTTTCCTGCTGCTTAATGGGCTGGCATCGAAGGGAGACCTCTGATCTGTCTAGCCGATCCATTTGCAGCCATCTGAAGATACAGTGAAGGTGGTGGCAGGGTGTGCTTCCCGGTGGTGCATTAGGTGGTGGTATGCAGGCGAAGGAATTGGAGGGTGAGATTAGAGATCCCTCTTTGACCTCTCCGTAGTAGTTAAGATAGGCACGTGAGATCTGTACCTTTGTCATCACAGACCTGCATGCTCATCCATCTTTGCTCTGCTTGCTGACTTCTGAGGCTGTGTGCTCCAATATGATGTTATATCCTCAGAGGCATATTCTGGACAAGGCATGGGTGAGCGCCACTGCTCAATGGGTCGTTAAAAAGTAGATCAGGTACATGACATCACTTCCGGACACCCAGTGGTAAGCAGAGCAGCATGGAGAGGGCAATGCTAGAGTTGCCCTGGTTTAGGCCTAGGGCAGCGCTAAGGATAAATACACCACTGCATGCCCTGGTGTTCAGCTTTCTAAGGCTGAGCAAAGCTTGAGGGGGGAGATCCAGTCTGTGCAGAGGTAGGTACAGAGCTCCGCTAGACAACAGGGGATAGAAGGTGAGTGTGTGTTGCTTATCTGAGTGGCTTTTAAGAAATCTTATCAGAAATCTTACCTTAAGGTCCGTGGAACACAGAGCTCTTATAAAGATAGACAAGAGCAGGGCCGGCCCTATAATGGGGCAGACTGGGGCAATTGCCCCAGGCGGCACTTTAGAAGGGACGGCACTTTGCCGCCCCAAGCGCTTTTTTTTGTTTGTTTTTTGAAGCGGAGGAGAGAGAGAGGGGCACCGAGTGGTTTTCGCTTACCCGCTCGGCGCCCCTCTCTCTCTCCTCTGCGGCGCGTCTCCCTGTTCGGTCCCGGTGCCGGCTTGTGCAGAGCGCCGGAAATTGACGTCACTTCCGGCGCTCTGCATTACAAGCCGGCACCGTGGCAGAGCAGGGAGACTCGCCGCAGGACTGTTTAAAGGTAAGTACCGGGGGGGGGGAATCGTAGATTATGGCGTCGGCGAAGTTTAAAATGCCCCCCCGACGTCGGCGATGGGGGGGCGGCGTTTTAAACTTCGCCCCAGGCGGCATTAAGTCTTAGGCCGGCCCTGGACAAGAGGGACATCAAGGGAGAAAAGAGGGACAAGGGAATTTGGTTTCCCAAGAGGGGACATCTTTTGTGTTTGATTTTTTGTAGAAGGGATTAATACGGGGTTAAAGCAGTACTCACTATGCAGCAGCTTTGGCGCCAGGATTTTAAAGGTCCGTACGAGCAACTCTATTGGTCGGTGGCAGGGGCCTCCTCGGCCATTAACCAATGGAATGCACCTGAATAGTCACGCTTACAAACTTGGTCGGGGGAGACCACTGGTCACCCTGCTCCAAGAGTTAAAGGTCCGTGCCGCAACTTGGCCTGCTCCGAGAGTTAAAGGCCCGTGTCTTCGTCTACGTTTTGCCGCTGCCATGTTCATATGTTCGGTATTCGGGCTGAACAATGAAAATGCACCCTTCGTGTTCGTTTCATGTTCGCCTGAATACGAATGCACAAGTCTAGTTTATGTTAGTGTATGGTGTTGGATTATGTAGGTTTGATTGGGTGTCAGCCTGTTATGTTATAGAGTATATGGTGTGCAGGTGTATTGTGTTGGAGTATGGGATAAGTGTTTGTTAGAGGGGGAGAGAGTTTGGGTGCTAGTCTGTGTGTTAGTTACAGCTGCACTTTGTGCCAAAGAAACCGGCACCCATGTGCCAGTAACCCTGGGCTGACCCTTGGACACAGTATGGTCCTTTGGGGCAGCCAAATGCTAATCTTTAAGCACACTCGCTCGTCAAGAGCATCACTATTTACATGGCAAGTCATTTTGCTTTATAGGAGTGAGCTTTGGCTTCCAAATGAGCTGCGTTGGTTAAATTAATGAGAGGAAATCTCACATAATATATCCCTAGCATGAGTCCTTGTAAGGAATAGTAAGACCGTGAAAAATATCTCTAGCGCTCTGTCTTTACTTATATTATATACACACTGTATATTTTCATTACATATTTATTCAACATTTTTATTACTGCAATCCAATGCAAAACTGGAGAGAAGCCTCCTGATTTTTCTGTATGGTTTGGATTTGCCAGCACTGACATGGTTAAGAGTTTTTGAGGTCTGATGTCTGAGTCATGTTTCCCAAAGAATTCCAGGCAGTTTCTAAACAGCCCAACAAATGTCCTCTGCTCCATTTCTCCTCTCTTCGTGTTCCTTGCTCTCTTCTTCAACTATGATATCCTCTCTCATCTAACTACGTTACGTATCTTTATGTCAAACCCTACCTCTTTTGCAGCTGCTTGTAATTATTGTTAGTAAAAACCTCCGTTACAAAGCAGCCTTTCATTTCTTGACATGTGATACTGAAATAATATTTTTTTCTCATACGTACAGCATGTATTTATGCCTCAGACTAGGAAGACATCTCGGAGTGATAGGAGTGTGGGAATATAATGCCGAATTAAAACGATCCTAGCTGAGCACAAATCTCCACTACACCACCACGGAGGATCCTATGTCTGCTTATACATTTTAAGGAGAGCATCACCCCCTGTGACAGATCAGGGAATGTTATGGGAATCAGGCGTCTGTAGTCGTGTCGATGTCCTTCTCAGGTCCTCCTGGAATAGTCCTATAAAGCTCATTGGAGAAAGAAAGCTGTCAGCTATGGCGCTGTAGAGAAAGCAATATCGCTCATTTGCAGGGACTTGTTATGGGTTTTGGCCACCCAGTAAAGTAGATAACTACCAATATTAAGTTTAGCTCAGCAAGCACTCTTTTATTAGGAAAAGCTTGTCTTTTATACACCACAACAATGAGAATGTTATTAAACAAAGGATTTTCATTAAAGTAAATGTTTAGAACAAAGAAACCAATAAAAGGAGAAAGACTTGGAGGGTGACCAATAGGAGAAGTACCTACCTCCTACATGGGGAAGAGTAACCAATCAGATAAGTGACTGCCGACTTCATGTTCATGTCAATGGGGATGAAAACAGAAAGCCCAGTTCCCCTGCTGGGTACCAGCACTCCCATCACACCTCCCTGATCTGCCACACCCATATATCTCAACCCATATACATACCTGGGAACTCTCCGGGTTCACCCGGATACTACAGATAAAGTTCTCGGGTCACTACAGGCAAACTCAGCGTTGCAGGAGTGGTGTTGCAGCACGCCCCACTCCCTGCCCAATTCCCCTCCAACAATGGAGTGTGTCCCATGATGTCACTAGGATAGCCCATTGACTTCAGCAGGACAGCTCACTGACATCAGCAGGAACACCAACTGATGTCAGCGGGATGCCCTGCTATGTCAGCAGGTCATCTGCCGTCAAATTCTATGTTTCTATTAAGTAGAGAACCTGGTGGTACCACCCACATAAAGTCAGCATGAAAGGCAGCCACCTACATTGTCTTAATAGTAGGGCCTGGCTTGGACATTGTTAATATAAAGAGTATATACATTACATAGGATGTAGGTGCTGTTATAACATCAAATTTTTATACATTTCTTACCTGAAAAGGACTTTGGAAGGAGTTGAAAGCAACCAACAAAATAAGAAAAAAAAGACAGAAGGAAGGAATGAAAATGACCTTTTGGAAACAACTTGAAAACAGTCTCTCCCATTTCTGTATCTGGGCCCAGCACATGCAAGAAACATAAATGAAATAAAGCAAATGATTTGAATGAAAGGGTCTTGGGATCACCACTATAACTCCGGCTGATCTACAGCCCACCATCAAGCTCGGCATATACAGTATAAATGAATGAAGAGGGATTTTTGAATGAACCTTTGGATAATAAAAATTCTTGTCACGTGGGACCCAGCTCATGCATTAACAAACAAAATAAGCAGAGAATAAGAGACACCTTTGTTAGTAAATGGAGATCACCCTGTCTAGACTCTATTGACTGGGTGTCCTGCGCATAAAAAACACACAAAAACAGTGAATTTGTGGAGTCTTTGAAGAACCTGTTGACTATACCTGGGAACTCTCCTGGTTTAACCAGCAATCTACAGGTGGAGCTCTGTATTTCTGGGTCTTGAGATTCCTTTTATCTATCTCAGAGCGTTTCACCACCCACCCCCTGCCTACTCCCAACTCATTAAGCTCACTCAAACTGTCTGGCCAACCCCCTCTTCTACATGTGGCTAGTTCCACACATCCACCACCCCCCAAGATGGAACGGTCCAGGTACCCCACTTAGCAAAGTTAACAGGTATTGACTTGAGACACAGGTCATGAAAGCAACAAACTAAACAGTAAACAAGAAGGACTATTTGACCTGAGGCCCAGGATATACAAGCAATAAACAAAAAACTCAATGAATGAAAAGGTTTAGATGAACTTGAGAACCACTATGTTCTACTTCACTTTTGTGGACTTGCGGTTCAGCATATACAAGTAACAACACAATTGTATAAATAAACCTTCAGATACACCACATGCTATAGATGACCTGACACATTCCTGTGTAAGCGATAACTAGGCAAAAATTACAATGGTAACACTGAATGAAAAAGGTTTTTGGAACCTCAAAACCACCAACTGCAAGCAACACAAAATAAAAAAAGATAAAAAAAACATTAAAGGGATAAGGCAGGCTTTTTGAGAATAAGCTGAAATCAGTTTTTGTTGATGTGGGGCACATTTTATGTAAGCAGCAAAAAAAACCAAATGGAATAGTTTTGAATGATAAGAATCTTCAAATGAAAAAGGAGCAGCGAACAAATGTTTTGGAGGTAAACTGTGGTTACCCTGCCTAATTTCTATTAAAACAAATTATGACATGAGGTATTTTAAAGGAAGCCTCAGGACCACCAGTGATGTCTTCTGGCCTTGGCCAACTAGTCCTAGGGCGGCAGGTCAAGGTTGAGGCAATCCCTCTGCAAAGGGGCAAAATCAAGCCTCCTGTTGTGCATCTGCTCACTTCTCTCTCCCCAACCATCCCTTTAACTCTATGGAGGACTGTAGCAAGCAGGCACAGCCTACATAGGATGCATTCAAAGATACAGTACACCTTTAAAACACGAACATCATATCCGGAGGAGGAAGGCTGTGGCCGGGTGGCCTGTCCTGGGTCAGGTCTAGGGTGGCATCTGAGAGAAATGCCCTGCTGAGGAGCAACCGTTGTCTGTTGACTTGGAGCCCAGCACTTTTAAGCTAAAACAAGAACCCTTGAATGAGAATTTGTATGGAACCACCTCACCATTGATTTGGGGAGCCTACTGCAGTATGCTTCTCCCGTGTACTTAGTCGAACTTCCATTCTAGACAACGAGAGCTGAGCTCCCACTGGGAGTAGTGGCAGCCAATGACGCGTTACAGTCTGAACACCTATGCTTTGCTAGCATACAGGTGATTGGCCACTGTTTTAGTGACTTCAATGGGAGTACAACTGAGCTCATGCAGGACATTTTTATATTAATGCCTCCTGGTTTTAGTAGAGGCAGCTGCCTGATTTTTTTTTTTACTCCAGTAACTAAAGAATGCATGGGCATGATGCAATGATGATTGAAGTTCAGGAAAAATTGGTTTAACATACATTAACAGATTAAAATAACATTGCAGGGAGTAGGCTATCCCTTTAACATTTTCAGTGCTTGTCACCTTAATTTTAAAAAAAAAAGCTTGGATTGAACACAATCTCTTTTACAAAAAAACTACAAGCCATATACTGCCTGCATTCGTGACATTATAAGTCATTGGTCATATATAAAATCTTTGTTAAAATAACAGGTAGGCATAAACCCAGTCTCTGAAGGAGATTTTTAACCCCTTAATGACAAAGCCCATACATGTTTTCAATGGGTTTAGGGACCGCCCATTGTCCTTAAGGGGTTAATATTGTATTCATGGATACAGAAATGTCTCTGGGATATACTTTCAGAGCTAGAGGATATCTCCAGTGGCCACCATTTCACTGATGTAGCTTTGCTGACAAGGTGCCTTCAAAGGCAGATCATTTCTAGCAAGCACTGCTTCACTGATACCTGAAAGCAATACCTTTCTTTCAGCTAAAACTGCTTTATATTCTCAGAAGCACTATGTGGCTGAAATTGGAAGTTCTAAGGGACACAGGGGGCTAGGGAGACTTCAGGGTTGCGTGCCCCTCCATAACGCGCACACACATTAACACAACAATTCTCGCTAATACCATACACTTATGCATACATACACATACTCTCTCCTTCTCCCTCTCCTATGGGGTCACTAACCCTAGGCTCACCCCTGACACCATGCGCTGACTTTTGCATACACACACTAACACCTTACACTTATACATACATATACATAATAACGTATTATCTATCTTAACCTCTCCCT
This sequence comes from Spea bombifrons, assembly GCF_027358695.1. Lineage (NCBI taxonomy): Eukaryota > Metazoa > Chordata > Amphibia > Anura > Pelobatidae > Spea > Spea bombifrons. The sequence continues at coordinate 92,750,290 of NC_071090.1, read as the reverse complement.
CTCCTCTTCCTTTCTTTCTTTCCCTTCCCTTCTCCACCTCTTCTTCAATGTAGAATTGCCTGCGGCTTGCCTGCTCTCCCTCCCTCTTACCTCACTTGTGTAGCACCTGTCTTCACTGCTACTATTTTCTGTTACCCGGTTGCCATGCACCCAAGGTACCCTCCTTCGCGCAACCCTGGGTTACTTAAGCTTTTTATACAAGTAGAACAGGAATGTCAACAAAATACATCCTTTTTATGTGATCCTGTACATTTTGTGCTTAGAACAGGTTGGTGTAGAGTGCTGTTACATAGTAAGGTTGAAAACAAGACATACCGTATTGGTTCGAATATAGGCCGCACTTTTTTCCCCCACTTTAAGTCTTTAAAGTGGGGGTGCGGCCTATATTCGGGGTCTAGCGCCCGACGCCCGGGACATGCAGTCCCGGGCGCCGGGCAGGCAGCGGGGTTAGGATACAGGGGGGGGGTGGGGGTGCCGGCACGGGAGGTTGTCTAAGCGCATCGTGCGGACCGTTTTACCTCTGCCCCCCCCCCGGACTTACCGGAGCAGACTCCCGGGTGTCTTGCGGGGCCGGCGGGAGACATCTACGCAATACGCGTATGCAACTTCCGGTACCGGCACCGGAAGTTGCATACGCGTATTGCATAGATGTCCCCCGCCGGCCACGCAAGACACCCGGGAGTATGCTCCGGTAAGTCGAGGAGGGGGGGCAGAGGAGGACAGTGGCAGCATATCTCGGGGGGGGCAGTGGTAGCATATCGGGGGGGGGAGGAGGACAGTGGTAGCATATCGGGGGGGGGAGGACAGTGGTAGCATATCGGGGGGGAGGAGGAGGACAGTGGTAGCATATCTCGGGGAGGGAGGACAGTGGTAGCATATCTCGGGGAGGGAGGACAGTGGCAGCATATCTCGGGGGGGGAGGGAGGACAGTGGCAGCATATCTCGGGGAGGGAGGACAGTGGCAGCATATCTCGGGGAGGGAGGACAGTGGCAGCATATCTCGGGGAGGGAGGACAGCGGCAGCATATCTCGGGAGGGGGGGCAGAGTGGCAGCATGTTTTTTTTGGTGCTTTTTTAAAGAAAAAAACTTTTTCTTTAAAAAAGCACCAAACTTTTAGGGTGCGGCCTATATACGGGGGCGGCCTATATCCGAGCCAATACGGTAATTCCATGTTGTTTAATCTTCACAAGACATCCCCAAATTTCATTGTTCACTTCATGGTTGTAGAAGGCTACAAAATAATCTTTGAGGCACATAAAACTTTTTGCACATAAGGGTGAACACATCTTCATGACTGCATAGGAATTCAGGATAAACCCATCAATAACTGGATTACGCAAAGTTAAGGCATGGTGACATGGAAATATTTGTCATATTAACCACAGTGCATATAAGGTAAAGATGACTCTTCTTAAAGCAGTAACAACACTGTGCGCCAATACACAACAAAATCTGGTTTTGTGTGCCTTGATTAAATGACCTAGAATGTATCTGTAGTTATTACAACACACTGAAGCTCCCAAAGCACAAATCGAAAAAAATGATTGCTAACCAACGAATACACATTTACCCTGCTCTTTCTCCGTGTCCTAACCATGGCATGTCTAATCAAAAGTAAACTTCAAATTAACTTTAGCACATGTTGTTGCCACAGCAGAAGCTCATTTACAGCCAAAGTTTCACAGCCAGTAGTGCTATTTTAAATGATTGATATACTCTTTTATTTACTTAACATTCTAGAGAGAGTATGGAGTGTTTTGTAGAAGGGAACATTGAACACATTGTTTCATACATGCAACATCATCTGTGCATCCAAATAGAGGCTACAGAGAATGTAATTAAAAAAAATATCAAAACTCATACGCGTTAATGAGCATTACTTTCATGTGGACAGTTCAGTAGTTAAAACGTCCATACAAGATTAAGCCAATGGTATGTATATCAGGTCTCATAACCACAAACCATTGTTCTCACTAATGTTTTAATCTAGTTCCTATACATTTGCCGTAGGTAAGCCTGTGGTCTTTCTAAACCTGGATATTACCGATTAAATTCATAGGGTTGCTTAAGATCTCATAAATTTATTTTTCAATCGTGATACTTTATTCTAGTAATGTATTAGCTTTGTTAAAGGAAAAACACACATCCAAAAACTTAATTTTAATGGTTGGGGGAAAAAATATGGAATAAATTAAATAACTCTTACATCTTCCAAGTCATGTGCTCTAAGGTGTACTCACAACCATCTAGTGGTTCAAAAGGGAAGCGGGTGGCAATACACTAGTAACATGTGACACTTTAGAACAAGACTAATGGCACTAGATGTGTATTTGGATAACTGATCCTTATTTTTCTCCCCTATCCATAAGTTCCTTTCTCATTTATTCACTGGTTTCTACACAAAGTCATTCTGCAGTGGTAAGCATGATGGAAATCACGGCACCTTCAATGTCCCGTCAGCCTCCGGTAGTATCAATGTTGACTTTCATTAGCATTTAATTGCAAATCTTTCACACCAGGTTTGCACAACTTTGTTGTCACAAACAGGGTGGACATTGTATATTCCTGCCTGAAACCAAGTAGTGTAGTGAATTTTTTGTGATACTTACACTAAGCCTTGAGCACCAGATCTGTACACACCTGTTTTCCTACTTAAAGGATGAGCTTCTCTTCCTACCTATTTTGTATTAACATCTTTGTAATTAATATTTATAACTAGTGCAGGTGGGTTGATGGCGAGATATTAAGCGCACAGGTAACAACTGTGGATTTTCCGGTCAACTAACATACGAGAGCATTTGAATCCGTGTGCTTTGATGACTATTTGGTGTTTATTTTCACATTCAACAGTTTTCAAGTTTTACATTTTCTAAATTTAGATTCCGCTGTGATCAGGGTTATTTTATTTAAAACTTCATTTAAAGTTTATTGAAACAAAAGTAAATCTGTTATAGGGCAACATAACATGTTTTATTTTTGGTGGGTGAAAGTATATTATTTTTCCCCCAAGGAGAAAAAAAAAAAAACATTTCTAACAGTTTTTCCACACCTGGAAGAAACTGCTGTTACATAAACAGTATTCATTCACTTTCTTGCTGTGTATAAACAAACATCTTAAGAGAAGAAAGAAGAAGATCGGAGAGAGAGGAAAAAACTGCATGTCATTTTAATGGCTGGAACATCTAGTAGTGTTATTATAAAGACAGGAACACTACACTAGAGGTCAAACCAGTGTTCACAAAAAAAGTGATTTGCTGTATTTCCCAAAATTATATCTAAAAAGGCAAAGTCACTCAAAAAGGTGTTTTGTTATTTTAAATAATTACAGGAATGCCCAAAACCGCGCTCTTGGTTTGACTTAAGAGTCTCTAAGTGGAGCACTGCTTCTCCGGGTCACTTTCTGCCTACTCCCCACCAACCTTCCTCCTACTGATGTTGTCCAGTGCCAACATACAATGCCATCTCCCCAGAAAAGAGAGAGCTCTGGGTGGCCTACCCTGGGAAGTTCCCAGGTATGCATCTTGCCAGTGAAGGCTTATGTAGAAAAGACTCAGCAAGGACTTCATAAGACCAGCTATGTGTGGGAAGGTCCATGCGGTGCCTAATCACTTCAGTTAGAAGAATACAAACTGCATAAACTCCTGCGATGGTCACCTCAAGTAAATGAAAGTTTATTGGAATAATATGAAAACACCAATTTATTTCTTCAGTGCTTTAGTATGTTACTGTACACAACAAAATTATTGGAACTTTCCCTTTAATTATTCTGGATAAGGATGGTGAGAAAAACAGAAGCCAAAGTGCATTTTATTGTATTTTCGTTTCATATACACATTGCACCATACATAAATAATGACATTGTAAAAATGACTCCATATTTACAGGTAATATATATATATATTTCATATAATATATAAACATTTTATATTAAAATCTAGGGCATTAGGTACTTGAGAGTTCTTTTTGCATGATGGGTTTTCACACATACGGTTGATTTTTGGGCTGTCGACCAGCTGTTGTCTAGGGAGAGAACTGTAGGGGTCTGCAAAACATTGCAAAGCAGCATTTGGAAGAAGAAAATAAAAAAGCAAGGCACACAAGGTCCCTGCAGCACAGAAAGGGTCAATCAATATGGCACCTGGAAAGTTTCTGCAATATGGCATGAGAGGACATAGAGTGTGAGCATAACTGCACGCAGTTAACTAGATCGTTGGAACCCTGTGCAGTACTAGATATTCCGTGTATTCCATCATGCCTCCAGTACACGTTAAAGTCATGGCAGCCATTGTGCAGAAGGAAAGGAAATGGAAAAAAATGAAATGGTGATGGCTCCCTATTTAAATGTCTTCCTTTTAATGATGTGAACCAATGCAGGAAACCACATTTTTTCACAAGGAGGCACCATCAATTTGAACTGTGCAGAACGGTGTACAACATAATATTGTTTGCCTCTGTACCAGGGAGCAGGTTAACCGGTGGACTTTACACACTCGGTCATCCGCTTGGGGTGGTATAAATCCTTCCCTGTATACACACCAACAGGGCGAACGCAAAGTCTCTTCACTATCGTCCAAGTAGAACCTCAAGCCAGCAAGGGCAAGAGGTGATCATCTGGCGGGAGTAGCAAGGCCCCCAGCCCTTGGCAAAACTAATGCGTATGCTATGTGGGTCATATGGTCCATCTGCATGCTCCGGAGGAGCGGGGAGATGTCGCAAGATGCAGGATTTCTTAAAGTCAAACACTTTCAGGGAGTAGCCAGGCATCACCTTGCGCACCACAAGAGGGCGGCATGCCGGAGCATCAAGTGTGGGTGAGTTCACAAAGACTGGGTGCTCACTGCGGTTGTAAGCCCAAACACCATCGGCTTCGCGGCTCAGTACGATACCCAGCCCAATCTTTCCCCGTGTCCGTGCTGCAGCTTCGCTCCTGTTTTCCAGGCTCAGCTGGCCGAGACAGAAGCCATTTCCCTGAGGTAGATCATAGAAGATGCTGACTGAAGGCTGAGACACAGCATATAGTCGGCCGACGCGCGTACGGTGTTCCCAGTATGCCACACTGCACCAGCGGCCCTGCTTACTGGTGTTTGGAGACAGGCTGGTATCTGCGGAGGCACAAAAATATAAGGAATGTTACTTCTTCTGACATGGTAGAAAAGAGTATAAACATTGGCGAGTTATAGCGTAGACCGTGTTTTTGTTTTCAGAACAAATGTTAACTAATTCATGTATCTGGAAAGGGGGGGGGGATATGAGATAAGAAGAAGCCAGAAAAGCCAGCAGAAGGACAATCAGAGCCAGATTAAGGTCTCTGTAACATGCCAGATTCCATACCCTGTCCAGGGCCCCTCACACAGGAAGCTGCCTCATTCTGCAGCCATGGAGAGGAAAGTAGGGCAAGGGGAAGGGTCACCGCAGAGGATACACTCACAGTGCCTACATGTACAGGGCTGGTGAGAAAGATACCCCAACAGGCAGTGAATACCCTCCAAAAGTTAGGTGCCCTGGGAAAAATCTCTTAATATTAACCAGTATAGTGCTGGAGTGTAAGAGAGCCTTAAAAGGACTAAGCATCTCCACACCAATTTACATTGACGCTGATCAGACACAAACATTCTACAACCCCCTTTGAACACAATGCAATCCCATGTCATCCCTTCTTTGAACATTAGTGAGTCCGGGAGTGTCCCCGCTCATGAGAGAGCTGTGTGCTTTCTGCTCCACACTTGATCCTTCCTGCTGCTTGGACTGGAAATTCTGTTCCAGAGTCTTGGAGAGGACATCAAAGGCCCCCGTGTCTGACAGAGGAAGGAGACTGCTCCTGCAGAGAGCGCACATCCTAAATCTTCCCAGTTTACTGGCAACTTCTAAGAGGAAAGGGAGCAGAGTAACCCTTTTCATTCCTTACATCTTATATAACGGCAGACTGGCCAGGGAGATCTGTGACTAAGCATACTGCGCAGCCCGATACCAACACCTAAATACACATGTTTATTTTAAAGGATGTTTTTATGCTATAAAGTAATTTAGCTTTTCTCCTATGAAACAAAAGCTTATTACAGAGAATCTGAAATTCCAATTAAAATGGGCTATTCCCTACTTAGAATCTAGGAGAAATCTTGCTGTACATGTTTAATGTAAGTATAAAGGCATGGAGATACATTAAAATGGATTTATCTTCCATATGCATGAAAGGACCACATATTTAGCTATAGTTCTATTGTAACTAGTACGCCAAGCTGTAAATCCTCCAAACTTAACATACAGCTGCAAGAAAGCTTCATTCATGCATTTTTGCCCGATGTCTGTTAGCTTACACATGCACACATTAATAACCACCTTTTGGGGAAAAAAAAACCCGTTCACAATCCTGTGGTCTGCTCTGTCCAGTGGTTTAGTTAAGAAACGGGATAAAAGCAGGATGTTTGTGCGAGGTTTCCCTACCCTCAAATAAACAGACCGCAGCAGCCTATTCTAAAATAATAAGGCGTACTAGGTCCCAAATCCAAGCCTTTTGGACAAAAAGTGATGTGGAGATGCAGTATACTTGGAAGAAGGCAGCTGAGAACAGAAATAAACGGGGTAGGGGGTTCACAGGCCAAGAACACTGATGTGCTTGTGGTATTGGACTGAATCAGCGGTAATTTTGGGAGTCCTGATGGAGGTACAGGAAGGGACAGTGAAAGATACAAATCATGTACTAACTGAAAACAGGGCCAATTAAAAGAGAAAAGGAGAAAAGTTACTATTCTACAACTTGGCACCACGTGGACCTTCCCACCAGATATGAATACTTCAACAGTAGCTGCTCCAAGTTTTCGGGAGGTAACTAGGACTCCTGGGTCTAAAGGCAAACCAGGCCAGGGGTATTCCCAAAACACTTAAGCACAACAAGCATCCTGTTTCTCAGGACTTAAGAATTCCAACATAACAATGGAAAAGACAGAGGGCCTTTTCCTTAAAACATTACCACCCTCTCCAAGGAAGAGGCCAACATATAATTAGGCTAAAAAAACACCACATCAGGCACACTGTACTCATCACAAGCCACTCTGTAGGCTGTAGAGTAGATAAAAAAGAGTTAACGAGCACAAAACACACTAACAAGCAAAACCCACCCAAATATATACAGCTAGTGTTTGCTTTGACCCACTCACCCCCACCATGCACGCTTTTCATTCACAAACAGGAAAAACCACAAACATAACCCACGCACATCCTGCAGCACCGTCCTCCCAACACAGTCTGAAGGACTGAAGACTAGTTACATCCTCATTCACCTTTAGCATATTAAACATCTATGAACTCCTCTATCAGCTCTATTAAAGCAAGACAGCTCTGGCTCTTTAAAGAGAGTACGCTCTAGCCATCATATGCACTTTAAAGCGTATGATAAATTTCGTGTCCCTTTTGCAAATGCAAACCACTACAGAACCCCCCATACTCTATTGCCCCTTCAGCAAACACTGGGTGCCACAGACTCGCATGTACAGAAAGGGCTCCTGTTGATCCCCATGGAGAGCTTTCCCGACGCTGCTTAATGCAGCCAATCAGTGGCAAGAATCACCGGAGCACAGAGGAGATTCTAACATCAGCATATTAAGTAATAACAGATACTTTAATGTGCATTCGTCTTTGTTTGTGCTGTTATTGCATCATGTTGTTCAGACAGCTATATATTAGCCATTTGTATATGTTCATTTATTTTGTTTTTTTTGGCCTGAAAATTAGCTAGTCTGACAAGCTGCACATCTATAAATAGGGAACATGCAAAACAGGTGATGCAGTTTCCATTATGTGCCTACTTCAGCTGTGCAAAAAAAAAAAAACAGTTCCTAGCGATTCATTTGGACAAAAAAATAAAAAAGGGGGTAGAGAAAGTTAAAGGTGGTCCAGAGAGGATGAAGTACATCTATTGGGAACGATAAGGGGCACCAGCACAACAAACCAAGTAATTAGGCACATGCACTCAACTCATACAGTCACACAGTACAAAGATACAAATGGGAGCCGAGGACAGCTCATGCACTTTGAGGATGGCCGTGTTGGAAGGGACAATGCAGACGTACCCGAGACATCTCCGGCAGGGATACATAGTGGGCCCGATACATCCATTTCAGTGTACGGATCAGAGAGATCTGTAATACAAACAGGAAAGGTGAGAGCTAGCAGAGGACTTGAAGATTTCAGCTGACCAACATAGTCTGCATAATCCATATGAATCAGTATGTCGAACTCAAGCAGCCATTAGCGCTCATAGTATAAACAAAATCAATATCTCTCTCTCTATATATATATATTATATATAATATTTGGTGGGTTTCTTTCCAATACAAGTAATTCCTATTCCTTTTGATACATTGTTTTGGTCTTTTTTTTTGTAAAAATATTTTGGTTCTTTTAATGGCAAAATTAAGTTTTTTTGTGCACAAAATGAGAGTTTCAAAGCACCAGATCAAGGTTGGGAAGTTAAAGGGACACTCCAGTCATCATATGCATTTAAATTATCTTTTCCCCCCAAAGCAAATGCATGGAGGGGTTTATCAGTATCAGCTCTATGCATCTGCCCTTCCCCCAGCTAACCGGTTTGCAGGAGATGTGATCGTGTGACCACCGGTATGCATGCGCAGTATACTCACTGCCCACCGACTAGCTCCTGTGCTGGCTCACGTGACCCCCCTAGTTGCATTCCCAGAAAGTGCTTTCATTGATTTCAATGGGATCACTTTCCTGCCAGGGACTGGCAGCTGGTGGGGCAGTATTGGGCAATAGACTGTCCCTTTGATGTTTAATACACACGGACGGCAAGGTTAATTTCTCATTGATTTGTGTTTATAACTAACCATGCACAGCATTTACAATAAATACTTGCCAGTTTGTTTCCAGATCAGTAAACCTGGCCAAACAATAAGCTAACCAACAAATGAAGCCATCATATTTAATTGGATGCTATTCCAGGGCCAGATATCTTGTGACGATATAACTGGACTGGAATAGGGTAGCTTCCCTACTGTATAAGCTTCAATAATAAAAGGATTGCAATGTCACCGACTCTCCTTCCCCATAGAGCTGCTCTCCCTGCAGGGTCTACATGCCCTCCTCCTGTTACACCACCCCCTCCTCTTGTCTGTAGCATGTAAAATTTCAACTGTCCTGACCACAAAGCAGGCTGGGACACGGCGCTGCGAGGATAAGGTTACATGAAACCTTTAAATGCTTCATAGTTACCATACTTAATTACCCACATTAACATTCTTGAAGCTGTTTATTCTTGCAGGTTTCCTTCCTTCCTCCTCTCTGCTACTGAAGCACAAGCAACTTTGTTTTAACAAGTTGTCCACCATGTCCCTTCTCCTTTAAATAACACACAAAACCTTAGCCCTCAAATAATATAAATATACAAAACTGCAGCATAAAAAAGTTAGCTTCCAAACAAGGGTTAATTATTTCACAGGAAGCAAAACTGACCCAGGCTACAGACTAAGACATCTCACGTGACACCCAGCATTCCAGTAAGCCTCCTTAACTAGGGGCACAATATCTGTATGTGGCCCTCAGGAGGTCATCTGTGGCCCCAGCCAGCCTGACCAAGACACGGGATTTGTTAAACGACATTGTCATCCACTTAACAAACCCTAACCATGAAGATGTTAAGCCTATTCGCCTCATTCTTGCTTATTCCATTTATCAGAGACTAATCAACCCTAGACTTGGTTCTCACTAAGCCTTCTACCTGCCCCTGCCGTGTACACAGACAGTGTTTGTACTCCTCTTACTGACCTCACATTCTGCCATCACAGGCCTCTAATGCCTTTTTATTTTGCTTTTGTTTGTCTAATGGAGACTGCAGAATTAGTTTAGGGAAGTAATGCGAATAATAATATTTACACAAGGAGACAATCAGAATTTAGTGGGATTAAGCTTGTCTAAGTAAGCTGATCATACTGATTAGAGAACGCATAGGGCAGGAGATACCATCAAGGTCTAGGACAGACAGTGGTCAGAGACAGCACCGTGCCAACTCCCAGACCCGATCTTCTGTCCCTATAGACCACGCCACATAGTTGTCCAATAACCTCATAGATCACGCGGTTCCCTCTACGCCACATCTCACAGATGCCAAGTTCTCAATTAAAACCAAAGTGTTTATACAGACACAAAACATACAGAAAAAAAGGCAGCCTGCATTCATAAAAATTAAATTCATATAACGTGGCCTAAAGCTACACAGTATCACACAATTACATGGCCATGGAACGGCAACATTCATAAGTGTAAACGTTCATGTGAGATATGCACTTACCCACCAGCGGCTTCTGTTCGATTTTTGGAGAAAGCCGGGAGTATGGAGGTGGTGGCGATTCTGAAAAATAAAAACATTACAAATGTTAGTAAAGGGGATCTGTTAAAGCTTTTAGCTTTACCACAAAAGTCACTAAATCGGGACAGTAACTTAACAAGAGACAACTTAATGGGACAACCAACCATTGGCGATAAGATGGCAGCTCCAATGGTACACAACAAGGTGGCTTTCCAATACATTTTTATACTGCTTATTTTTTTGCAAATATGTATTTATTTCTTGTTAGATAGTATTAGATCCCCTAGTTTGGGTTAGCTTACAGAACTGTCAAATACCGTATACAGGAAAAAAAACGGCAGACGTCTGAACTGACTTAGTCTCATTAAATATGTGAATACAGAGGCACTAACATGACGACAATCCTTACAGGATAACCAACGACAGCTCGGACTAAACATGTTAGAGCGCATTGGTGTCGGTGAAACACAGAACAGGGCATTACTCCATCATACTCACAGAAACAGAGAGCTTGATGGTAGATAAGAACATCTCCCTCCCAGATATCTTTATAGCTATCCCATGCATGTTTAAAGCCCTTACTGTTTTTACCCTCCACCACTTCTATTGAGAGGCTGTTCCACTTATCTACCATCCCTACATTTTTATTTCAGAATATGTAACAGAACACCAGTGGTTATCATAATTTTTCTTAGTTTTCAATCGTAACACACAGACCGGCCTGTCCAAAGATAACGTTTATATGATAGGATTCTATCCCTGTAGTATTAGGTACCATGAACTAGAAGAATTTAAGGGGAAAAAACTCAAGTTGCACAGAAAAGAATACAGGGAACTGGTTGTAACAGAAGAATGTGGAATGAACCGCTTCCAACATGGGACAGAATGTTTCTCAATAATCCCGAAATTGTTATAGGGCGACCCCAGAAAAGAGGCTGAGAGTGTAAAGCAGAGTTACAAATATAGGTTCCCAAAAAGTTACTACTTTATCAGAAAAAGGTTTGTTCCGTCACTCCATTGTACTTTATGGCTAATAGAATAATAGGGTATATAGGGACAGGCAGAAATACTGACGAAAACACAAAAACCCACAGAGTTGGATAAAAAAAAAGTAAAAAAAAGGAATATGGGGAGAGGACGGGGAGAGGGATAGACTTAGAAGGGAGGGTCTGGCCTCTCTCGGCTTGGTGCAGTGTGGGAGTTATGCCATTTTTGCGAGGACAGAGTCCCTGTAAGGGGGCAGAGAGGAGGAGGCGACTGCAGCTTTAAGAAAGCAGCTGTAATTGGCGAGATCTCCAGATAAACAGTCATTCTGGCGCCAGCAAAAAAAGCACACTCTGTATTATCACCAGTCCTTCTCCTCAACAGCAGAGGGACCTCCTCAGGAAAGCGGGGCTGAGAGCGATCTGATTTCAAAGAGAAGCCCTGCCAGACCAAACAACAAACTAGACTCCGATTCTAGGACTTCACTCCACCCCATCAAAGGCTCTACCTCTCAAACCCACGAAAGGGGAAACAAAAAACATGCCTCGGCGCTGGCACTTCACGGCAAAATAGGGCACAACTTGGAAGCCGGTGGGAGTGGAATCATGTGTTAGGGGTTCTTGTTTGTGAATAAAAGAATAAAGTATCATAGAATTATTTATAAACACACAGAAGAATGAGGAGAACAAGAAAGGATACATTCATGAGCTAAACCAATACAATGATTTTATTAGCAACAAAATAGAAGCATTTCATCATGTTGGGGGGTTATGTATTTGCATAATTATAGGTGGTAAACTGCATAGAGCTATATGGTAGCTAAGTGGTGTGGTTGTTATAGCAACCAGTGGGATGTTTTCAGCTGTACTTTGCGCCGCATTTACAAGATGTATACCTAGGCTCTGCTTTCGCAAGCAGATTTATTTATATAGCGCCGGCATATTCCGTAGCGCTGTTACACCAGACAGTAAAATAAAGATCACACACTATTTACTAAGTTATAAACGTCATATTCTGCAGTACACGTCAAAGCAAGCAGTACATGACAATTATGCACACTCTGGCTTCCAAAGGGTTGAAATCATCTGCACATAGCCGAAAACAGGGGGTTTATAGACGGGAATGGCACCCGGGCCACACTGTGCTTTTGAAGTCTACAAAGGCCAGGTAATGATGTCATTTAAAAACATCAGGTGCCTTAATTCAGCAGCTGGAGGGTTTGAGGTTGCCCAAGCAGACGCCTTCATTCATTTCCATTTAGATATATCTTAGAAATTAAATAGTGGAGAAAAGGTTCCTAAAGACAAGATGCCCCTTGACATATTATACATGGATCAGCGCTGATCGCAGCTCTCACGTTTGACCACGTAGCGGGAGCACAGCTTGAACTGCTGGACAGACCTGCAAATATGGGCAAATAAATGGCGTCAACCAGAAACCTTGTGGATTCTTAAAAGGACCAAAACCAAGCTAAAGCATTTAAACAGAACGCAGCCTACAAAGCCCCCCACATTCCTCATGTAGTCTATGGGGTTCTTCAGAGAATATCTACCATGCCTCTGAAACCGTATATAATCTGCTTTCCTGTTTATTAACCATTTGAAGGCATAGAAATAATGTAGTAGAGTGTGTGTCCCTATAAGTCAAGATGTACAGGGGTAGCATGAACATGGTTAATGGAGGGCAAAGATGGTAATAATGACTCCTCACCTGTTATGGCACCGTGTGCCCCCCCCCACTTACTACCCTCACAAAAAGGGAGCTGGCAACCCCCAGCCGGCTGATCCCCACACGCATCGCCGATCGCCTGCAATTCTACAAATGCGGATCTCAGGTCACAGAGCTCCCCTAGAAAGAAACACGGATTCTGCACACTCTGATTATCCGTAACGCTGCAGACCTGCCCTCCTCCTGTGAAATCACTGGTTAAACCTCCCTGAATTAGCTTTTTAATCCATGCATTAGGAGAATTTGCAGGGGGTGATGCCTTCTACCAGCCAAGCACTACAAATCATATTTCACATAAGTGTCATGCCGGAATGAACTTCAGTAATCGCAATGGAATTTTCTGTGAAATGTAAAAATATCCATTAACCCTTAAAGGGCTTCCCTGTGATTGCACTGGGATTTACTTTTACAATACAAATGTATTCAAGGGTGGAGACATAAAAACCTGAAGAAGAAAAAGCAAGAAATGCAGAAGTAATAGTGAAGGTACTTCTGCAAATGTATAATCTATTGGCTTAGAGGACGTTTTACTGAGAGAGTGGTGGCTAAATGGAACAGCCTCCCATCAGAAACGGCAGAGGTTAATACAGTGAGGTAATTTAAACAAGCATGGGACAGGCATAAAAGTGAATCTAAGAGGAGACCAAGGACTGATTAAGGTCCAAGCATTTAAGATCAGGGAAAATGGGCAGGCTACATGGGTTGAATGGTTCTTATCTGCCGTCAAATTCGGTTTCTATCCAGAGACTATGTCTGGCACCATAGCTGCTCTTATCAGGGAGCACTGGGGAGTTGTGTGCTAAGCAGTCACACAGCTGGTGCCATTAGGGAATGAAAGGTGAAAGTGCTTTGGGGGTAATCAGATTTCCGCACATTCCCTGCATAGCAATTTAACAAAGGCTACTAGACTAGACAAACAAAAACGCAGAGACAGACTACAAGACTTTCTGGAGGGTCTCTTTAAAATGTCACTGAAAACAGTGACTTCATACAGTCTGCTCTGGAGTAGTACGGAGAAAAAGAAGCCAAAGAGACAGTGGAGTATACTTGACTGGGGAGAAACAAAAACTATTTCACACCATGATGGAATGTAAATTTTAAAAAGAATAATGTAATATGCAAAATGCTTACTAATATCCAAAGCAAATGTACTGCGTATTAGGAACTGATGAAAGCGTATGTGACGGCAATGTATTTATAGGGGATTCCCAACAGATATATTTCTGACTTTTCTAAATTCCGTTGAAGTATAACATAATTATCGCATATATTTGGCCAGCTCTGGTAATCAGCATTTTCCCCCCAGCGTATGTGTAATAAGAAGAGCTATGTGTAACAGAAGGTGAGAGGTATATATCCCAGATCACTATTCATTAGAGCACTTTAAGAACAGTATGTGTCCCCTCATGCCTGGGGAGCGTCAGCTATAAAAGGTTAACACACAGATCCTGTTCTCTCCTGACAGGCCTGTGATGTTTCCCACTAAAGACCTGTTTCTATGCGCAATTATCCTAGTGGCCCCAGGCATGGAATACAGAGGCCAGCCACACGGAGATAAGGATTCTTGGAATGAAGTAACCCATTCATGCCTTGGGCACAGAGCAGCCTCTACAGTCTGCAAGATGAAAAGAGCCAGAACTGTAGAAAGACAAACATACAGGATATGGCAGAAACAGAATTAAAGGCACAGCACATATAAGAATTATTTCACATGGAGATCCCTTCCTGACTCCGTCACACTGTCATCTTTCCAAGACCCCACCAAAGACCATCATAACCTCAGCATTATCAGATGCACCCCCCCCAGTCTTCTTCTGCTCTGTGCACCAATTCTCACCAGTCACTCCACTTTCAGAATACATGTAAGGTCACTTTTTCCTCAAGTACTGAAACCACTTAAAGAAATGCAGCGTTAAGGTTACAAACCTAATAGATTTACGATACATTTATTTATATAGCGCCCGCATATTCCGTGGCGCTGTTACATAAAATAATTAAAAAAAAAAAAAAAAAAATCACACCCAAAAACAAACTGGTGCAAAAGGAGAAGAGGGCCCTGCTCTTGCGTCTGAACATTTAAGGAAGATTATAGACTTCATTGTGTCGCTGGGTGGGATACGTCTCCAATATACATAATTACATAATAGCCAGTGTCATCATATTAATAATAAAGACGATGGCTACTCCTTGTATTTAAGTGGGTAATGTTACTAGTGCATCAGCAGAAGACAGGGGAGCGTGATGTATTTGGGGAGCTCTATAATCTGGTTTGGTAGTTTGCTTTTCAGAGACGGGGCTGTGAATCGCCCTCTAGAACACAAGGGATAAAAACTGTTGTCACAACTCAGACAGTTCTGCCGGGCCACAGGGACACTGTTTGTGTATGCAGACATCACAAACGATACTATCTAAAAGCTAGATTATTGCTGGAAGTGTACAAAGCCTACTTTGAAAAGAATGTAAACTCTTCTTATCTTCCCATTCACCAGCCCCCCACCTTCTCGCATACCTTATGCTTATCATAGTCATTGTCTACTATTTACAGTGAGCAGGCAGTGATCGCATATTGAAGAGTGTACACAATAGCAGAGAAGAGATTTCAGACAACCCTGTAACCTCCTGCAGAAAAAAAAATGGATTATTCACTTTACTAATGTACTGCTTGTCACGGGTACCGGCCTACCAAAAAAAGTCTCAATTCTCTCAATATGTCTCAACCCATCTAGACTGCCTGTTTTTCCTTAATGAGTCCTTGGTCTCTTGTTAGATTTAGGACGGCTTTATACTTGCATGTTGCAATTCCTTTACTGTGTTAACTTCTACCACTTCCCCGGGGAGGCTGTTCCACTTATATACCACCCTCTCCAGCAGTTACGGAGCTGTATATATCCACAGCTGTGCAGACTGGAAGAAGCTGTAACATTAAGCATGCATCATGCCTGCAGTCAATGAACAGCGTGTTTATTAACCAACATTTACCCAATTTAATGAATGAATTAATGCTTCCATAGCCAGAAGGATCTGAAACAGACCCAGAAATGTAACTGAGCGAGGGCAAGAGGGGCAACTCCCCAGAGCTCATCACAGAGCCGGTGCAACACGAGAGTTACAACTCAGAGGGGAGGATATCCAAGAAGAGGTCTTTCACACAAATCCTAAGAAAATCTCTGAAGAAACCTTGGGGTGGTCAGCTTTCCCTCTACGACGGGCAGGCAATCCATGACATAATTGCATAACTTTCTCTGTATGTTCATTTCCCCTACAAAAGCTTTCGAGACTTACGAGCGACTGCAATATATATTGGCACACACTGTGCGGCTCTAGATTTCCTGGAACCTTTCCTTCTCCTTCGGGGAAAAGGGGCGCCTGAAAATCTTTACCGAGCCGCCTATGGGCTTTGGTTGCCCAGAAAGGCGCCCGATGCGTTGAGACACCATTCGCGTTTCAGCTCTGATGTGTTTTCTTATACTGGTGCCAGCTTGTAGAAACACAGATCATGGGGGTAGATAACAGCTAACTGGCCCGGTCTGCTCTCCCCCACAAGTCATCACCTTTAATCTCTGCATATGTTGCATTTTTAAAGTATTTTCCACAAACAAAAAAACAAAATTATCCAAATCTCCTCTTTCATACATCTTTAAAGTGTAGGTACATTTTTCATCTTTCAGTTTGTCTTAGTCTGTCAATTCTAGTCTCGTCATACACCCTGAATATATGTATTGTAAGAGGTGCTGCGTAACCTGTTGGCGCTATATAAATAAAAGATAATCATTACTTTACTGAGAGGGTGGTAGATAAGTGGAACAGCCTCCCATCAGAAGCGGTAGAGGCTAATACACTAAAGAGAATTTAAACATATACAGAGTAGGCAAAAACCTATCCTGAATCCAAGACAAGATCAAAGACTACTTAACATCCAAGTCTTATATCTGAAAATGGGCAGAATAGATAGAGGTTTCATTACAGCTGGTTGTATGGAGAACATAATCACATTTTCTATACAATATCTCAACTGACCATTAACAGGATTCTATAGTACCAATCAATACCTCCCCGCGCTCTAATTGTGCCACCTATACATAGTCTACACCCTAGTGTATAGAGATAATCTGGAATAGACCAAATACCTCCCATCTATAGAGAAATAAAATACCAGCAACCTGTAAAGAAATCTTACAATGATTGGACCCACTGCCTAAAAAGCAGCCGGTGTGATCAGGATTCTATGATTCTAACGCCCCTTTAATAAAAACAGTAAAGCAAAACAGGGTAGAATTAGTGTGAAAAATTAGCAGAATCATCGGCGGTATATTAAATATATTTAAATGTATAAATATATTAAATATTTAATCAGTGTCCTGGGGCAGACAAATACAATAGGCTGAATTACTTTATCTTCTATGGGGTGGATGCTAAGATTTAACATTTTGGGAATTAGGATTAGTTGCTGAAGTTTGTGGCATCATTTATTGAGGGGATGGGTTATGAGCCCCTGCAGCTTGGGGAATACTCCAGTTCAATGCACTATGCCAGGCATATCATATATATTGTCTGGTGGTGCATACCTCAGACTTCATAAGTCCTACTTTAAAAGGAGGGTGGTAGATAAATGGAACAGCATCCCGGCAGAAGTGGTAGAGGCCAATACACTGGGGGAATGTAAACATGTAAGGCATAGGGATACAATTATCCTATATCCAAGACCAAGGACTGATTAAGGAGGAAAGATGGCCCAAATGGTTCCGATCCGCCATCGAAGTCTATGAGTCAATATACTTTGCGATTTCCATAGGGTGGCACATGGTGTGGCATAGCTTTCTGGCGCTCGGAGGCAAGTATGGATTTCCAATCCCCTGTTGAAAAAGATGCCTTGAGATGTTGGGGCTGTTTATATTACATTTGTTTTTATTATTATCTTTTTATTTATATAGTGGCAACAATGTACGCAGCAACAAGACTAGAACTGACAGACTAAGACGAACCGATTCATTAGATAAAGCTGGCCCGGCTCACAAGCCTACAATTTATCAACAAAAGTTCTTCATTCTCCATAAAACAATGCGGAGGAGGTTTAAGAGGAAGCTTTAATTCAACATGAAACGCTACGCCTGAAATAAACTTTAAAGTTAGCATAAGATCGGTTACAACGCTTGGTCCCAACATTTCAGCTTCATTCACATCCAGCTCATTCCAGCCGCTACATGCACAGCTCACCAATAAAACAATGACTCCTTCTGACCAAGACTGTTCAGCAGAAGGCATGAAATGAGTAAGTAGTAATTATAGGGGGTATTCGCTTCTCGGATCCTAGCACCGCCGTGTAGCAATAGCAGCGGATTACTCAAATTCCTAGCAGCGTTTTCAAGATTCTGGCAGGCTGGCTGTTATTGTGAGAGCCGAGGCTTGGATGCACAGCGATGTTCCAACGATGTGCTGCGTGGACTCTAAACACTCAAGGCATGCCCTATTTCCACTGCGAAGGACCCCTCAGCATTGGTAGAGTTACTGCAATTGTAGCGGAGCCGTTGTACAGCGCCGTGGAATTTGATGGTGATATAGATCAATATATAATAAAATATCACAATCTAACATCAAAAAAGGTCAAAGATGGCCAGCCAAATATATAGTAAAAGCTACGCCCATGCATTATACATTCAGATTATGTATAGATCTGACCGGGACAAGGAGTTTGGGGTGAAAATAGTAAAATCCGTGCATCCGAGCGTTATATTTCTACTACTGCTCAGAGGACCAGGCTTTACAATATTTATAGGCAAAGTGTGGTTTGTGGCCTTAAAGACAACTCAAGAGGCCCCTACCCTACCATTAAGGCGCAGGAGAACTTGTCTACCTCCCCTTCCAGCTTCTTCCACAGATCACACCTCCCCCTCCCATAGCATTCCTCTCCTCCTGCTCTTTAAATATTAATCCCTTCTCTCTAACTTACAAATTTAACCCTTGTGCTGATGGGGGGGGGGATTTTGAGAAAAATAAAAAAGCCAGATATCAAACACTCGCTTTTCTGGATTCATTGGCCAGACGTTTACGCCTCTAGAAAGGTTACAATAAACAAACATGAACAATGTTACTGCAGAAGGCTCAACAGAACACAACAAGGCCAGCTCTGACTCGAAAGGACTAGCTGTGTCTGGGTCCAGGTAAATGCTCAGGAGGCAACCGTTTCAAAGCAGTCTCTCCAAAATCTGGAATATACAGTCTCAGTGAAATCCATAGAAGCCTTTTACCTGCCTATCCAGACCAGCAACATGTATGGAACTATCTGGCTGACAGACGAAGAAGTGGTTAAACTGGAATTGTGTCTTAGACAGCATGGAAGCTTTAGGGAGAGATGCGTTTTTATTAAATTCATATATAATATATATATATATATATATATATAATATATATATATAAATAATATGTTACTACACGTTAACCCTCTGTGTGCCAGGCTGAACTTAATTAGCTGCGCCATGTGCTTAAGCATCGATTCCTACCTCAAGTCACTTAAATGTGTAAATAACAGTTTTCCCCAAATATGGGATTCCACGGAAAGCTGAAAAAGGAACGAATCCTAAAGATGTGTAGCCGATTCATTCATGGACAGAGGAGCCTTACATGTCCTGGGCTGCCCTGCCAGTGAACGGGGTAAAGTACTCAATCAACTCTGTTACTGATGTATTTGTGAATGAGGCAGCTCTCAGTTCCGTCTACTGAGGAATCTTCCATGAGGAAGCGGCACTCGCGACGGTCTGCAGTGAGCGCCACTATACGAGGTCACTTGAGACTAACAAAAACGCTGCTCAGAAGTCCTCACTTGGGGTTCAATGCTTCCCCAAACTCCATTCACTAGCTGCAGGCCCAGCTTGGACCCCTCTGCAGAGGACACTTTGTGGTTGGGGGCCTGGTGCAGAAGGAATATCCTACACCAAGGAGTATTAGCCAGCCAGGACCCACAGATAAAAGGATATCTTGGCTACCTTGCCGAGGCTGGAGAGCATATAGGATAAAGAATAGCCCGTCTACGTTATTTAGGGGACGCGTGGGTATTTAGAGCGGTATAATGTATAGGACGGCTATGGCCCACACAGATCTCTGACATGCGGGTTCCTCACTCAGACTAATGCAACTGGGCATTGACCACCCGCTACTCAGTGCTGTTGCCAAGTACACTATCAGAATTGTGTAACACCCGACCACTGCCAATGACTTTACAGAGCCAGATCCTGCCCCAGTGGCATTTATTACATAAATTATACGGGGGGGGTATGATAATGCGAGATTTTTACCCAAAATCCTTTAACAATTATAAAAGGAAAAGCGCACTTGCAAATGATGTTGGATGCGGCCAACTCATAAACTAATGTGTGTCTGAGAAAGAGATGTAAGTCACTTTATTGTGGTAAATAAGGAGGTTGTGTTGACAGGTAGAGAAATGGAAGAGCCACCCAGCAGAAGTGGTAGAGGCTAATAAAGTGAGGGAATTTAAACATGCATGAAAGAGGAATAAAACATAAAGCAGACCAAGGACTGAATAAGGTCTGAGTTTTTACATCAGGAAAAATGGGCAGACTAGAGGGTGGAATGGTTCTTATTTGCCGTTAAATTGTATGCTGGGAGTTATATATAATGAGCTATTCTGCTGCTTGGAGGTAAAAGAGGTGCAGTTACCATAGCAACCTGTGGAATTTTCCTGCTAATTGGTTCCCTTTTACCATCAAACAAACCCCAATGCACATAAACCCCACACAATGAAGAAAAACCCATCATAAATAACAAAGGCTGTCTCCAGAAGAAAACGAAAACAAGTAAAACAAGCGTATATTTATGAAATGTACCAGAATGGAGTCAGCTAAAGTCACCTGGCACGAGCCCTGACTCCTACCATGAGCAAGGGCAACCCCGCGGGCAACTATCACAGCTACTTATGTTATTTGCATTTGGAAGATGCATTAAATGCCAGAGGAATATAATAATATATAATGTGTAAATACACACATATAATACAATACACACACATATAATACATACATTAGATTTCAGGCTGACCTACTCTAGGAGACAGGCTTCCCTAAGTACTGTGTTCCCCACTCCATGCTCACTCACCCGGTCCGCACACCCGGCTGTAATGATACGGGTTGCAGCAGACGCTGTTGCTGTCGGACCCCCCGGCTCCTTGGCATCCGCTCAGCGCTTTCAGTTGTCCGGGGTGCTGCAAGTCCGGCCACCGGAAGAGTCTACAGAGCAGCAGGTGAGGAGGGGCGCCCAAGCGGGTCACCGGCACACAGCCGCCGGGCGCTGCCCCCCTGGACTCCACGGCCTCCAGAAGGGCGCACAGGGCTTGCTCCTTCAGACGCTTCAGGACAGCCGATGCAGCCGAGCGCAGCTCCGGGGACACGGCGGGCGGCTCGGACAGACCGCAGCAAGACACCCCTCCATCCCCGCCCGCTCGGCTCCGCCACAGGCGCCGAACCAGCCCGCTGCGTCTGGACCTGAACATGCGGCGCCCCCGGGGGTGCGCCCGGGCCACCAGAGCCTCAGTGCCCGGGGCGAGCTGCGGGGGCCGGCATGGGGTGGCACAGCCTGAGAGGGCTCTCCTTGCACAGGAGCGCAGCGTGGGGCCACTGCCGTAACACCGAGAGGGTGCCAGGGAGCGCAGTGCGCGAGGGATCCTCCGAGAGCAGTAGCCACCCGTGAATGGGCGGCCGGGTCACATCTCGGAGCCTCCGCCGGAGGTGAGGATGCAGGAAGCGCTGGTCCAGGCTGCGGCTCACGAGCTGTCACATAGACTGACGCGGCAGCTGGCAACACACACCCGGCATCCTGGGCTAGCCCGGGGCTCACATCCCGCACGGGGATGCTCGGGTGCTGTGCGTGGGCACACCGACCACCATAGAAGTCCGTGCACACCGATCACCGGCTACTATCACAGTCCGTGCACACCGGCTACTATCACAGTCCGTGCACACCGACCACCGGCTACTATCACAGTCCGTGCACACCGACCACCGGCTACTACCACAGTCCGTGCACACCGATCACAGTCCTTGCTCAGAGTTCATGGAATGTGAAGCTCGTATGCCCTATCCCAGTGCAGCTTCCTCGGTCTCTGTACCCAAAGGCGGCTTTAGCCCGTGCTGCTGATCTGATCCCCCAGATCTTGCAGCTTGCACCTCGCTCCAGCTGTAGAGAAGCCGTGATGTGTACGTGCTCACTGCTGCGATCAGTCCCGTTTCTTGCACCTCCTGCGGTTCTCCCGGTCACCGGTCGCAAACAGTATTCAGCTCCCTCTTCCCCCGACAAGCTGCAGCCTGACACCCGGCCTTTGCACGTTGATTCCCTGCGATTCGTGTTGTTTCAGCCCAGAGCTCCGTGCTCCCCGGCCTCTGCACACTGATCCCTGCTCTTTGTGCTCATGCTCTCACACACACATACTCAGGCCCAGCTGACGCCGCCCCATTGGTTGCCTCCAGTCACGTGGCAGTCTAGACACTTTGGCGGCTCCGCTGCACTCACTGTTGCGCAAACAAATCTCAAGTTTCTTAACGCTTAAAGGAGCCGCGCACACAATGCTCTCCGCGCGCCGTCCTGCATCCGCACACCGCGAGTGCAGCATCCTCCGCTGCATGTATCACTAACCACAACTTCCTGTCCCACTAACCCATAGATATTAATTATGTTATTAACGAACTCCGGTGTGTTCTGCAGCACGGTTGGGTTGAAAGTCAAGTTGCCACAAGTGGAGGTTAAACGCTCACTACATGACCTTTGTTTAAAGAACCATGCAGTCTTTTCTTCTATTCTCCTCTTACCTGCAACCGTTGTCCTGAAACAACCCTTCCAAAGGAATATTAATATAGAATCAGCTGGCACTCAATGACTACTTTTAAAGTGCCAGTATAATATCGCTGACAGCCCCACCAAAAGAATGCATATTAAAGTATTGTATGGGTAGTTTAATATAAATAGATTATTAACTTAAGGAGAAGCTGCAGATACAGAGCTGCCACTCCCATGCACCATGGTCTGATGATTCTGATTGAAAGCCTTCCCTCTGAAATCAATGGAAGCTCTTTCTACACATGCACATTATTATTATTTATTGTTTTATATAGCGCCATCAAATTCCGTAGCGCTGTACAATGGGTGGACAGGACATAAGTAGGATGTAATATAACAAATTGACTAACAGAGACAACAGGTGAGGAGGGCCCTGCTCAAGCGAGCTTACAGTCTAGAGGGATTTAGGGTGTATTACACAATAGGTACAAGTGCCCTTGTTAGGGATAGACCAGTCACACTAGTAAAAGTATTGCAGGAGAGGGACTAGGAAAGGTGAGCGAAAGGGACTATGTGCTAAATGCACATGGGGTCATTACATCCCCCATCCCCACCCAACTGGAGCTGACTGGTAGTAAGTATATCACATGGCAGGAGATCCGTTTAGCCTAACAGAGGGTAGATGGGCAAATGTATAGGGGGGAATCTGCACAATCTCTGAGGGGGACACCATGTTAATTCAAAGGGACTTCTAAACTATCTCCCCAAGGATTTAATGTGTCACGTTATGCATTATGCAGTAGTCACCAACTTGATTTTCCATGCAAGAGAAACTTACTTTCTATAGTCCACAGGTAAGTTGGTGTGCTGAAACATTTCTCATCGCAACTCATCAGGAGTGAATAAACCCAAATGAGTCAAGAGTAGAGGATATGGAGATGGTCTGGACGTATTAATATATATTGTATAACCTCACAACCAGAGATAATTCTACTATCCCACCAACACAGTGCTATAAGACAATAGTGCTTAGAGATGTGACCTTCCCATTATTTGCAGGCATACACACCGGACACCTAGAAATCAGCTTACCTTGGCACCCTTCAAACATTAAGTTTGAGCAGGGCCCTCCTCACCCGTTGTCTCTGTTAGTCAATTTGTTATGTTACATACTACTTGTTATGTCCTGTCTACTCATTGTACAGCGCTACGGAATTTGATGGCGCTATATAAACAATAAATAATTACTGTTTAATGGTCCATCAACAGGGCCAGACTAGTGATTAAAATGTGTCCCAGCACTTTAAAGCCAGCGGCCAATCAATTATGTGTGTGCAGCTGCTGGCTGTAATACATGCAGCCACATGCTATGCTCTTACAGCCAGTGTCCCTCCAGTAATTTGCCCACTTTGCCAGATAAGCAGTCCGGCCCGTCCATCACAACAGTTCTATTGTGACCTACTAATGGTGACAACCAAACGGTTCTGCAGTAGAGTCATTGCAGCCCCACACAATGCATTTTTTAATGCTTCTCCACTTAAACCACCTGATCGCCCATTTCTAGTGACCATCTTTCTGTGAATCGTTACTGACATTATTCAGAGATTTCAGCTTTGATTAACCGTTGAGGAAAGCATCAACTGAGATACACAGATGAGAAATAGGAGCAGAGTCCATACTCTTCACCCAGAGCTTGGTGCAGAAATCCTTAGCTGTGGGGTCAAGCCCTGATAGTCCCAGTTATGTAGGTGCAGAGGCAGCGAACCCAAAACATGATGGTTCAAATTTATTACAAAAGCTGAACCTTGTAACAAGTTAACATTGTGCTGCATCTAAGATTGAATGTACAGCTATTATGACAGGCAGATGACAGGCATATGTATATATATATATATATATTATATGGACAAAAGTATTGGGACACCTGACCATTACACCAACAGGAACACTTTGATGACATTGCATTCTAAATACATAGACATTAATATGTAGTTGGTCCCGTCTTTGCAGTTATAACAGCTTCTACTCTTCTGGGAAGACTTTCCACAAGATTTTGGATTGCTTCTGTGGGAATTTTTGACCATTCATTCAGTAGAGTATTTGTGAGCTCAGGCATTGATGTTGGAGGAGAAGGCCTGGCTCACAATCTCCTTTGCAGTTCATCCAAAAGGTGTTCGATGGGGTTGAGGTCAGAACCCTGTGCAGCCGGTCAAGTTCTTTCACATCAAATTCATACAACCATGTCTTTAAGGAGCTTGCTTTGTGCACTGGGGCACAGTCATGCCGGAATACAGAAGAGCCTTCCTCAGACTGTTCACGGATTACAGTGGCAGGAAGCGTCTGTCACTACAAGTGAACGCAAGTCGGTGGCTAGCGGCCACTTTAATCAAGTCGGGATGGCACAGTGCGAAGCATCAGCTCACGCTAAATGTCATTCCGATCACGGCGTTGAAGGAGTCAATCCTATCGGCGCCCTGGAGTCAGGGAGGCTGGCCACGCCTTCTCACAGTGTTTACTTGTCCATGGTGGCAAAAGTTCAGGCTTCCCCTGCTGTAATTGGCTGAGTGCATTGTGCGGCCACGCCCCTTCCCGCGATTGGGCTCGGAGTTAAAAGG
Source organism: Spea bombifrons (assembly GCF_027358695.1). Classification (NCBI taxonomy): domain Eukaryota; kingdom Metazoa; phylum Chordata; class Amphibia; order Anura; family Pelobatidae; genus Spea; species Spea bombifrons. The sequence goes on along the minus strand of NC_071090.1, from coordinate 92,724,864 downwards.
AAGAGCGAGTGTCAATCAAACGGCGGCATCTGTATAGAATGTCAATATTTTTCATGCTAACGCGCGTGTAGAACCAATTATTCCGCGAACGCGAATGTAATAGCGCAATGCTTTCGTTCTAAATGGAATGTGATAATTACAGGCCCACTAACCACTGACATTATCTGCAGACTGCGACTCTTATGATGCTCAGCCAGCCGTTTGGGGACTTACTGTAATGAGTACGTGTGAACCCCGAGGGGGTTTATCTAAGACTCAGCAACACTATGGCGCTGATATAGGTAATCCTGCCCCGCAGAGTTTACATTCCAGATGGGAAAATGGAGCCCCGTTTATGAGGTCGTGCAAATAAAGCGCGCGTCCTGCGGGGGGAATTCATCGCTTCCGTCTTCAGCTGTGTGCTTCTAATCGTTAATGTTACTATGTTTTATATGCTGTGCTCTTGTTACCGCAGGGGCTCCATAGTGCGTATCGGGGTAACTGGGCGAGTTACTATGTTACTATGATAGAGTAGGGAGACCGGACCCGTTTGTTTCCCGAGCTGCTGAAATTAATGAGACCGGCCCCAGATGGGTGGGACGGACGGGAGGGGTTGGGGGTCGTTGTTGCAGTTTTGGCTCCGTTCTCACACTAGCAGGGGAGGCCCTGCTGCCTAATCTCAGGCCCATGTCTCCAGGCTGCTCCCACACACTGATAACCGCGCGCTCGGTCTCGGGAATTCCTCCGTCCCTCTGAAGGGGCAAACAGGCGCCAGCCTCCTAACCCCTTCACTGCTGGAGGGAGACAGATCCCACACACGCAAACGGCTCTCTTACTCCCTTATCACTTCAAGTGCTGGAATATGGCGGCTGCCTTAACTGTGAGAGACAAACAGCAAGAATTAAGGTTTTATCCCCCCTCTAAAAAACCCGTTACTTGCCCCTTTTTATTATTAATATCGGTCACATGCAGTGTAAGAATATAGTATCTCAGTCCTCTAGTAATGGAAAAATGAGCGAAATGTTCCAAGTGGGAAAAATCAATCTTTCTATTCCAGTTTATTTTTGCCAAAGCTGCCAGCACCGCCGTCTGTGCCAAGCATTTGGCCACCGAGGGCACTGGGCTGAGGGTAATGTGAGTGACTCACACCTCTCTATAAATGAAATTGGGCTTCATTATACATTATGAAAGTCCAACCCCAGTGAGCTTCTGCTGCAGGAATCACTTGCTTGGCCCTGTATAATGTATAAATCCAGACAACACCAAAGTGCTCTCGCTGTAATTGATGTGTAATAGGCCCCTGCAACCCCTACGGTTTAGAGGACCCAGACATCTTAGGGGTGCCCAAGTGGAATAATGACCCACTCTGCAAGCATGCGTAAGATGTTTATTTTTCTTTAAATTTGACCCTTTATTATTATTTATTGTATAGCGCCATCACATTCCGCAGCGCTGTACAATGAGACAGTTCTTTGCATGCACAGCAACATGTTCAGAGACACAGCTAATATGATTCATAACTAGGTACATGTATGTGTGAGGGGAGAGGGCGTCAACAACCTTTCGGAGGTCCCGGCAATGTTTGTCATGCCATTGATGAGCTTGTGTCAGCTCCGTTAATGATACCAGGTAGCAGTGTCTTTTAGGTGACATCAAAGTTCTAAGAATGGGGCTCCTGGTCCTCAGAGCTCGCATTCCAATAGTGACAGTAGAATCTGCATTTACAGGGTAGTGCATGTGAAGACCTTATACATGCATACAAACATCTACGTGGACTATATGTTTCAGTTATTTAACGAAACAATGACATATTTGTGTTGTATTATCACATTTATCATAGGTTACAGCTAGAGAGGGGATACTAGGCAGCGGAGAACAGAAAATGTTTTCCTGAGAATCCTTAGGTCCATCCAGGGAAGGGAAAGTGTCCGTGATGAGGTTTAGGAAAGTTCATAGAACATCATTAAATGGTCCACCGCAGACCTCAGCAAATGTCCACTATGAGCAATGTTGATGCCGACCCCTGGTCCATCCTTGCAAAACCAATGCCCTAGGTGCAAAGGCGATGCTCCGTCATAGGATTTCAAAACCGAGAGCTGGTGTACACATCTTTGTATTACTTTTTCTCTTTGATGTCCAAGACAATCTTTAGTTTTAAGGAGACCTTCATACAGGCCTCTGCTTTGGACCCCGTGTGTCTGCTAGGTCTCTAGGGCAAGGTGACTTCTGTAACTGGTGTGTTCTAATCAATCGTTTTGTCCTCCTATAAAGTGGACAGACAAATGCTATCAGATATTTAAATTATACCCTGAGCTACCCCTATAAGAAGTAGCCCTAGGTCTGAGAAACACCTCTATGGATGTCCCATAGGGTTGGAAAATATGACTTATTTAGTTACCCAAACATTTAGTTTAGATTTGATGTACTAGTATATTGTAGAATTTTTTGTAGAATTTTCACTAAGTGAAAAAATGGTGGATATTTTCTGCCAAAGACGGTGTCCAGAAGATTATAGAGACGGGTGATGCGGCCTCCCCCCTGATAATTAGAACCCAAATGTAAGACAGCCGCAGACATTTCCTCCGTCAGGTTCTATGGGCAGTAGCCCAGTGCAAGTCTTTACAGATTCCAGCACAGAACAAGCAGTTGCCAGGACCAGAAACCTCTGAAGGGAAGCAGAGTTAATGCGATTTCACAGGGCTGCATTCCAGGCAGGTTAAATAACCAAAAGAAATAATCAGAAATGGATGGAGCTGGAACTGCCTGTGGCTGTGACAGAAAGCAGAGGAGCTCCTGTAGGGGGAAAGAGGGTAGAAGGAGGGGTGAGGTTTGGCTCAGAAGACCTTTCTGTCCTTTGATGTTTGAGATGTTCAGAAGATGCTGATTCTGCTCCTGTAACCATGCCCCATCACTGAATGTCTGCATTGTTCCTCCGATCAAAATAACATGACTTGGGTTTCTGCAGAACTTCATCACCACGCTCTACCCATTCACTGCCAAAGTGGGATTAGCTCGCATAACAGTGCTTCATTCATCTTTGGAAGGCAAATGGTTAAAAACCTACCATGGCTACATTGGATGATATCAGCGGTATTGTTTATATATATATTTTTTCTGTTAAATTTCCAAAAACACAAAATTACCATTATAATACAAAAAACTTAGAATGCCATCCAATTCAAAGCCAGATTTGGGAAGTGTTTCCTATTTGCTATCGTGTAGCTTATTACAAACCACTAAATATATAAGACTGGAAAAGTAAGAGAACGGTTAGGTCGCTGAGCTCCTTAGATGGAACTAATAAAGCGCAAAAAAAACTCTGTCCTTTTTTACAGGGGGCATTCGTAGAGGAAACTGGTGTTCTATGAATTTCACTGCACAGATTAAACTATTTGACAGTGAAAAAGTATATAAACCAATGTCACAATTTGCTCATGATTTCAGATCCGGTGACATAGCTTTTCCATGTTAATTTACAAATACTAGACCACTTATCCTCTCTTACTTGTGGCAGTAGCTTTGTGAAGTTTGGCAGGGTACTTTCCACTGCTTACACCCCCCTCCCCCTTTTTATTTTTGGCCTGTTCACCTCCTCTCCCAGGTGCAATGCTTGGGATGAGGTAATCTCCAGTCTTGAATGAGACGCTCAGTTCCATAGGAAACTGCAGGAATTTCTGTCATTTGGCAGAGGTGGTTGTACCAGAGCGGTGATCTCATGCCCCGCACAGTAGGGCTCCTCACTGACCATGCTGACCGCTGTACAAACTCTAAGAAGAAAAAAAAGCCACATTCTCTGAATTGTCCATTTTACTTTACTCCAATTTCGAAGCAACCATTCGGTGTATGTGCATGAATGGTGGAGGCTAATACAGTGACAGAACTTAAATTAGACAGGCAAAAAGCTATCCTAAATGCAGCGCCGGACTGGTGATGACGAGTTGGCCCTGGCACTTTAAAGCCGGTGGCCATCTGATAAGTGCGGTGACGGCTGGATTTGAGCAGCCACATGTTACAATTTGTATGCTCATGTAGCATGTGGCCAGGAGTATCAATCCAACAGCCACACGCTGGAGTGGCAGATCTGATGAGTATGGGGCAGTGTAGCCCAGTGGCTGATGGGGCATTTGCCTGGTGTGCCAGATGTCCATTGCAGGCCTGCCTGAATCTCAGACAAGACCAAGGACATAGTCTGAGTTTTAACAGCAGGACAAATGGGCAGATTAGACAGGCAGCAATTCTATGTTTAATGCACTCACAGTCACATACTCACAACACAAAGGGGAAAGACACCATGTTTTGGGAGAAATACTGTTTGTGTATTCTTTCACCAATTATCCCTTACCAGGGGTTGCAAATAGGGGCAGTTGGCACAGAAATGGTTAGGAGAGGGGAATACCACGAAGAGGGTTTGGACGAGAAAGAGCTGTTATGGCGGGGCTTTGAAAGGGGTTGGTTGGAAACTATGTAGTTGAGTACAACAAAAAATCTTATATGTTTTAAAATTCTATCACAAATAGTGATATAAATCTGGCTAATAAGCTCTTGAGTTGATTTCCCGTTTTACTTTCCAACACTTATAATAATGTAAGTGATATAAGGAAATAATTTACTTGTCCCAAGGTAAGCAACCTTCTGAAGTTCCCATCAGTGGTTTATTTAATAGGGAGAGATGACTACACAGGCGCTGTTTAATGTGCTTGTTCCTTGTGAGGTGGGAATGTGGGAAAGTAACATATTTTATTAATTCATTTATTAATAACTTAATAAAGGCGCTGCTTCACTTTTATAAGTGATGTATCTGATGCTTCACTTTTATAAGTAAATGAAGCATCAGATACATCATTCCTAGTACGGCTCAATGCCCAACCCTTCCCAGAAATAATTCTTTAATATTTTTTTCTAAGTGGAACACAACACATCACGGGTTGTGTAATGAGTTATGAATTGGTATTTAACCCCTACATTGTACCAGACTGACTTCTTTGCCATTTTTAGCATGTTTGTTCAAACCTCTTGCGATCTTTATCACAGGAACACAGATTTTGACAACAGATCAAGTACACTTGGCACATTCGAATGTACTAAATGAATATACTGATTCACCAAAACGTGAGTCATGATGTAGTATATGTCACAGGGATCAGCTTTGCAATATCATTCCCTGTGTTCCAGCCTTCACTGTAAATTAAGATAATAACAGGTAGGAACTGGTCAAAATGAAAAGCTGACAAACTCAAAGAAAAAACTCCAAAGCCTCAGACGCTCATTGAAAATATGACAGTAAGTGGAAGCCTCAAGCATTGAGAAGGCATTCTCATCCCCTGGATGGTGGAGACAGTGAAAGGCAGTCTCACTCGTTGGTTGGTGATATCATTCAGTGAGAAGACACTCTCACTCACTGAAAAGCCATGTCACGCAATGAAAACCAGTCTCATTTACTAGAAGGCCACGTCCCTCAAGGAAGTATCACTAAATGGAAAACCGTGCCACTCAATGGCTGTCTCAATGGAAGGCTAAGCTTGAATGGAAGGGCAGTAATGTTCCATTCTCTAAAGTAAAGTCTGAAATAGAAGAAATAGGGCACAATCAGTAAGATATAAAATACAGGCATACATCACATTATCGTACACAATGGGGTCCAGAGCATCTACTGCCCTGCAATAGGTCATTTCTATCCCAAAATGCAAATCGCACAAAAGACGCTGAAAAGACATGTTGTTATGTGTCTGTTCTCACGAAGCAAGCGTGGGGGAATGCTTGTGCTGTAACTTTGTCCTTCCTCGCGGGGGTATGCTTGTACTGACATAAAAAAAAACAGAGAAGTTTGCTGCTTCTGTCTTATCCTTACATTGTTGACAGCCACTGAGTAGATACTAACCTAGCAAGCATTAAAAGATGTACTACTCCATGTAACTGCTTCTTCACACGTCAGTCCTAAAACCTTCTCAGCCAGGTGCAGAAAACAAACAAGCAGCTCCCAAACAGACAGCAAATCTCTATGCTCATGCAACCAAGCAAGTGAAGAAACAACAAAGTACCAGCCAAATGCAAACACACCATAGCTACGAGCAATCCTGGGCCTCAAACACTGGCGGCTATACTAGGGCTAGGCAAACTGAGACTTAAGGTCCCATGGCTCTGTCTGGAAAAGGGTGATGAATATTGTTGCCCAACTTTTGACTAACCCATTAAGAGCCACAGAGGTATGTAATGCCCGGCATAGTGATGCACGGCCCTCTCTCTAAGACATTTGGGAATACACTAAATCATTCAACGGACCTCATGGAAGATATCTACCAGCTGGTGAGATTTCGAACTGAAATCTCTCCAGTGAGAATACCTATGCTGCTCTATGGTGTCTATTCGCCATCTTTCAAATTAAGAATACATCTTTTTCATGGAAGAGAAACTACTGAGTGTTTAGTTTACTGCTTAGAAAATATCACCGCTGTTTATGAAAGCTCTATAAACATACTGCTACTAGATAATAAAGGAGGGCTTTAAAGCAACCTTGTATGGTATACAAATATTCAGAAAGAATGAAGGTATGGGTAATGAAGCCAGACAAAAAGGATTCTACGGATTGCTACAGAATTCTGGTAATGCATTTCAGCAGCATTAGGCCTATGGAGTTTAAATGTCATTTTAGCTGAGTTGTTTACTTCCCCTCCCCACTACAGCCCCATCCAAATTTTGATTATGATCAAATTCAGGCAGGAACAAAAAAAACTTTTTAATTGTGTGGCTCCTTGGTGCACAGCGCTCCCTGCTGGACAGTATGCGTAACGACGTGAAGCATTAACAGATGAGAACATCTAGTTATTTCTTAGGAAATTGAGAAGACTTGTTAAGAAGGACTTTACATAGTTTATTACATAAACCTCATAGAAAAAAGCAGTAATTGAACAGGTAACCTCAATCAATCGGTAAAGGCATGTGTACGGGACAACCACCATGAATAATATTTGAGTGTAAACTGCTAATTTGGTTTTATGCCTAAAGCAATTTGAACCCTCAGGTTACGGGACATTTCAGTGTCATTATAAAGACAATACAAACATAGGGGCGCATGTACATGTGGGAATGTCATTATAAAGGCCAGGTGCCACCACAGTGCCTATGAAAAACGCAGCTGCAGTGGTAAAAATGCTTTCTCTTGGCCATGGTTGAGGAAACATAAAATAGAAGCATTTACTGTAGGAAGCAAGGAGTGTACAAGTGTGTGAAGTCTTCAACCCTTTTTGCCTGGGTCCACTGGTCCCTTTTATCCAGCAGGGTCGTAGGAAGGTTTACTCAATCCCTTGTTGATCTGCATACTGGGAAATCTGCATACTGGGAACTTCTCAGGATAGGCTACCAGGAGCTCTCCCTTTTCTGGGGAGTGGCTTTGTGAGGAGGCAGGGCTATCCCCGGAGATGTTTAAATGGGTTGTGGAAGTGAGTAGCGAGTAGGCGTGGTTAAACATCGCTCTCCTGTCCGGAGAAAGAGGAGAGTGACCTGGAGAAGCAGGAAGTCCCCAGTTATTGAGTTGAAATTATATCAGTTGATAACCACAATAACCACATTTTGTCCTGACCTTATCACCCTCTCCTCATATTCCCTTTAAAATGATCCATAGACATAGCCTGAGACCGTTAGACAAGCTACTTACCCAACCGGTGTGTCCCGCTCCGCCATAGAGCAGCGCGTCCCATGTCAGCTGGTGTCACCTCCATTGCCGTATCAAGTGTCTGTTCAGTGGTGCTGGGTAGCCACCAAGCAGGGACTTACCATTGCACACCCACATGTCCTGCCATTGCACACCCACAGGACCTGCCATTGCACACCCACAGGATCTGCCATTACACACACATAGGACCTGCCATTGCACACCCATAGGACCTGCCATTGCACACGCACAGGACCTGCCATTGCACACGCACAGGACCTGCCATTGCACACCCATAGGACCTGCCATTGCACACCCACGGGACTTGCCACTGCACTCCTACAGGGATTTTCCTATGTCAGGGATCCTCTAGACAACTGCTGTTTCTGGTGATAGTGTATCTCGCCCCTCACTGTCGGTACCTCGGTGTCATGGCCTACCTGAAAGAATTCCCTCATCTCTACAATATCAGATAGGACCTAATCTACTAATCTAATACATTCTATTCCAGATTTTTTTTCATCAATTAACACAACTGGAATCATCTTTTGCTTTAGTTATACTCAAAATATGTTCAGCTCATTCAACTTGATTGGCTGGCCTAAATTGGTCTATAGTAATCCAGTTTGTGAGGTTTATAATCATTGTTTCCACTCTCATTCTGTTTAAATGTCTGCAAAATTGTCTCCGACTTTCCGTTATACACACTCCCTGTTCAAATCACTACATATAGCGGCCACCTGTTGCCTGCAGTCACACTGTATGCTTCATAGTGCTAAGTATATGAATATTGTGCTGAATTATGCAGGGTTGCGGTTCTCTGTCGAGGAAGTAGTTAGCGTTGGTGAATTTGCCAGCACAAGACTCATTAGTTTTATTCTCAGAGGGCAGAAGGACATCGCTCCAGCTTCCGAGGGCCCCTAATTGAGTCTGTTTCCACCAACACAAGCTGTACAACAGGAAAGTTTTAATTATAGAGCCTGGGTGGGTGCAGCGCGTCCCCCACACCTTCAGACAGCCTGTCCATTCCACTCAGGCTTTGCAACACTAAACACACAGCTTCACTCCCAGCTTTATTCCTGATTTCTGGTGTGGTTGGGGAATTCGGCTGGGAGGGCCATGGTTAGTCATGGATGTGTTCTTGCTACTTCCTTGACTCGTGTAAGTCTGGCACGTAAGCAAAGAAGGCAATGGAAGTTGCGATCACAAGATGGGCCATTGGACGCCGCGGCTAGCGTTGCCACCATATAAGTTTAGCGTCTATTTTCTTGTGCAACACTTTATTATCTTTTTTTACTGTGTTGCCCCTATAAATGATACTAGTTTTGACTATAGACTTTATCTAAAAGGGAAATTCAACAGCAGCTAAACAACAAATTTCTTTTCTGTATACATGGACACCTACTCTCCCAGCTTTTATCACATACCTCAAAATTAACTGATGCATTCTACGTGTTGTCTTATTTACAATTCATTATTAAATCTCATGATCATATTCTGTGTCATGAAGATGTAGCCTCCCCGGAGTCGCAGATTTATGGCCTCTAACGAGCTTCTCCTGTGTCCCGGGTATGAGTTCCCTGCAATACTTTGCACTATCCAAATCCTCCCATCCAGCTGGCTTTTCTCTGTGTTCTGTGGGTCTCAGCTAATTTTCCCCTGCCTGGATAGTTCTGTTTTGTTAGTAGTTTTGCTGTATTTGGAGATCTGCAGGACGAGATGCTTCTCTCGATTTGTCATCACACTGGGTAACAGTGACACCATTTGTGTTTGGGGGCTGATAATTCCATCTGAGTCTATGGGGAAGACTGCAGGACGATATCAGAGAGCATCATAGGTAAGCTGGATCTTGGTACTGCTGCCCCTCACCTAACAGCCTGAGATATAGTGAAACCTACAACAGCACAAGCAGAGAATTAACAAGGAAAATCAAGGAAATCACATGAAACACGCTTGATAGAACGTTTTGTCAAAACCACGCTCTTTGGCATCTCATTCTGTTCTTTGTGGAAAAAGAACCTACTTGTAATTCCTTTACCTAAGTACCTAAAAAAGTATAGAACCTAGAATTCTAGTACAGAATCTTTAGTGTTATTATCTCTTATATCAGAACGTCACACTGGCCGTAGACAGTGCAGGTGGGATTTATATAGTGGTACATTAGAAAGTAATACTTGGGGTGGTATTTAAATAGCAGAGCTCATTCTATACCTTCTTACTTCTACCACTGGACCTGTTTGCAGAATATAAAGATGCCAGAATTTGTTTTTAAACCTGAGGCACATTGTTTTGAAAAAATTGCAGCGTAATACCTATAAATTAGTGCCAGATGTGGCAGTTTATAAAACATTATTTTTTTTCCTGCTTATGTTCCCTTTTTATTATTTCTGCAAAAATGTTAGCACTAATCTAATACAAAGTGAGCTTCTGTTTTATCTACACCAATACAGGATGGCTGATAATATAGGATGGCTGGTAATACACAATAACTTTACATATAAAAATCTACATCATTTTAGACATTGTATGCTTAAACAATATTAAAAGAAAATTTGATTTCCTTTTTATTTAGGCACAGGTGTCAATAGGATGATTTTTTTCTGGTACTAATAATTGAATATGTATAGAATTTTCTAATATTAATTTTAATATATAATATAATTTTGTCACTATTATTTTTAGCATTCTGTCACTTTTATATACATTGTAAATGTATAATTAGTAAATATGTAGAATTAAGGATATTAATACACAAAGAAGTTGGGACATTTATATAATTGGTTTATTGTAGATCACATATGACATGATATAGTTTAATTTTCTTCTAAAATAATTAATAGTTTACTCTGTTCCAGTAATTTGTATGGAATTATATTTGTTCATTATGCCTTTTGGTATTAGAATGGTTAGAAGCAAGAGGGGTGTACTAATAGACCCTGTAGCACCCGTGGCAGAGGCTTCCAGGTCATAGAGGGACCCCAAATCTTCTTTGTTCACAAGTGGTCCCTTTGAAGCTGTCACTAATGACACTGTGAATGAGTCCTATAGTGATTTATTGCCAGGCGTGCACAAAATGCTTGTTATCAAACCACTGACATATGTTACTACAAACCTTGTTTTTATATGCTCCCTAAAATAACCATACATCAGTACCAATTTAACACATGCGCAACAGCGTGCTCCAAGGCAGAGCCACTTATATTGAAACAAGATACCTGTATGAATAGGGCACAACACAGCTTGCAGGGGCCCCAACATTTTGTGTTACGTCACTGAGCAGCACGCGGATCTGCAATATATTAGCAACCCCTGTGGGGTTCTGGCTTCTATGAGGTTGAGCCTTCGAGTCACATTAAATCCTCTTACGCTTATAATATGGATGCATTCCGCAAACGTTTTCTCAGCTGCTGAAACATAGGCGTATTAAAGTCTGCGAGGATTTACTTGTCCCATGCCAGCCGTGATCCCCCAAATCTTAGAAATCCGCTGACGTCTCTTCTTTGTTTCAGACCGTACGTTCACAGCTGGGAGAAGGTTTAATATTCTGTCTGGAATGTAACGGACGTCACCGAGGTAGGGGCAGATCAGAGGAACGGAGAGCTGGATTACTGATATAAATATGATCAGGTGAAAAGCAGTACAGAACTGAAAACACTTTGTGTTTCCAAATGGTACCCAGTGTCACCATCAGTGAATAAGACTTGTGTTGGGCGGTTAGACTGTAACCCATCTGCCGTTCTCATCTATTTAACTCACTTAGTATCCTGCATTTCTAAATTACAATATACATTCATAAAGCTGCGAGCCACTGCTTTCACTAAAAACTTGTTTTTAAGGGGTTTAGTGGGCTACACAGCTGTTTCCTATACTTATGTTCTTAACTATCCAAAATAAGTATAAATTAAACTTTGATGCCTAATTTCATGATGCCCTAACAACAGGATGCTGATCCTGAGCAATGTATTACATGTGGATAATGGGTACACCTCTCCTGATCTCTTAGTAACAGAAGAACCCATTATTACACTTACAGAATGATGGCCTGCATCATTTGGATGCTCCAGGTGCTTCCCCTGATATTCTGCGCCTGGGGAGAAAGTGATTTCCAGTGGACGCAGACGGACCGAGGATCGTTTTATTATGGAACATTCCCACCGAGTAAGTAACACGTGAAGCCCAGTCAACCCGGCATCCATAGCCGAGCATTACGTTCCATGTGTATGCACGTGTGTTATGCCATATTATTTGCACCATTTACATTGAAACAATTAGGCAGGAGACAGACCATGGGTTTATTAAACGTTTGCATCATAAACTAGATAAGTCGGGACACTCTCACCCGAAACTCTCAATGTTTTATTTATTCGCCCCCGATCCAGAAGATGACGCATTATCTTTGCTCACATGTTGCCTGTTATTTTATGAGGTAACATCCACCTTTTAGAGATTTATACTTGGAGGCACAAAACCAGAATATGGCATCTTACAACAATATAGGCATTATTGTATGAACGGTGTCCCTCATCAATAGTCTACATATTGTATACAGGGAATAATTTCATTCTTATGTCTTCCACATCTCACAACCATTACCAGTATGGGAAGAGGGTGCCGTCAATATACAAACCCCTATATAGACTGCTGTGGCCCCTCTGTGCCTGGTGCCCTGGGCATTACTCCCCTACTTTATCCCAAATTTACAATGATCTACCTGGAATGAAGTATCCCATTTCTCTATCATATGAACACTTAATGCAAATACAGGTATTTTATTAATGCAACTTATTACTGCAGTCATTTCCGAACTCCATACCTTGTAGCCAGTCCATAACTCCAACATGTTTGATGCCAGTGTGTTCTTCCTGGCAAAATAACTGAACATTGGAGTTGGATAACTGAATGGGGTAATTGAGACAGAACGCCATGTTCAGGCGTTTCTTAGTTTCTAGTGTTGATACTATAGCCCTTTATTTTTTCTAATTATGTTTTTTTAATCCTGTTTTATGTTTCAGTCTGTAATGTTAGGTTGCTGTTCTGCATTAAGATTGCTTTCAGAGACATATTTTTGACCTGTTGTTTAGCCAAAATCATAGCTTTTAGCATGAATATGAAACCTTATGGCAGAATTAAAGTATTTATTTTAAAGTGGATTTTCCATTAAATATTGTATTTACAGTTATGAATACCTAAAATTACCACGCATGAAAGGCAGTGAGCAAATTCCTGCCAAGAGTCTTGGCATTTCATAAGCCATGCCCTACCCTAGAACATTGCCATGGCGGCTTTTAATGGCCCTTAAAAGCTCTACTTTAATGCACTTCATTATTAATCTAACAATAATACAGATATATGAATCTCCCGTAAAGGGAAGCTGCACCTATGTCCCCATCGGTTCTGGAATAACATTTCTCATGACGCTGCCCTCAAAAGTTTACAGTTTATACCCATAACCTAAAGGGTCTGCACATCCCATGTACATGTTGGACAGTACTTGTCTTGCGATATACAGCCATTTTTTCCAGGGCACAAATAATTTTCATATATATTGCTGACTAGCATATGTTACGTGCCCCGTTCAATACGTGGGATACATAAATTAACAGAAATTATTTTGTCCTGATAAGAAATAAAAAAATAATAAGAAAATACCAGCAAGACATACAACAACCTCACAGATAGAACCTGGAAATGAACACGAAGGGTGCGTTTTCGTTGTTCAGCATGAATACCGAAGAAACGAACATGGCGGCGGCAAAACGTACACGAAGCACAGTAGTGGATCTGGTAGACAGCAACCCTAGCCATGGCTCGATAAAGACCATAAGGTCGAAACGTTGGCCGTGTTGCTGAATTAAATATACCTCACTGAACTACTGGAGTGCTGAGCGACTTTATTTGTGATATTTAGGGGTGCTGGTGGAGCCCGGTTAAAGCAGCAGAAATATTGGAGTGCTGTTCTGCTATTTATACATTAGCATGCTATATTAGCCTATATTAGATATATCTCCCATTAGTATTCACATTTCAACATGGAATGTCAGAGCAGAAAGCGTCGTTAAGAGTAAAGCTCTATCAAGAATCTATATATCAAACTCACATTGCCCCTCTCTGGCCCAGCATTCATGTGGGGTGTGGGAAGCTCAGCATACCAGACGGAAGGAGCCTGGGACACAGACGGGAAAGGACAGAGCATCTGGGACGTGTTCACACACAAGAAAGGGAAAGTATTTATGAACCACACAGCTGATTCCTCCTGTGATGGCTACTACAAAGTGAAGGTGAGATCAGCGAATAGAAGCTGGCGAGCTCATTATATACGTCTAGATGCCCTGTTATGTCTTCTTTCTGTCCTAGTCTCATACATCCCTGTGTTTCAGGATGATACAGAGCTGTTGAAGGAGCTAAAGGTTTCCCATTACCGTCTATCTATATCGTGGCCTCGTATTATTCCTACTGGGGTTCGTGGTAAGATTGTGAATAATCATCTTTACTGCAATAAATGTTTCACCATGTATAGATTCCTAATTACAGAACTGACGTAATGCTACAACTAGACCGGACTAGACTACCCCATAATACAATCACGTGCTCTAATACATGTGCCTATTTACTACAGGACTGCAGGTACTATGCACAATAAAAAGAGCTGCATGCATAAGAATGGCATCTAAATGTATAGATAAAGTCTTACAGTTCGTTCACTAACACTGGGGTAGTCCAAAAATGATAGTTGACCCCAAACTTAGTCCTCAAGCCATACTTCCCAACCAGGGTTAGCTTTAGGGATTCTGCAAGAGGCACAATGAGGAGTGAGCCACTTTGTGATCACTGCGACCATGTGGTGCCCCATAAAATGAGGTCTTCGCTGGTGAGAGTTAGGGTTGCCAACTGGTCGGTATTTCAGTAGCACAGGATGCTTAATGACCTATGGCCCTGTTACCCACAGTATAGTTTATTTCAGTATATCAGCACAAATAACAAGATTTCAGAAAGACTTGACCCCTGACGACCAAAAATGGTGGCCACTGCTGTATGACGTGACATCTCTCTATTGTGTTATATTAGGCTGTTATAAAGGAACCTTAAACTTTTTTTTTTTTTTTTTTTTTTTTTTTTTTATCAAATGTTTATTTATTTGTTTTTTTTTTCCAGAAGCATAAAAGGATACAGAAAGGAAGAAAGGGGAGGGGGATATTGCACAATCACAATAACATTTAGTACATCACAGTTTTACATTCTCTTTGATTATCCAATATCAAAAAAAAAAAAAAAAAAAAAAAAAGAGCCGATGGTACTATTTATAAGATATTATAAATATGGTTGATTTTTGATATCCAGTCCTCATATATTGATTTTCTTCTATAGTGATTCGGACCCATCCAACCTAAACCTTTTTCCATATGTAATTGGAATAATAACTGATTTTTATATTGAATAATGGAAAAAGTTTGGTTGCTTTTCCAATTCCTGGCAATTAATACTTTGGCTGCCGCCATCGCATGAGTTAATAAGATTTTCATTTCCATAGATATACTTGTCGGGAATATGTGGAGAAGTGCACACTCAGGGGATTTCGTTATTTTCCGATTAATTAATTCTGTGAGGAGGTCAAAAATCTTATCCCATAACTGACTAACTATATTACATGACCACCATATATGTATATAGCTACCTTTATCTTTGGTGCATCTCCAACATATATTAGATGACCCGGGGTACATTGAACTCTTATCGGAGTCAAATACCAATAATTTAATAATTTGAAGTAATTTTCTCTAATCGAAATTGAATGGATAATGTTATGTGTAGAAGAGATTGCTTTTTGCCAGTTTTGTTTTAAAATCGGTATTTGTAAATCTTTTGTCCATCTAGAACCTTAAACTTTTTATTGAGCCAAATACACCAATAACCTTTCAATATTATATTACATAAAAAACAGAGTACTTTATGTAAAAGATAATGACAGATTATTTTATGGAACTAATTTACAAATTGCCAACCGATTCTGCAGGATTCTAGAAAGTGTACAAAGAGGGGTCAAGTAATACATTGAAACTGGCAATGATGAGGAGGAGGTTGGTAGCAGGTGGACCAAGACGGACTAAATATCTGCACAGTGGAACAAGGAAAAACGTATCTAATAAAAATGTTTTAGAGTATTATTTTGTAAGTCATCACATTTAAACATCATGCTTGCAATGACCTAAAACTTCATGTTTCCACAGCTGAAAATGTAAATGAGAAAGGGATTAAATATTACAACGATTTAATTAATGGCCTTTTGGAAAAGAACATAACCCCTGTGGTCACACTGTATCACTGGGACCTGCCACATGTGAGTCTACAAAATATTCTGTAAGAAACCTGTAAAAGTTTATATATGTTAAATATTATGTTCTTATGACAGCTAAAATACCAATTGATTTCTTCGTGATATCCTATCCAGAATGCTACAATCATTACTAATCGGCCTCACCCTCTAACATCTTCCGCTGCTCCAATCCATACTGGACGCCTTTGACAGAACCCATCGCTCTTCATCTGCCTCCAAATGGAACCTTCTGTCCCTTACTTGCAGAGCTCTGATACCCTAAATCTCTTATCTCTAAATACCCTCCTAACTGCCCTCTTTACACTGCCCATTATCACTTCTCCCCACGCACATCTCCGGGATTTTACCCAATTTCTTACACTTTGCCGACTGCCTGCAGGTTACAGTTGCCTAACAATTTCTGACTCTTTCTATGCTGCCGAGAGAATGGCATACATGAAACACATGAGATTATGCACTAATCAGTGAATTTTATGTTAGTTGCGTTAAAAAAATAATTCATTTTTCGTCATGCATTATGAAGGGGTCATTCTGGTCTTCTTGCATGAGAAACTTGCTAGGGTTGGCTCTTTATGATAAATGGTTAAAGGTTTCATCCCAATCAACATCCAGCTCAGTTACCAAATAATAAACCAGTACTAATTGTTCCAGTATTACAAGTAACAGAGACATACCCAATTAGAGAGTTCTCCCTTTATATCTTAAAAAAGATCTCCCCATGTAATGTTTCTGAATTATGGCTTTTTTAGAACCTGCAGGAGAAGTTTAATGGCTGGCAAAATATCAGCATGGTCACATACTTTAACGATTACGCCAACCTGTCCTTTGAGAGGTTCGGAGACAGAGTGAAACACTGGATCACGTTCAACAATCCCTGGGTGAGTTAAATTTACTGCCAACGGAACCGAGATTGAGGACTAAATGAACTTACTGTCCCTGCCCAGGCCATTCTTCTCTGCCGAACCTTTTCTGCGGGGAATGTAAAGTTGCGTTCTAATTCGTTGCGATTGCACAAAGATTAAACTCTTTGTGTTGCAATATGACAGCTAAATATTTTTCTTTATAAACAGGGGCATGTAGGCACTTCACATTCCAAGCCAACAGGCCTAGTGATACGACAGGCCAAAAACACACTGAGTATGTTGACTGTACAACAGTACCCTCCAGCTAATCCTGCCCAACGCTCACTTGTACTCAGTGAAATGTGCTTTAATAAGAGCCAACAAAGGGCAGATAGGATGAATTGCCTTTAGTAATCCTGGATAAATCAGACTTATCATGACCTCTTGGCACGTATTCAGAATTGCGAGAAGGAAGCATAAGATGTTAGCCCATATTTTTCAAGTCAAGCAGGCAGATGTCCTGCTGCTCCCCCCCATACCAAAAATAGTTATTTCGATAATTTTTACAAAACTACAATGCTGGCTTCCACATTTAGTATTGTTAGCCCACTTTGGGATATTGGTTCCCATCTGGCTCCATTTCGTAGTCTTGGGGAGCTGTTTGAACACTGTGTGCCATGGCTCTCATTTTCTAGGTTATTTTAGTAACTTTAAACTGTGTTGGGCTTATCCCTACCAGCTGCTTTCACATGTGTGATGTTGGGGCAAACAGTCACCACAAAGTCTGCTACACTGGAAAACAGACACTGCTTACCCACCTTTGTATTCCAGTCAGTGGCTGTCGAAGGGTTTGAGACTGGAGAGCATGCACCGGGCTTGAAGCTGAGGGGCACGGGTGCATATAAGGTCGCCCATCATCTTATCAAGGTAGGAATTCTTTAGAACAACTTAACAGCTACATTTATTTTGTAATCTAATAATTACTTCTAACACTGTATAAACAGGTATCTAACTGATCTGTTTTGACTTTTCTATACGTGTGTTACAGGCTCATGCCAAGGTGTGGCACACTTACAACAAGCATTGGCGCAGCAAGCAGAAAGGTAGGACCTAGACACCAATGTATATTTCTGCACCTTCAGCACATTGATGCTGTTATTGACCACATACAGAAGTTATTAGCAAAACCCCTCCAATGGCCTTAAAAGATATAAATCTTTCCCATAACACCAGAGAGAGAATATGCCAAAGATTTATGAGTATCTAACACGTCTAGCTTGGTGTCCTATTTTTCCTCGCTTAGCGTTCTAGAGTAATAAAATGTATAGCTGGTTCACATATTGTCTTTGTTATTGAGCAATTTGGAAAACAAAGGCAAACAAGAACACCTGATTTTGAACATCTGGATCCCATGGTTTGCACGAGAAGTTTGCGTCAGTCACAGTTTCTCTGTACTTGCAGGCCAGTGGCTCTGTATTATGAGGAGGAGCAAAAAATACATAAAAATGTCTGCCGCTGTACACAGCACAGCTAGCAAAGAGATGAACACAAGGAATGTCATCTCTTAATTCATTTCTCATGGTAAAGTTGCCTGTTAAGACTTGCCCTGTGTAGTCGGCCATATTGTAGATCTAGACTAGAGAGATGCTTCCATGCTTTTCCTGTAATGCTCCAATCGTCATGCACAGCTCAAGGATGTAATGGAAGCCTAATCAACACTCCGTGGCACCATAGACAAGGTACCAGTTTGTTCCCCTGTACCCCCTAATTGCTTTACAGCAGCAGATCACTCACACACCAGACCTGCCATGTCCCATGCACATACACAATACATAGAGGTGCCACCCAAAGCACCTTGGTCCCTGGACTCTGGAAGCTCACCCAGTGGGCTAGTTAAATATCACCTAGACCAGCCTCACCTTAATAACATAAAATATATCTTATATCATAGATGTCATTCCATTCTTGTTATATGGGATTTAGAAATTATAGAGAATCATGTATTTTTTCTGTTATAGTTTCAACAGTTCACCTACTAAGACATTACAACTTTCCCCTCCAGGTATGGTGGGTATTTCACTAACCACTGAGTGGGGAGAACCTGTGGACATCTCCAGCCAGAAGGACATTGAGGCCGCTGAGAGATTTGTCCAGTTCAATTTTGGATGGTTTGCTAATCCTATTTACAACGGAGACTACCCACAGATCATGAAAGAATACATAGGCAAGTGAGAAACTGCACACAAACTGCACACAAACGGCTTCACCATGAATGTGGACACTGGACTCATGGTTGAGCTGGGTTGCTGTCTACTTGTTAAACGAAAAGGTCATAGATAAAAACTACCGTATTTCTTTCTCTAAATGAAAATACACTGCTAAAATACAGTACAGCTGTCACTTCATATTAGATTTGGTTATTAGTCAATATGATTTTAAAGTAAGGTTATTTTTTTTCTTTTTCAGGTCAAAAGAGCGCTCAACAGGGTTTGGGCATGTCGAGACTTCCAACCTTCAGCTCACAGGAGAAGAGTTACATCAAGGGTACCAGTGACTTCCTCGGAGTTGGCCACTTCACCACAAGATACATCACAAGCAGGAATTTTCCATCCACCCAAGGTCCCAGTTACTTCACTGACCGGGACCTAACGGAGCTGGTAGACCCCAAGTGGCCCGAGCCAGAGTCTAAGTGGTTGTATTCTGTGCCGTGGGGCTTCCGTAGGCTTCTCAATTTTGTGAAGGTAACTAGCATAGGGGCATCTGTACTACAGACAATGAATATGCTGTTGCATTGTTCTCAGTATCATACAAGCACATTGTTTCTCTGAAAAAACATGCATGAGGATGAAAGGGAATCTCCCACCACTTTTTATTATCAGATTAAGAATAATTTTGCAAACAGTTTTTTAAACAGTTCTAGTTTTGCACAATACGCTTTCAGACAGCTGCATGTTAACTATTAGTATATGTTTTAGCTCTGTTATCATAGCCCAATCAACTAGACTAATATCCTAACTCTTTATCACGTTTCCTGCTGTAAACAATAGAATGGCTCTGCCTTAATCACCCAGCCTCATATTCTGCCTATGGTCTAAGTACAGACTTTATTAGCATTGCCAAAAAGACTCAGCTCAGTGTGGTGGTAGTAATATGAAAATGTCACATGGCTGATGACCTCCAGGTCTACAGATCAAGCAAGTTTACTGGAAAAGGAGATAAAACCAGGTTAATTGAATTAACCACCTAAGAATTATTAAATACCTCCAGGCACTGTTAGCATGCAAGGAGGGTAAATTATGTAAAACATTGCATAATTAACTATAAACATAACAAAAAAGAGAAAAACCATACATTTGTAGGTATAATACAAACTGTGAGCTACATAAATTATACCTCCGGGTTCTATTCACTAAAGGGAGAGATTTAAATGAGATGCTTCTTGGTTGACTTCACTATACATTGTTTGCCTTACTTATGGAAACAAAACACTGCCCCTATTATGGAAGGAAGCCTAACACTTAAATTTGGTCTGAATATGAACTTAAGGACATTGCAAATCCCGATGTAAGCTTTAATTAACCATACTAGTAACGAGACAGAAGACCTACAAATGTTTTGCTTAACAAGTAATAAGTGTCCTTTTGGTAGACCCAGTATGGAAACCCACTAGTGTTCGTGACAGAGAACGGCGTGTCTGAGAAAATGCATTGTGCCCAGCTGTGTGATGAATGGAGGATACAATATCTAAAAGGTTATATCAATGAGATGTTAAAAGGTGAGTGGACATCACTCGTCACGCACACAGCCGCCAACTCTATTGGGTCCAAGTAGAGTACGAGGGCGATAATGCTTACTAACTTACACAGCTGCCCACTGAACCTGGAACGTGCATTAGAAAAATGAGAACGTAGCACGGTATTTCTTCCAATTGGAACCACTCTATAAACGGTCCGTAACAGAGCCGCTTTTCATTAAACACACTGTTTGGACGGCTGTGTTCTAATACTCCAGTCAGCAAAAGGAAAGTTCTCACATTGCTCTGGGTCTTAATCTCCAGGGGTCCGGTGGAAATGGCCAACCGTAATATGCATAAAGTTCAGAGAAAGACGCATTATTCTCTCTTAACACTAGTCGCTGCAGCTGATATGCTGTCCTCGGGACACAAGAGCCCCAAACAGCGCAGAACGGAAGGGTAACTGCTTTTGCACCATTAGCTTAATCAAATGCTTAAAAAGCCACAGAAGAGAGGAATACATTTTAAAGGAACACTCAAGTCCCCAAAATGTTATTAGTGCATGCAATTTTTAGCAGTTGTGAAATTTTCCAGGATACACAGAATTGTTATTAGCCCATGTAAAGTGCTGCCCTGCTGTATGTAGGATGTATCACCGAGTAATTCCCCTCCATTAGTTTATACATCCTTCGGACCGCAAGACATTTTACCTTGAGCTGGTCAGCAATATGTCAGAAAGATATGTGTTGTAGTGGAAACTATTCTATTCGTCTATAAGAATGATGGATCCAATCTGGTTAGATTTATCCAAAGGTTTTTATATTTGTATCAAAACTGAAACAAGCGAGGACATTTTCTCTTAAGAAAATGAGGCAAACCTGGCTGCAGCAGATATGGGTTTTTTACATTAATGGGAGAGTTGTCAGGAGAGTTACTGTATCGGCATTGGCAACTGATTTAACTATACATTATACAGGGCCAGGCAAGCTCTTCTTGCAGCAGAAGCTCACCGAGGTTGGCTCTTCATAATGTATAATGAAGTCAATAAGCATTAACAGACCCCATAGGAAGAGAATATTTTCCAGCGATGCCTTTTGTGATACCGTTGTAGTGTCAGTGTACCAGCTGCCAATCATATGTATGCTATCTGAACACTACAGAGGGGGCGCTACTGAGCATGCTCAAGAAGTGCACATAACAAATAACTCCTTCACTTATTAGGGGCGGCTGGGAAAGCGTTAAAGGGACAAACCCTTTTTTCTAATAACTAACGAATTCCTGTGCCGATCGGCATTCAGTAAAATGCCCTGGAGTCCATCCAAAATGCTTTCAATGTGAAGAAAGGACTGGAGCGCTCCTTTAAGTAATTTCAGAGTAACGACCTTTCCTTTGAATACCAGTGCTTCACTTTTCTTTTTCATATTACATCTCAACCTATCTAAAAATTATATTTAAAGCTTTCAGGAAGTTCTTAAAAATGCGAAAAATCCAAAAGAAATCTTCCAGGTCAAATATCTTCTACACAATGAAATGCGTTAAATTCTACACCAGTTATAGCAGAGATACTCGCACGCTACAGACCGTGGTTTCTTGGACATGGTTCTCCAGTAAGGGCTTTTGGGGATCCATGAGAAAACACAAGTAGCGTTTTTCTTATTCAAGGCTAATTGTATTTCTCCCTGTGACAGCTATAAAGGATGGCGTTAATATTCAGAGCTACACTGCCTGGTCTCTCATGGATAAGTTTGAGTGGGATGAAGGTTTCTCAGAAAGATTTGGACTTTATTATGTTGAATTCAAAAGCAAAAACAAACCTCGCTATCCGAAGGCATCCGTTCAGTTCTACAAGAGAATCATTAGTGCCAATGGCTTCCCTAATCCCAGAGAGGTGAGTTTATGCTTATAGTTATTATATTACACGTGGCTTACATATCGTTATTTGGCAGATATGTAGAGCAGGTCAGATAATGCACGGCACAGTGACAGTGATACTTTTTGACTTGGTATCCATAGCTTTCTTGTTAGATACCTAAAACTTGGTTCTAGATCACAGAACCGCAGAGCAATGCTCGCTATGTACTTCTACGGGACTTTTAATCGTGTTCCCTCAAAATCAAGGTGGCAAGAACTCATTAAGTCATCTCCATATAAACATCTCAAGACACAAATCTCCATCTTTGAGGTTTTCAAAAAACAAAATACCTCCAATTAAGCTGATGGCAAAACTGAATGTCATCATTAGTGTTAATACACGAGTTTGGTGTAAAAGCTGGCGAGGTGTCAGATCCTTATTGTATTGATGATTAATGACTGTATAGAAGCTTCTATAGCTGAACTTTAGAAGAGATCGTACATGCACTTTATTTTGTCAGGTGGAAAAATGGCACCGCATTTCTACCGAGACCTGCTCTACAACCAATCAGCTCCTGGCAGCAGGTAAATAGCCCGGCACGACTTTCGGGATCTGTAGTGTAACTAACCTACGATGTGCAGGGCAAATGATGAAAAATACACTCACAGACACAATAAGCATTTATATCCTTGTATATTTATATACAGGGGCATGAACTGAGTCTTCCGTTCAACATTTTTTTTATTCTCCCCCATCGCTGATATTGGAGGGTCTAATAGTGCACTATTTTTCTTTGTTTGCCCTTTTCAGCCACAAGACTAACCCCGAAAGATAATGCTCAGGCAGAAGTGGCAAAGGTTTGGCCCCTTCATGACGAAGTATAAGGACTTAATGGACACAGCTGTAGGAACACTGGACACTGTATAGTATATTTCCTCATTTGTTTTATTGAACTAAGTTAAATCACCACTCACATGGGTCAGTATGTGGATCTCTTAAGGTCTTTGAATACTACAAACTGGAAACTTGAAATTAGTACACTTAAGAACTGACATTATACAAACACAAAAAGAATCAAATTTGTATTTAAAAAAAGCAATGGATTATCCTGGATATTATGTAATAGCATAGCTTCCTCTGTTTTAAGTGGAAGAATGAAATCAATAAAAAACCTGACATTAAATCTTATACACATTAAAACAAGGATACAAACACACAAAAGACTTAACAAAAAGATTAACAATATAAGAGGCGCATCTTGTATAAATATATGTCATAATATATATGTATAAATATATGTAAGGATGTGTGCAAAGAAATCTATCATTGCACCTACAGCGTGCTTTCAGTATCTTCGGAAATGACCCTCACCGTATACCTTTTTACTGTAAATGCAGACATTGTCTCTCTATGAATTAGTTTGTGCATGGCGACTCACTGGGCCTTATACACTAAACATTGATTTTACCTGCAAGCCCAAGTCCTTCATTGTGTTTGGCCGCTGTATCCTCAAACAGTAAAATGGTTTAAATAACACGAAAGCACTAATTTGTAAAACATAGTTAACCTTCGAGAAGTAGAAAACGGGGGTACATAAAATATATTTACATCATTAACAGATAACCATGACAAGGTCAACTGGAACCATTCCTAGTTATTCTTTACCTCTTTATTACCAGGGACTTCTCTGTGCTCCTCACCCTGGTCCCCAAGATCCACACAGCAGTGCAGGAGGAAGAAGGATTTCCTGATAGATAGTTCATCTCACCTATAGCTCACCATTGAATAAACCCTTGACTAATACACCAGCACTGTGTGAGATCATGAAGCATTGCACTGCTGGAAGTGGTTTGGGACTGGGATGGAAAGCAATTTAATTACTTAGTCCTTGTCAAACAAAAAGGGTTAGATGATCTGGTAAGAAAATAAACCCAATTTAAATTGTATGAAACTTTACTCCCAAGTTTAGATCATGGTCTTCATAAATCACAATTAAATAAGAAATATTATAAAATAAGCATTACTGACTACTCAGAACGGGGCTGTATGGGATATGCATGGATTTCAGACACAGATCCTCACAAAAGTGGTCTTTTGAGTCTTTTTTTTCTAATATGAACAGCCGAAAGATATTAAAGACCGGGTATGCATGAACATTCCGTAAAGAATTTGGAGCATACTACATGAATGGTATTATGTATTATTCTTTTTATTTACAGTGTACACAATGCAAAATGGGTGAGAAGGAATAAATCAATGCCACGGTTTAAGAGAATCTAAACTATGAATGAAAAAGGGATATGGTGGGAAAGGATGGGGATAGGTTGTTGTGATATAAATGCCTGTGGGCTCGCTAGCCATTAGGAGTTGGGTTGAGTATCCATGAAGTTTTTAGTCTTAGAAATCTCAGGACTTTCGGTTCTCTCCCATTGCCTCCGATTTTCATATACCCCCCACTTTTTTGTCTGTTTTCTTCTTTAAAAAAAAAATCAGAAGAACAGAGGAATACGGCTGCAAATATTCTGCGGCTTATTCATGGTAAGACGTTTTCTAGAGAGCATAAATGTGTTTACTCCCAGTTAATGTCATTTGATTTTGTTATTTGTATATATGCATTGCCTAGTAACACAGTGTTAACAATGAACGGTAATGTCCTGTACACATTCTGTCTTGATATATTGCTGATTTATTGACAGCAGGGTAAAGTAGAAGTAAACGAGGACTCTGTGGCCTGTCTTTGGTTATTTACAGATATTTATATAATGTGTGTGGACAGTCTTCATAATTTGTTCTGTGATAACATTGCTTTTTAAAGACATGTCCATAGATTAAAATACTCGGTCTAATCCTACACATGGATTTACAAGCAATATTATCTTGAAAAGAACCCAACATGAGATAAAAAGGACAGGCTCTTATTGCTCTGGCAAATATGGCCAGCGTTTCAGTCCCTTACACCTAAATGCAAACATCAGCTCTATCATACATTTTTATAATGCATGCGAGGACACGTTTACATACTAACTAGAAGAAATTAGGATGGTCAAGTCACAGAACAGAAAAAATGCTGATAATGTAGTATACATTATGAAAAACTTTAGGAGGCACTCATGGATAGGTTGGGCTGTCCTTTTTTTTTTTATGCAATATCAATAAAAGGAATGTTCTTATTCTAAGCATCGGCTACTTTAATCTGTTATTTTGCCAATAGAAAATATCTGAGCACCCTGTTACATGAAGGCAAAATGAAAGACGTATGAAAAATCATCAAATAAACATACATATATTTCCTCCTAATTATAGACCCCCTGGTATCTCACATGGAAATGGTGACGGAGATTGTGGTCCCAACTGTCTGCACGCTCTGCATCCTCATCAGTGCAGTGCTGCTGATGATTCTTCTCCGAAGACAAAGCTAGAACGTTGGTTGCGGTACAGAGAACCGAGCAGCGAGAGATACGGTCAACGTCCGCCCATAGCCAGGATTTCAACAGTGTTCTTCTGTTCCTACACAGATGTGCTGCAAATGCCACCAAAAAACATGGAGTACAGACAACAACCTTATAAACGTGATGTCAATTTGCTGTGGAATGTTGAGAAGAATTAATGTATTTACCCAAGAAAGAGAGAGAATTTTCAACTGTCATAAATAATTTAAAAGATACCGCTTATTAAACGTGACGTTCTATTAGAGGTTTTTGTGGGTACTCTGCTGTAGGAGCTCTTGTTAAAGGCTAAGAGCTGCTGCACGGTGTTTGTGTGCAGTTCCAGACAAGCGGCCACAGTGCTTTGGAACTATTTAAAGATTTGGGAGTTGCTAAAATGTTGAATGATTTTCCTTAACTCATGGAAATGTTTAGCAGACTAGATGGGCAGAAGGTTTCTTATCTGTTGTCGAATTCTATGTTCCCCATTCCACAAATAAGTTGAAAGGGAGATTCTTACATTGACTGTATAGGTTGATTAGAATGCAAATGAGCATAAATAGTAATAAGGAACGTTTCCGATTTAAGGTACAGATTCTTTGGAATTGAAAAAGATGAAACTTTCAGGGAAAAAGTGTTTGTAGAAATTCACTAATACAAAACCCTAACTCTTATTACACAAACAGGACTGCCTACTTTCACGTTATTTTTATTATGGATCTGTAAGATTTTTTTGAAGACCGCTCTTTCAAATAAAATCATGCAATAAAATTCAGTGCAGTTTACCATGTTGGGCTTGAAAAGCCTTTCCATTATTACACACGGCACCCTGACATTGATTATCTGTACAGGCTTTTTTTTTTCCTTATTTGCTTCCTTTCCAAACTCAGCCCTAATAAAAACATGCCTTGAAACGCATTGTTAAAATGTAACATTACAAAACCCACTACAAACAAACCTTTATGGAGAAAGCATACAGGTGGTTCTGTTCTGTTGATTATCAATGTAAAAATGCAACCTATTTTATAAACCATAAGAAGCATGTGGTTACCATTTAGGTTTATAATAAATCACTTGAAAATTGCCGTTCTATTTGAAATATAAATGAAAACCTATCTTTAAGACATGTCCAAAACAAGTCTTACAAATCCATAAAATATTTGACCTTAAGGACTGTAGAAGGCAGACAGTATTATATTCAGACACTCTTTGCATAGATGCCAATACCTGCGCAGGATGCTCTCAGAGGAAGTGCACTTGGCTACAGCTGACCTGCGTGCGATAATACAAAATCTCTTCGCTCTCCCCGCTCATTGTCATGTCTATTGGCACATCTGTAAAAATGGACAAACAGATGAGAAAACACACTAGAAATTTTTTTTATACAGCTAATGCTTGTACCAAACACTTTTGTTTGGCATCCAATTCAATTTGTGCGGAGAGAACGTCATTATTTTTTATTTCCTGTGGTAGTTCATAGTACACCAGGGTTTATTCCCTAAACAGAGTCTCCCGGAGAGTTGGATCTAGTTGAAACATTTGCATTATATGAGCTTTTATTATTAGGGGCTTCAACTGCGGATAGGGTCATGCTGGTCCGACGTAATACATAGTTAACGTGGGGAGAAATTGTTTGCAGGTCACCTCAAGAATGGTGAAGGACCAGCTCAGTTTTCCTTACAAAAAACCATCTGGGATTAGCCCTTCATAATGCACAGTGAAAGGGTCACATCTCAACGGCAAACTCAACATTTTGTGAATAAACCCCACAGCCAACAAATGTTACACAGCAATTATATATATATCTCTCAACAGCTCATTTCATTTTCTATCAGAATAAAATACTTATTTTAGGTGTACATGTCTACATTGTATCTGCACTCATTTCACAATAAACTATGTACATGAGTCACAAAGTGTTCAAGTGTTGCCACACAAAAGCCTCCTTTTTGGGATACCTGGGATGTCAAAGAAAACGTGATCTACAGGAGGCCTGGAACTGAGTTGCCAGCTGGTTTTCAGTTCCTTCTGACCATGTCCGCTGAGCACCTCGACTCTCCAGATCTGAGGGTGGGATCTGTAGCGACACACAAAGATGGCGGTTTTTAACCTATACTGGAAAGGCATGCACATTACCAGCTAATTTAATGAAATTTAATTTAATTGAAGGTATCTTCAGTTATAACATATGGATCACTCTATACCATTAAGTGTTAATAATGTAACAGAGATCCCAAGACTCAAATAGAATTATTGCACACCCTTTTTAAAGGGATCATTTTTTTTTAGGGCACTGTTAAAAAAAAAACACCTGAAATCCAAATAAAATTCCACTAGGCTTCAGTAAGAATGTAGGTTGTGAAATGGTCATTTATAAGTGCTAAGCAGCACGCTAATAATTTTCCACCTGGCAAATTATATATATATATAGTAACATGGCAGAGGAGGACTCACGTCTGGTAAAAGTGGCTTATGATGCTTGGACGAATTGGAAGCTGAAAAACATGTTGCTCGTTCCAAGGGTTTTCTTTGTAGTACTTTAAACAGGACCTGATCACCAAATAAAAGCATGAACAGATTTATGTTGCATCTCTTTCCTAGAACTATAGTAAACAAGGAGACGTGTAGAGACATTCGAGCACAAACCACTCAATGAGGCCTGCTCAATGAGCCGTTTCCCGTCAGCCTGCTATTTTACCTACGGCTGGGGTGGTGCATTTCACACCAGGTTTTAGTCTGCTGCACTTTATTACAAGGTGCTCACGGCTCATTTACTGCTACAAGTTCCAAAATCCAGATGCGTGGTACAGTGCGCTTACTCACTGTGTGAGTGGAAAGAGGTTTTCATGTCCCAGGCTCAGGAAGGCATTGCATATGACAACCAACTCCAGCATGTGGTGCAGTTTTTTCACCCTATGAACCTGCTCCTGTAGATCCACTTCAGAGGTAATAAAGTAATCCTGAAAAGGAGACCACAGTCTGAGACGCCGACGGGTAGAAGCTAAGGAAACCGCTATTTCCTTCAAATAGTATGTAAACCTGCCATTTGGATTACGAAAAGGCATCTTCCCAAAAGCGACGGTGACGCTTAACTTTTAAGCCTATCTACTGGTCCCGTATTTTACTATATGCTCTAATGCTTTTAATCGAAATATGATTTTGTTTAAATACTCAATAAATTAGAGCATTCAATTGCTAGTAGAATCTCCTGGATGGAAGAAATTAACTAAGAACAACATCAAATAAACAATTGTGCCCACTGCATGGAAATGATTAAAGCTGAGCCGTTATTCTTTGGCAATACTCCTAGCA
This sequence comes from Spea bombifrons, assembly GCF_027358695.1. Lineage (NCBI taxonomy): Eukaryota > Metazoa > Chordata > Amphibia > Anura > Pelobatidae > Spea > Spea bombifrons. The sequence continues at coordinate 92,695,741 of NC_071090.1, read as the reverse complement.
GACATGCAGAACTTGGTTTTTGCTCATCTTACCAGGTAATTGAAAGTAGCAAGGTCCTGACCTGCAAGGAGAAAACATCTGTTTACACTACAAACAATTGAAACGGAGGACAACTAAAAATGCTGTACAGACACATTTGTGAGTCTCCCCTGTCTGTGAATTATTCCTGTTGTAATAGAGCAGGGTGGTGCTTTATTGTATCCACTACGTATTTAGTGTCTGAATTTTGATAATGTTGTGAAGTTGGTTAATAAGACGTCACTGACCTATGAAGCAGTTGATGTAATCTTTCTTCATTTTGTCCAAGCCAATCTCTAGCAGCATCCTGATGGGTGTTAGTCCCGAAAGGGAGATATTCTGCATGTTTCCGGTGTACGACTGCTGAATGAGTTTGCTCAATGTGCTGCTACTCCCACGATGGATCTAAAACAAGACAAAAGACTCAACAACACACAAACAGATCTGATCAGAACTTGGTTTAGAAACATGTTTTGCTTGTACTTTCAAAATGTGTGATTAGAGTAGTAAAAATAGTCTTGTTCCTCTCACTTGCCAGCTCATAAACTGTAATACGTCTTAGAAATATTTTTTGATAATAAGGGACTGATTCATACATTAATACATCCTCCACTAATGACTCAAGATATTCACAACCTCGCGAAAGATCCTTTACCTCTCTGCTGAATAAAAGGACAGATACGGATGCTTGGTGGGATAAATGTGCATGCACACAATGTAAGGAAGCTTTAATTTACTGAGAAGGTGGTAGATAAGTGGAATTGCCTTTAAGATCTCTATCTCTACAGAAAGAAACTAGTTCTGAATATAATTGTGGATACAAACAATTGCAAAGCTCATACATTTGTTAGTGGGAAAATTACAAGGAACCTTAAGTTATTCCTCGATGAAGAGGAAAACGTCATTTTAAAATGAATGGTGGTACTTTCTCAAATAGGCAGAATTTATAGCAAGTAAATCTGGTTGGGACCATTCAACTGCCCCGGGTGAATTATCTGGAAAGATACTAGTTCAATACATTTTTTGTTCTTCACCCTTGGTGGACGGCAATTCTTACCCAGGGGTGCGCCTCCCCATGCTTCAGGGACTGGATGACAAGCGAGAAACAGTTCACCACATCCTGGTATGAAGAAACACCTTCAGGAAAGAAACAAATACGGATCAAAAAAGCAAATTGTGTTTGCTTCAATGATGCATTTATGTCAGCCAAATGAGATAAGGAATGTTTAATTTAAATAGTGCTGTTCATGTATGTGCCCCCATAGGCACTTGTCCTATAAGTGGCTGGATTCAGGATAGAAAAAAAGTGACAAACTTTTTGGTGTTTGGGGGCCGAGGCATCTCATCTAAACTGATGCATGCAAAACAACAGTATAAGACTGAAGCAGGTTATATTATAGCGCGAGCATCAGCTCCCGGAGCCTGGGCCAGTAGATGGACAGAAACTGCCAGGACACTAAATGAGAAGTGAATTGAATGAATTGAAAATCTCAGAAAAAAATACAATTTAATGACAAAATGACAGATAAGTACATATTTGGAAATATTTTACTTTTTCACTATTACATAAATCGGTCCCTAGAATACCCATTCAAAAATATTAACAATGTAATGTCACCTCAATAATAAGAAGTGGGCAGAATGTTACTACAACTCAATGAGATGTCATTTATGGTTGTGATATAAAGTACAGAGAGTCTAAGACTATATAAATCTGCATTCTTAAAGCAACTTAGGGTACCAATTATGTGAAGTACAGTTGCAATTAATGAACAATCCTGATGTTTCCAAGCAGACATTTGAAGCGTGGCAGGCTGAGCAGATGACACCTACTTTTTCTCATCTTGCACCACAACATTTCTGCGAAGTCCAGATCCCCGCGTTCTGCGATAAAGGACTGGATGGAGCTGTCCACTGCTGCAGCGTCGCTTTTAACTTTCTAGACAAAGGGAAGAAAAATTGTTAGCCCCTCTCAATCCACAGATGAAGAAAATTCAGGAGCCAGGTGCCATGGACAGCCCCTAACATTTGGACTACATTTTATGAATCTTGTTAGATTTACCCCCATGGATCCTAACCGAACCGGCACATCTCAATGGCAAGGCAGCTAACTAACTTGCCACGAGCCTGAATAAGGCTGCGCCAGTGGGTTTCAAAGTCTATTCCGCAGAATAACACTCAATAGGGCAAGAGGGGCTTGGGAATCCTTATACATTTCTATTAAGAAAGTTACATACATAATGAGGAACATAACACCAATATGATTCTGGATCTAATGCACATTATGGTAAAAGATAACTAATGACTTCAACCACTTTATTCATTATATTTAATTGGGGAACAACCTGACTATACATAATAGTTTTACTATAGGTTATATTTACTAGAAGTGAGCCATTTAAAGATTATTATGGTTGACATTATTGAGCTAAACAGATAACTGTACAGTAAAATCCATGTTATTTTGGATTAAAGCGAGCATTGCTGAGAGTCTACTACTTGCTTTATGACTATGGCTGATATGAAGATAATCGTAAAAAAAAAAAAAAAAGTTTTTACATGCAAAATATAAATCAACCAAGTGTGGTCTCAGCATAACCACCAGAAAATGAGTTAACATCATAACAAATTAAACTTTTTGATGTCCTAGTGAAAAACCCCACATAATGTTACTAATGCAAAAAAACAAGGGAATCAAATGCTCAAAACCACATTAATGTATGATTTTGTAATTAAACAAAAAATACATAATTTATAGTCATTTTCAGGAATACAACAGTGACATCAAAATACAGATCTGTGAATAACATTATCACACCACATATAGTACATAACTGGTTTTTTTGGCAAGAAATCTGGTTAAATAAACACCAAAACAACAAAATTTAACCTGAACCTACAACAGAATGTACAAATGCTGGTTATTCTCTTTAACAAGCCCCCTCCCCCCCACCAAGTATGATACTCAGTATTATACCACCTTTATAAATAACACATGTATTCTGGTCCTCGAAGGGTATAAAAAAATGACAATAAAGGAGACAGGTTTAGGAGCAATACATATCAAAAGAAATGAGGTATCCACATCAGTAATGCGTGCCCTGAGACTTTCATAAACATTACACATAAGCTGGGCAAAATCACTAGAAAACCGTTTTATTGAAGCAGCTTGGTTACCCCGTTCAAGCATCAGGAACAAAACCTCTGTAGTCTACAAGCAGTAGACCACGGCATGAAACTATTCCCCTTCGGGCCCACTTGTTATTGGCTAGCTTTCTATCAATTTTTATTATTATTTTATGCGCCCTCAAGCAACATAAGTAAATCTTTCAATCGGCATATGCATCACTCAATGTAGTTGCTCTGTTTAATAACCCATATTAACGACCAATATTACCCAGGAGTATTACCTGCAACATGCAGAAAGAAAAATCTTTGTGTGGACCTTGTCAAAGCAGATGCTGACCCCTTAAGTTCTATATGAAATTGCATTTCCATCTTGCATAAAAAAAACACTTATGCTACGACATACACACTCACTTCTGGTTCTTTCTTGGATGCTGAATTATTAACCCCATCCAGTTTATTTTTCAGCTCTGCCAAAAAGGAAAGGTAGAGAAAATTAGTTTTAATAACGAGTATCATTTCTTTGCACTGAAAAATTGCTATTAACAGTGCTTTACGTGCTAAAAGTGTACATAACAATGAAAAGGTAAAACACGACGTTACCATTTAGAAGTTCCTGGACTAATTCTACAGCTGATTTGGCCTCGGTTGTCTCCGGCCATTCTGTTACCCCCGTCTTTAAACCTTCTGCTAACACCTGCCGGAGGAAAAAAAAGAGATCACCCTGTCCTCACTATTTATGGACTACTTTACATGTAATCCAAAACATTTTGGAGATAAGAAAATATAACAAATTATCATATATAAGCATCCTGCAACATCCATGAACAGCATAATTACATGGGCTACAAATTGCTTAATAGCTTGGCCAAAGAATGATGAGGAAAAAAATAAATTATATATATATATATATATATATGTATATTGTTTATTATATAGCTGCATATTCCAACTATCATTGCATAATTAGACTGACATATCAAGTAACTGAATTGATCAAGATATGTGTACATGATTTGGAATTACATATATTTTCCATTTACTGACAGCTGCTAGCTCAAAACATTTACCGTTTTTTTGTGTTTGTGATGGAAAAACTAAAAGAACACTCAATTTAATAAGAGACATCATTCTGTTGGTGGGAGTTCCAATCATGTCACTGAAAAATATAATGTGCAGAGACTTACGAGCAGAAAGTCCAACTCTTTATATACAGGATACACAGGGCTCCGGAGGTCACCCGATTCTACTTTAACATTCTGAGAAGTATAAAACATTGCACACAATGAATCAAATAAGATTAGCATATATTCTGCTGAATGTGCGTGTGTGTGGACAGGAGGCCTGAACAGTATTGAACGGAGTATGACTTGTTGTTCTTCTCACATCTGGTTAATAACCTGCTAAACATAAAATTAACAGCAGGACAATTTATTTCTCTAAAAGGCATAAACAGATCTAATATTAGTCACGACATTGACCATCAAATAAGGTTCAAAATTGATTGAGGGGCTTAGCTTAGTGTTTCCCTTCGCACAAAATAAGGGAAATTACAGTTTCCTAACTTTCAATATATGATGAAAAAGTGGATACCCTATTGAACACTTTTGGGATGCATTGGAACGCTGTGCACCCCGTGAACGCAATCAGTGATTGACTTCATAAAAGCTCTTTTGGATGAACCGGCACAAATTCCCAGAGAAATGCTTGAAAATCTTGTGCAAAGCCTTCCCATTAGCCGGGGGGGGGGGGGGTCATTTTGAAATGGGATGTCCAAAAATAGGTGCTCATATAAGTGTGATGGTCTGGTGCCCAAATACTTTGGGTCAGCTAGTGTATTTCGGAGATTCATTCTATCCATGTCAGTTATTCTCGGTCAAGCTATGGCTGATCACCCACAGCAAATACGGATTGAATTAGGATAACCCAGTATTGTTGGTGGTTCTTAGGAAAAATACTGAACGAGAGAAGGGGATATATAAAAGAAAAATATATACTCTCAAAGAAATGTTTTAATGCGTATGTGTTTAGTGATTTATTAGGTCAATAAAAGTTATGTTTTACAAAATGATCTCTAGGGGGGACTCGTGCAAATAATTGCATGTGCTTGAGTATACTAGTATAGTTCCATAAATACACCGTCTAAAACTAGACATAAGCCCACCAAGTAAAACCTTTTTAAATATCCTTGTTTGCATTCAAATACTATATCTAATAATATGTTTTATATACGTAAGTGCAGGAAAAAAAGCCTGAATAGTGCTCTTATAGTGTTTAGAACTTTTTGGACTAGGCATTAAATAGAGGTATACATATAAAAGGGGGCAGGGGGTGTAGGCCATACCAGTGTGGCTGCGGATGTCAGTGGGGGTATCTGCAGGATGCTGTCCACTCCATTCCAGACAAAATCAACCATGATACTGCTTTGGGATTCTATAACAGAGTTTTCTATTGCGTTGGTTCCAAACAGATCATATTGAGCAAACCCCCTTGTCTGCATCTGTAAAAAAACAAGCAAAAAAACAACATTTACACTAAAAGTACAATTTGACTAACAACTTCAAGGGTTCAGTGCAAAACCCAACTGTACATGGCTTCAGGCACAAGTCACAGTACATTCTAAGATGCCCAAACCCAGGAATAGACTTTGAATCTTTAGTGTGTTAGTCACTGGAGCTTAATACAATTTAAAGCACTGTGGTAGAGACAGAAAACAACACCCAACCCCAAAGATCATCACTCACAATTATTTTATTCTCAATATGAAATACTACTAACATATCATATGCTTTTAGGAGAAACTTGGATAGTCGAACACTTGCAATCTATTATACGTCAGTTAGCCAAAAGGTATCATCTTTACCAAATTTGCTTTTCTTTCTTTCTCTGACTAACGCTGTACACCTATATATGATACACTATGACAGAGCATACCTTCCCACCCTACTGGTTCAATAAATATAAACCCACTTAACCAGAAGAAAATACATGCGTGAACACATGTCCCTCATACATTTTTATTGGCTCTGTTTGGAATTTTCAGTCTGTGGTACTATTTCAGTGACTGTTAAGCTTACTAGTTTCATTATTTGCAAATAAAAGATTTTTCAATTTTTAGTTTTTAAAGTAACCCTTATAGCATCAGAGGCAACTAAATGGATGTAGATGCAGTAGGAGTGCAGGCGACTCACAGCTGAAGAATGGTGCCTCTCTCTGTGGGTTTTCCTGAGCATCTCTAAGTTAGGAAAGGAGGTTTTATCAGTGGTGGGGCCTAAGGAAAAAAAAAATATGAGGCATTTGAAATTTGAGTTTCCCCTCTGAGCATTGAAGGAAAACACCAATAGATGCTTAACGGTGCCGTGTAAAATAAAGCCACTGTGCAATCAGAATCCCTACACTAAGCGATAATTCACATACAAAAAGGTATATTGGAACTAAATACTACCGGCTTACTGCCGCTAAAAGAGAACTGCATAAAGTTATAGAAAATATAAATCCAAAACACAAACACAGTGCACATACAAACATAATAAATGGGAATCTCCTGTCATGTTTCTCCAGACAAGGTGAGCTATTTAGAATACCTGTTTCCTTAAAGTACTTGACTAAAGATATCTGACTGACTCATTAACAAGAAGACATGAAGACTTATTTGAACACTGGGCAATTAGTCAATGAACATGGATTACGCAGACATTATTATACACATCGTACACAGTAGTGTTCATTTTAAACTTTTTACCTAGTGCTTTTTTTCCCAGTTATATAAAATCGTTCACCTGCACAGGTCACCATGCGGAAACTCATCCCCGTGATCTCATTCCGGTTGGCTTTAATAGGCTCGGCTCCCAGCCAGCATGTTCCTTCGGCATCTGAGCTGTCGCACCGCACCCATAACGGAGGAAGAATCTCCACTGGCTTCCCATCCCTCAACTGGGCCATGTTGGGATTTTGTGCCATTGTGTAGCTAGAAAGCAACTGCCTGGAGAGAGTTTAAAAAGTCATTTAAAAAAACTTGAAAAAACCTGAAGCTTAGAACATGTTGGAATATTCCTTAGACAGCACATAGAAACGGATACATAATAGTTACTTGTCACTGATTAGCAATGGGTACAGACGCACAGATCTTAGAGCAATTGTTTTCAAGCTATTAGAAGGGCTTTTTATTTTATGTAATATAAGAAATCAGAAACCTCTGATCACTTTGCGATTCCCAGCAGTCATGCTTTTTCCTTACTTTTCACTGGCTGCAAAAATGAATTGGTGGGGTTGACTTAAAATATAGAAACAAGTTTGACTGCAGATACGATTATGCGTATTTACAAAAACACACAATTTCAGAGACATGATTACATAAAATATGATTACAAAAATATAGCATCAAATAATCCATGTATTCTATCATCCATAATACTTAATATCTGTTTAATAACATTTTGCTTACATAGAAACACATAATTTTACAGCAAATTCTTCCTGCTGTAAAGACCTCAAACCACATCTCACCTTGTATCACATTCAAATCAGCCATATAGCTAGCCATGCAGGGAACATACTAGCCAATATAGCCTGCTATGAAACACAAGTGCATATTTTTGAAGGAAAAAAAATGTCTACATGGGTGCGAAACTCAGTTTTTCCATGTTTCACAACATTTAAAGCACAATGAGGCAATTTTTCCATGAGATAACTATTACACAGTAATGTAGTAATTTTTCTTATTCGCTTTTCATTAATACGATACAAGGTGCTGAGAAATATATACCTTGCTCTCATGGTAGGAACAGGCATAGGCTGAGAACTTTCTTGAAGTGACCCATCAGAAGTGTGACTGTCGTTCATCTTGGACTCATCCATCACATTGTCTTCTAATCTGAAAGGCTACAAAGGAAGACATTTCACGTCAGCTACCTAAAAAATAGGCACATTATATTTTTGAATTTCGGAATCTTACTTTTTTCTCCAAGACAAAAAACATTCCAGTTCCGCTCCAGAAATGTTCTAATGATTTGCATTGGCCAGCACTGAACGCTTGAACTTGAAGGTCATCCTTAACGGCAAAAAAATATATATATTTTTAAAACGTGCCTGTTAGTATTGCGGCATCTCGCTCACACTAATTGCTACAAAAAACAAAGTAACTGAGTAACTGAAAGCCAGAAGTGGATGTTTTTACCTCGAAAGGAGAAGGGCCTACAGTGTTTCCTTTTTTCACATCGTCACTTATCCTGCGGGAGAAAAAGAATTAGAGAAAATACTGGATGCAATAAAATACATCTGATTTGGTTATTAAGTATATTACAAATAGATTATTATATATTATACTCTCTCTAACACAGGCAGGTCAATCCATATCATCATTTCTCATTTGTCTATAGAGAAGATCATTATTTTACTATATTTTTAGTGGAAATATTAAAAACATTTGATTTAATTACATAATTCCTTACGCATCGAAAGTAAACTACCTTTGCACAGATATTCCCGTTAAGAAATGTTTCAAGCTTCAGCCCTTGGTGGAAATTTTAGGACAAACCACGCTGTTAAACGACCAGATTGATATTATGTGGGAAAATGTATTGTTCTTTGACCATTGACTTGCAGTACGCATAAATGCTACATTTAACTATGTTATTCCATTCTGCCAGTGTGTGTGTTAGTCGATAAGATGCGTAAGGTTGCCATGTAGACCCTGGATCCAAGAAACGCCTAATTATTGCATGTTGGCGACCAGCACCTACCTATAATGCACTTCCATTCATTAGGAGGGATGCACGGACTTAATCACGTCATTGATTTATACATCCGAAATACTGAGGGGAGGCACTTTTTAGGTGCCGGTCCGCAACATGTAAATATAAGACGTATCCGGGAAAAAACGGTCAATGCGTTGTACGCCCCACTAATGCAAGATGGATATCTGATTCCTGTAGCTGTGTGACCCAGGCAGTCATGCAACCCAGAAACACTTTGTTACCTTGGCAGCAACAGACACTAGATCGAAAATTCTGCGTTTAAACCCTTTAAGGAAAGTATCAGCCGTATGCATTTTTTTCCGGTTGATATGTTGTCTTCAATCAGGCATTATCAGATCTACAGTAAGTAATCACACAACGCAAACTGCAGCCCTGCTGATTAGCAGCATGTTAATGGGACTCAACAAACTTGGGGTACTTTGATGTAGTGGCGGGCGAAGCAATATATGGTCGTATAATGCAACGGAATCCCCAATGTTTATCCCTTCTATAGGTGCTTTTAAATAGTATGCGCCGGGTGGGTATGGGTTCCTTATAGTATGTATATATTATTTCAGCAGCACTCAGGAATCTGAATTTATACGCTTTGTAGGGGGCGCATCCATTCTTGTATTTTTTAAGCAAAAATTATACTCAGCCATAGAGCAATACGATGGTACCACAAACAATCATTAATACGTTCCTAGTGGAACCCCAGCACAGATTTCGTTTACAATGTGTGGGTCAGAGTCATGTAAAGAGGTAGTCGGGATATACTGTCAGACGATGCTCAAAAGTTTGCCAATAACCTCGCTAGCTGGTTTCCATGGCCCTTTATAACGGGAGCAGACCTGTAACCGTGTGTGTGTGTGTTTCTTCCGGTTTATTCTCCACCGACCTGCTAAGAAATCGTTGTAATTCCACGGCTGCTGGGTGCCTCTCGGACCACATCTTGACAGTTCAAAAACAAAACCCCTCAGCAATCGAATTGCGCGGGTCGGGTCTGTCATCGGAGTCACGACACCGGAAGTACTTCTAATAACGCTAAAATGTTCTAACACCGTAAAATTATATAAATCATCACGATATGAGTTTAGGCATTCTATTTACTTCATTGAAAGTTAGGCTGGTCCCAATTTAATTACGTTTTGTTAAGTAATTTCTCCTCCTCACACGTCATCTTCAGATCCGGCGTAGGAACATTAATATCCATCCGCATAAGAAGTAGTTCCCAGAGTTCCACTGAGCTTTTCCATGTATCTTTCTGTTACTTTAATAATATATTTTACCTTTCCATGATCAGTGGTTTTAATTTGTATTTTTCCCTCTTCATTTTTTGTTTCTAGCTGATTTTTAATTAGAAAGCTTCTCTCCACCCCTCTTTCAGGCGGAGTCATATAGCGGCGCACTCCGCCTTCTCCTTCCTTTTCTCTCCGTGGCCGCCATCAAGAAGCAGCGAGGAGCCGGCGGTCAGCATGGTGAGGATGGGAAAAGGGAATGGAACGAAGAGTTATTCCCGAGAGCGCGAGCTTGTGAGGAACGGAGTGAGGGTTACGCGTCCCCGGTACACCGTGGCGTACGCTCCAGGCTGGGGTCTGCCTGTCACCCGGGGACCGAGCCACGCTGGTCACGCATGTCGGAGGCCTGGCCTCCTGTTGCCATAGGCCCAACAGCCCCGCAACGGAGGTGTCTTATATGCGGCCACTATCAACAACTACGTGCTTCTTGTGCTTGTGTTAAGTCGGCAGAAGTGCTTTAAAGTATTTATAGGCGGGAAATACTTAAGTAGCCCGTCCTTTATACAGCGGGCCCCAGTCCGGTAACAGTGAAGGGAGGTTATAGTCGGGATCCCTCACCTCGTTACCACGGGTGCATGAGAGGCATTGTGAATATAGACCACCCTGTTAGAAAGATTCACTTCCCTCATGTTTTAATGTATTAGTCTTCCAGGAATAGTGCTTAGTGGGCTTTTTTTCTACAGCTTCTATTATGCATATTGAAGTTGTTTAAGTCACAGCAGTGTGGCTTAGTTTTGTTGTAAGCTGCTTAATATAAGACCCCAGAAAAAGTAAGCTTGTGGTATCTCTAGGCATTAAACGCTACTTTATATGTTCGTATAGATTGCTACTGCAGGTCTTGCCCTGAGTTAGTTGGTGCAGGAGACAGTGGGCCACTAATTACTACTAGGCTTTTTGTTGCATGAGCCTCCTTTAGGAAAACATAACTGTTTCTTCATTTATAGAGGCAGTACCCAGTCTAGTTATTTGTACTATCTGCATATGTTTAAATAGTATTCTGGTAGATCTCTACTTTGCCTTGTGTGTTACGGACAGCAATGATGGTGTAATTTGCGTCTTACCCGGTATTCAGAGACAGTTGCCTGCTGTCAAAATTCTGATGCTGCGGGCTGACGATTAAAAAAGGCTGAGTGTCCTGAAAATCTGAAATAGGACTTTAGCCTATATTAAGACAATGTTTATTATAACGGGCTGTTCTTTTTCTTTTAGGCCTGCGCTCGTCCTTTGATATCTGTGTACTCCGAAAAGGGGGAATCTTCTGGCAAAAATGTCACTCTGCCTGCCGTATTCAGGGCACCAATTCGCCCAGATATTGTCAACTTTGTCCACACCAATCTGCGCAAGAATAACAGGCAGCCCTATGCTGTGAGCAAGCTTGCTGGTATGTTATCACTCTAAGTATTACATGCTTTGTATTGTATGTTGGTGACCACAGCAGCGCTGGCGTTAATACACACACTGAATTCGTATAAATGAAGGGGGCGATAGCAGGCTTTCATTCTGCTGCTATCCCTTTCACAGAACCTGGTAACAGATGAGAGAGGATGAGTTCCACTTCATTGGTCCGTGTTTCTGAAACTAATGATATTAGTGGAAGTTCTGATCTCTATTAGTGGGACATCTGTTTATAGACCTCTGGTCTGACATTGTGTAAGGCAATTTCTAAAACCATGAAACCTTTCTACCTGTCTGGTAGTTTATGCCACTGTTAACTAAATGGTTAACTGTAGTTCTCAACATCATTTCCTGGGATCCAAAGTTATATATTGCTTTCATGTGTGAAAAATCACAGCCCGTATTGACGCGCAGCTAAAAAACACTGTATAGAGAAAAGCTTCATAGATTTTTTTTGTTTTTAATGAATTTCCTAACTTCTGTTTTTATTTTCTCAGGTCATCAGACTAGTGCTGAATCATGGGGTACTGGACGGGCTGTTGCCCGTATTCCTCGTGTCCGCGGAGGTGGAACTCACCGCTCTGGCCAGGGTGCTTTCGGAAATGTATCCTTCAGCTGGCTGTGTTTGTAGCATGTACTGTTGATTGCCGTGATGTTGTAATTTGCGTCTTACTCCACACTATGCGACAGTTGCCTGCTGTCACTATGCTGGTGTGAGTGGCTGCAGAAAAAAACAAAGTTCTGAGCAAGTGTTTAATTTTAGTCAGCCTTCCCATCCTTTAGAATATGCGTGTGAAGTTCAATTTCCTTAACGTCAGCAATAGATGTGTCGTGGAGGGCGTATGTTTGCTCCAACCAAGACCTGGAGGCGCTGGCATCGTAGAGTCAATACAACCCAGAAGCGTTATGCTATCTGCTCTGCTGTGGCAGCTTCTGGTCTTCCTGCTCTAGTTATGTCTAAAGGTGAGACTGTCGGAAAGGCATGGGGATGCTACGTGATGAGTTCCACTTCTGGTCCGTGTTTCTGAAACGCATGATCATAATGGAAGTTCTGACTGGCAAATATCTTAATACTTGTCTTGTGCGCATGAATAAGGACTGATTAGATTGGGACACAAGCCACATGTGCTGAAATCCTAGTACACTGTATGGCTTTTTGATTATATGCAAGCTTGTAATTTAAGTTTTAAAAACAAATCTCCTGCGATATTCAGGCCACCGTATTGAGGAGATCCCAGAAGTACCCCTTGTTGTTGAGGACAAAGTTGAAAACTACAAAAAAACAAAGGAAGCAGTCCTGCTACTAAAGAAGCTTAAAGCTTGGAATGACATAAAGAAGGTGAGCAGGTCTTTTGATTTGGTTTTACAGGTATCTTCATGAGGTATCATGGGGACAGTGAGAATGCATGTGCGCATAGGAAGTCGGGGTCGACAGGTTTGGTTCTAGGAGCTAGCCAAAACATTCTGGAGCCAGTTTTTTTGTTTTTTTCTTTCCATATTTTACCCCCTGGCCTGCAGTTAAAGGATGTTTATTGGGGCAATAGGACATAAAACTCTGCTCTTTTTTTAAGTGCTGTACCACTTCGTACTGCTGTTAACATTTATAACAAGTGGTATTTTGCACCGTAAAGACTCAAGCTTGTATGTTTAACCATTAAACATACAAACTTGTGTCTTTACGGTGTAAAATACCCCGTGTTATGAATGTTAACAGCAGTTAACACATTCATAACTAGTGTACATTATGTCAGGTTCTCATATTAAACCATGTTCATGCAAATAAAATATTGAGCATGCCAGGCACTAGCTTCCATTTCTACACAAACTGTAGAGTAATGGACACATGCTTACAAGCGGTAACACATACATACATTCACATACATGCACAAAATCGTACACTAACACTAAATACGTGCATATGCTCACGCTAATGCCATACTGAAACATGAACATACCTGTTAACACCACACACATGCACACACTATCCAACATACGCACTCACTAACACTACAGGTATCTAAAAATGCACACCTAAGCAATACAGTAGACATACTGACATACTGGCACTATACTTATATACACAAACTCATAGTTTGTTGAACCCTTGGTTAAGTAAGTTAAGAATTTTTCTAGGGGAAAGTGTTGCCTTTGCTTATTGCTGTTGGAGCTGTTCATTTAGTTTGTGTTGCTTGCCATGATGTTGTAATTTGCGCCTTACTCAACACTAAGCGACAGTTGCCTTCTGTCTTTATGCTAGTGTGGATGGCTGATGAGTAATTAATTTCTGAGCAAGTTATCTTAATGTCCTGCTGCCTGTTAACCTTTTACATTTACAATAATGCAAGCTTTTGTTTGCAGGTGTATGCATCTCAGCGCATGCGTGCTGGCAAGGGTAAGATGAGGAACAGACGTCGCATCCAGCGTAGAGGGCCTTGCATCATCTATAACGAAGACAATGGCATTATCAAAGCCTTCAGAAATATCCCAGGTACGAAGCTGTTTGAGGTGGCAAAAGCTTATAAAGGAATGATGATTTCCCACTTCATTGGTCCGTGTTTCTGAAACATGTGATTTATGTGGAAGTTCTGACCCTGCAGGATACTTGTTTATGCATGCAAGGAATCTGCTGCCTTTGACTATAGATCTGTATAAAATGGATATTGGTACATAATGGTAATGTTGCAAATAGTTGACCTTTAAACTCTTAAGGATATTACACTGTTCAAACTTCTAGGAGTGCTGACTGCATTGTGTACCTTAAACAGATAGTGTATTCTCTCACAGGAATCACTCTTCTGAATGTAAGTAAACTGAACGTTCTGAGGTTGGCTCCTGGTGGTCATGTTGGAAGATTCTGCATCTGGACAGAAAGTGCTTTCCGCAAACTGGATGACCTTTATGGCACATGGCGCAAAGCAGCCACTCTAAAGGCAGACTACAAGTAGGTGTCTTACATTCCTGTATGTTCATTAAACAAGGTATTCAATGCTATTCTCTTGTAGAGTGTTGCTGTATTCTAGATGCAAGATACTGGTTGCAACAGTTGCCTGCATCTAGTGTTCAGTTTTATAGATAATGCATGTTGCTTCTTAAGCTATAACATGTAACTCATACTAAATGAAGAGTACAGCACAAACTGCAAATGGTCTGACTTTGGTTAGTGTATGATGATTTCCACTTCTGGTCCGTGTTTCTGAAACACCATGATTACTGTGGAAGTTCTGATCTAAGGCCAAGCTGTTCTTGGATAAAATTTTTATAACCTGAGTGATTTTAACTGTACTTTTCTAAAGAGCCTTTCTACAGCAAAGTAGTTAATGGTTTGATTTCTTTTCCTTCCCTCTAAGCCTTCCCATGCACAAGATGACAAACACAGATCTGGGCAGAATCCTGAAGAGTCAGGAAATCCAGAAAGCACTGCGTGCACCAATGTATGTATTTTGTTTCCTTAAATGTCTGGTTAAGTGACATTCTGGTTAGGTGCATTTGTTCACCCCTCTGTTTTCATGCATGTCCAATCCTCTTAAAATGGCCAGTATTCTGCATAGCAGACTCTGCCCTTTCTACTTAAACAGTGTTTCCCAGTGAGGACAAATGTGCTTTAACTCTATAAAGATAAGCTGGTAGCAACAATTCTGATTCTCTTGCATGTAACGAGAGGTTCGCCACCAAAGAACTCTATCTGGATAAAATGATGATTTCCACTTCATTGGTCCGTGTTTATGAAATCATATGACTTGAGTGGAAGTTCTGACTTAACTTGCGCATAACCCACATGTTATGCATCATGGCAGCTTGGCTCCCAAACCTTGATGGAATTTTTATTCTCTCTACAGCAAAAAGGTGAAGCGCAGAGAGCTTAAGAAGAACCCACTGAAGAACTTGAGGATCATGATGAGACTGAACCCATATGCCAAGACAGCTAAACGTAATGCCATCCTGCGCCAGGCTGCAAATGTAAGAAATGTTTCCTTTTTCTGCTACTTTGTCATAGCACTTAAACTCATACCTGATGACAGGTGTGTACCTAAAGGGTAGCCTTACCATTACTATAAAGTAAAATGTTTGCTTTTAGATCTGCAAAATGTTCTGATTACCTTTAGGATTTTGTTCATAAGTCTTAAATGCCCTTTAATGCTATTTGTACTCTATTTTTACCATGTGATTATTTTTGTGTATTCTACACTTAAAGGTCATTGATGGTTAGAATGTTGAGGCAGTGAATGTTTTATGGTAATGGTCACTTAATTTTTTTTTTGTTTTTACTAGATAAAGGCTAAAGAGACAAAACCAGTCAAGGTTAAGAAACCAATCAAGAAGAAGCCTGTAAAGGAGGAGAAACCAGCCAAGTAATACAATGTATCCACTGCGGTTCAGTGTTGGATGGCACTTTGAATTTACTCCGAATAAAATCTGTTTAAAAATTACCCGTTTTACTGGTTCTTTAATGTTTTAAAGATGACTGAAACACATAGCCTTTGCAGTATGATTCAGGGTTTTTAGGAGTAGAGAAATGAAGTCCTAGTGCGTTTGTATATTGTGCAATCTCAAACTTAGAAGTTACTGAATCAAGAAGTCTTCCCAAGGAACATACTTGGTACGTCTCGCTTCACAAGTTTCAAAGGTAACGAAAGACGTTGGGCAGGCTGACCAAATGCTGAAACTTAATTGCCCCTGTCCAAAATGTGGCCTTTTAACACCAAACAACCTGACAAATTCATGCACCTATTTGACAGTCCTTGCCCTGGGGCCTGGGGAACTTTTTTTAATTTAATGAAAGGTAAGTCCAAGAGGTGTTGGTGGCAAAAACAAAATTTAGTTCAAAGGAATTTCGCTTGTGTGCATGTCTAGATATAATCAAAATAGCATCTAAAAGCCCTTGCTCTGAAGAAACTTGTGTGGGTTCACTAAATTAAACTACAGCTAAACAAGAGCACTGCAGAAATGTTACAACGGCCTCAGACGCAAAGGGTGCAAAAAGAAAAGCAGCTCGGTCTAGTTTTTTGCATGAAGTTGCATATGGGCATATTGTCGGTTTAGCTCTTACAGCCTAGTCTAGATAAGCACCGGCTCCTTATCTTACTGCCTGTTGTGAACAATAGAATGACCGCACTGGCTAGTGTCCGCAGAGTAACAGACTTCATTAGCATTGCCATAAAGAATCATCCCGGTGTGTTTGGGCAGGGAAAGTCATCCAAAATGTTACATGATGGGGCAACAATGGCAGCCTCCAGGTCTACAGCTAAAGGAAGTTTATTTAAATGCTAACCTACACTACTGTATATAGCACTGTACTTTGAACCCCCATGGTACTTTAATTTCAAGTGCTCCTTGGACTGTATGTTGCACTGCGGGCTGTTGGGATATTGGCCACATTTGTTCAATCACATTAAAAGTAATGCCGTGAAACCTGCAGGATGATCATGGGTGTGATATATTTCTGGTCTTGGTTTCATAATTACAATATTTCTGACTCCATTCCTATTTATGTATACGGTATTTCAATATAGTTAAATCTATTAAAGCAGCACAAGTCCAACTGGTACCAAAAATTGCACTTCCTCCCTGGCTGTCTCTAAGACCAGGAAATGTACTTGGGTACACTTCCTGCATGTGCTCTAGTTTTGTTTTTTGTTGTATGCATTAAAGAATGGAACCTAGACTATCTTTTACAACGATCAGCATATTTTATACGAGGTACGTCTTAGTGATAACATTTCAAATTGCTGTAGAAGCTGGGTGATTATAGCATTTGTAATGTTTATACAGTATATCTCGATCACAATGTGATATCAGGCACTGTATACAATGCCGAAAAGCCTTTAAGACATGTTTGTTAAAAGGATATTTAACAAGTTAAAATAAACTTGTTTGCAGCCAAAATAAAAACATGCAATAATAGAACACCTGCATAATTTTTTTTAGTGATTTAAACCAACTCCTGAGTCTAGCATTTCAGCATTCTAACAGTATTGTATTTAATAACTGATGATAAAGCCAGCGGTAGCTCAGACCGAGAGGATGGTATTCTTACATATGAAAAATATCTGTACACAACATTTGGGGTATAAAGTGTTTTACTCGAGGGTACCAAATAACCTGGGAGAGAGTGTGAAGAATTTTCACCTTGACTGTCTTTTCAGCTGTAGCTCTGACAATTACCTCTGACTAAATACGGGTCGGAAAAAATATATTCCAACCTTACTTAACCCTTTCAGTCCCAGGGGTTTTGGGTACCTCAAGTCCCTGAGCAATTTTGCTATTTTTTCAGTATGCCAGTTCAGCGATTGTTCTCTTTTCCTGTGAATAGTGTACCCATGTAAACTATATATTGTTTTTTCAAGGAGAGATAGAGCTTTCTTTTGATACCATAGATCAGGGGCGTCCAACATGCGGCCCGCGGGCCAAATGCGGCCCGCGAGACCTCGAGGTGCGGCCCGCGTAAGATCGGCAGTCAGGGCTACCGATCCTACGCGAGCCGCACCTCAAGCCCTGCTACTTACTTGTGGGAGGGTCTTCTGGACTGCACACAGAGGAAGCGGAGTTCACGTGACATCCTACTTCCTCTGTGCTTTAGCAGAGAAGGCAGAGGGAGGCCGCGCCCCCTGCTGAAGTCTGTAAGCGGCATCGAGGAGCTGCCTTGCAGGTAAGGAGGTGGGGAGGGTGTTTGAATGAGTGTGTGTGATTGAGGGAATGAATCTGTGAATGAATGATTATATGAATAAATGAGTGTGTGTGTGTGTGTGTGTGTGTGTGATAGCATGGATGTGTAAGTGCTGGAACCTAGGCATGATGGGACTGTGATTGCTGTTAGCAATCACACTCCTAT
This sequence comes from Spea bombifrons, assembly GCF_027358695.1. Taxonomy (NCBI): domain Eukaryota; kingdom Metazoa; phylum Chordata; class Amphibia; order Anura; family Pelobatidae; genus Spea; species Spea bombifrons. The sequence goes on along the minus strand of NC_071090.1, from coordinate 92,677,340 downwards.
CATGCCAAGTCAGCCAGTACATGCTGAAACCTGGCCAGCTGCCCCCCTTGTGTATTGATGCTGCCAGCAGTATGGGGTCTGCACTTACAGCCACCCTGTACCAGCATGTACTGGCTGACTTGGCATGATAGGAGTGTGATTGCTAACAGCAATCACAGTCCCATAATGCCTAGGTTCCAGTATTTACTGGATGGATGTGTAAGTGCTGGAACCTAGGCATGATGGGACTGTGACTACTGTTAGCAATCACACTCCTATCATGCCAAGTCAGCCAGTACATGCTGAAACCTAGCTAGCTGCCCCCCTTGTGTAGTGATGCTGCCAGCAGTATGGGGTCTGCACATCACTTACAGCCACCCTGTACCAGCATGTACTGGCTGACTTAGCATGATAGGAGTGGGATTGCTAACAGCAATCACAGCGAGCACAGTCCCATCATGCCTAGGTACCAGCATTTACTGGTTGCCTGGGTTGCCAGCATTTACTGGTTGCCAAGTCATATTGCTAATTTTGTCCAATTGTGTGTTACCTACTTTTATTAAAAATGTGAGTTTTTATTATTATTTTTAAAGGTGGGGGTCATTTTCGGTTTTGGCTAAGTGAACCCTGAATGTTTTGGTCCAGAATTTTCATTTTAGTTCATCCCTAGAATAAATCTAGGGAACCCTGAATTTGTAGTCGCAAAACTTTCTAGGCCCAGAAAAGGTTTTGTGTCGTTTTACTTTATTTTAATCTGCATATTTTATTAAAGGCCATATTTTTTGTCACAGTGAAAAATGAGTGCGGCCCGCGCACGTATACAATTCTGATGAAGTGGCCCACTGCAGAAAAAACTTGGACACCCCTGCCATAGATGATTAGTGGAAGATTTAGGATGAGAAATTTTGTAAAAACTAGCGAAAATCCCCTCAAAATGTATCTATTCAGGTGTCCTGATTTCAGGAATACCTCATATAGGTTACCATAGCTCAATGAACTAGAACAACATGTTTTGAAACCAAACAGAGGGAAGACCCCTATAAGAAGCCCGAGCTCTCCTTGAAAGTCCAATGTGCATAGCAGAGAAGAGAGAAAAAATACAGTACAGCGCTCTAAATACAAAGGTAAAAAATCTAAACATCGTCCTGCAGAGTGTCACCATAAGGGGAGTGTTGTGGATTTACTCATGATAATATTAGTCTGGTGTGTGTGTATATATATATATTATATTTATTATATAATATATATAATATATATATATTTATAGACACATATCCTGCCTAATAAATGTCTTCTTCAAATGAAGTACAGACTTAATTAGCATTGCCTTAAAGCAGCAGCTTCATCATATGATCGATGATAATAATTATGGATGTTTTTTGGATGTGTATCCCATATCACTGTGTATAGCAAAGTTTATTCCTCACGGGACTTCCCTTTTAACATATATTCTGCAGGAACTCGTTCACTCCTTGTAATGTCTGATTCCTCAGTTCTCTGCATAGCGAGCAGTCCTAAAATATTCAATTTATTTAACGTAACAGAAGCCCGGGTTATAATGAGAAATGTACGCACACCATTTTTCTGGCGTTGTAAGCATTTGCCTTAAACTTCCCAAATTATTCTTGTCTACACTCTATGTAGTAAACGCGCCCTTCCCACACTAAATATGGCCGCCGTGGCTTCCGGTGAGGGAAAGAGGAAGTGCCGCACGCAGGATCCTACGCAGCGTGATTACGCCGTGCTTGGTCGCATAGACAGGTATCCTGCGTGGGGTTTGCCGGATCGTTGCGTGATGAGGCGCCCAAGGCTGTGACCCGATACGGGAGAAAGATGCTCAGCCGCCTGCAGGAGCTGAAGAAAGAGGAGGAGACTCTGCTTAAGATTAAAGCGTCCCTCCATGACCAGCTCAACAGGCTAAAGGTCAGAGTGCAAAATGCCAGGGGGTTAAATGTCACTGATATCAAGCATAATATACAATGAGATGTAATAATAGATTGTGCATTAGGCTGCAGTGTATACCCGTGTACCAATAAAATGGAGGTTGCATGGATCTTGTTGACATTAGTATTGTAGTATTAGCAGCTGGCGGGGTGACATTGGCGGCTGGCAGCTGGTGGGGTAGCATTGGCAGCTGGCACTGGTGTTGTAGCATTGGCGGTGTGGCATTGGCGGCTGGTGGTGTAGCTCTTATTCTCGTGTATTGCTTGATATAGTGACATGATAAAGTCACGTTACAATCCTGCCCCTCTAACCAATGGCCACTCGAAGCGTTGGGAGATAGGTACTGAAGGTGTAGGATCTGTAGGTAGCCGTAGTTTACTGGTATGGAGAGTAAAGGGATGGAATACTTATAAATATGATTGTGTTATCGCACATATAGCTTATTGTTTATTGTCTACATACCAAGTTGATCCTGATAATTACTCTCCCAGGTTGAGGAACTTGCTCTTCAGTCCATGATAAACTGCGGAGCGGAGGAGGACCAGAAGTCCTCATCTGAGGCAGCGGAGGAGGTAAGCGGCTTCTCTAAACTGGGGCAATAAAGATGTGTAACTGCTGAGAGTGTCTGATTTGTATACAACTTGTGTAGGTACTTAGTGTCTGTTGCTTGCTTGTTGTTATCCTGATCAGTGTTGGGCGGACATCTGCAAACCTATGATGCTTCTTGGACCCACTCAGCAGACCATTTTAAATGGAATTAATAAAAGTTACGTTTTTAATTTAACCTTTTATTAGGCTGCTCCAGTTTGTTTTCTCTAACAATCATTTGCGTATGAACAAATACCCTACTGTTACAAGGATCACCATTACTTTAGGTCCACAACGATAACTCAATCTCCATTCCATCCATGTTTGTTAACAGGGGGAAATGCACATGGATAACGAAGCTGTTATAAATCAGACAGAGCTGCAGCTGAGCACTATGGATTATACCCAGGACCAGGAAGAAATGGAGGAGGAAGAAGAGGAGTCGGACTCTTAACCCTACAACAAAGATGTCTGCCTACCCATTATCGATAGGTGATTTTCTCATAGATCCCAGGGAGGCTACAAGTAACAGACAGGTGCTGTGGGTATACTCTAGACTATTATTAAAAGTGAGACCGGAAATTCATCAGCCTCGGTGGTTTAATGGCAGGATCAAAGTCAGATATAGAGGACTGTGGGGTTAGTGTAGGTGAGGGGTGTTGCATGGTGCGTTTCTTTAATAAGCATCCATCCCAAGTTAAAGGGAACATCTTGCCGCACTTGGCAGGCTTAGATCACTTACAGAGGCTTAAATACAATGAAAGGTTTTACGCCTGCTATTTTTTTTTGTTTTAATAGAAAGTCTTGCATATTTGTGAGATTTTTTTTAACAGTCGTTATGACCGATGATGGTTGCGATTGCACTGAATTGTTTTCTCATAGCTGTGAATATAATGGTTAAAAAGCTGTACCTATTAGTCCCCGTCTCCGGACAGGGGTCATCAGAACAGACGAGAGGAAACATCTCTTTTCACCGACGTGTCTGCGTTTCATGTAGTGTCAGCCTCGGAGAGCTTCTTTAGCAGTAAGTGCTGCGTTTGGCCCGGCACAAATAACGAGTAGTAACTGGTGATGTTTCAGAATGGATTTAACCACGCATATTGCTCTGGACCATGAAACGCTGGCTTGCGACACCATATTTAAGAATTTACTTTGGTTGCTAGCTTGCAGATGACCCGATCCACTTTACCAAATAACGATCTTTATTTTTCCTCTTAGTTTCATGTTTTCTCTCTGAACCTAAAGCACATTATTACCAACTTGTAGCAATGGACCAGGGGGTTATTTTCTATTATCGCCAGTCCAGAAGAGGAGCCTTTATTGACATTTTATGGGACGACAGACTGGTGATTTTCAGAGATTAAAGGAATACCTGTGTCCAAACAATGGATTTGCTGTTTACAAATGTAAATAAAGCGTCTGTGGGTGTTTTTCAGTGTGTCCGAAGCAGTAAGTGGCTCTTCTGTCTCACCTATTTTTTATGTGGATATTCCCTTTAAAAACACAACATTAAGTATCCTGAGTAATATCATTTATGCATGGCCAAAAATGTATGGCATCACTTGACACATTGCATTGGTTATTTTAGACGTTTTAAAAATGTGTATATGAATACCGTATATGTGCACACACCTATATACTTATGTCAGTACGGGCATGTATAAAACCAGTCCTGTTCGGCATTGATGATAAGCACGGTGATCGTTCACGAAGCCAGCACTCTTGAACTTTGACCGCAATGAGTCTCTAAACTGGTACATTTGAGCGAGTTTATTGTAACCCGAGGGAGATGCATCCCTTTTTCCCACGTTTTTTTTTTTTTTGAAAATAAAATTTTATTGAGGACCAAGTGTAATAATACAATATCACAGTGCAAGGTGATACAAACATCAGGAGAAGTGCATCAGGATAAAACAGGCCACGAAGATTACAGAAGTACAAGTCCACAATGGCCATTGAAAAAAGTAAAGTGACTACAATATAGCCTCATGGTCGGCGATAGACTAGACATGGTGGAGATAACACATAGTGGATGCACAATGGTACAGATGCACAATAAAGTACAGTAAACGGTCCTACATTTCCATTTTCATTAAAAAGATAAGAGTGTGAACCGAACTAAAACAAAAAAACAAAAGTAAACAAAAGTAATCGCATTTTGGGGTATGTACTCAATAAGGCGGAGAAGAAGGCAAGACATGTAGCTACACAGCTAACACCAGGAGTGACAGAGTGGAGACAAGGCCAGGCTGGGAAGCCGTAGTGTCATGGGGAAGAGAACCCAGATACAGGGGGATATGAACCACTCTAAGTCTATAGTCTCCAAGAAGCCCCCCAAAGCCAGAACCTTCATTTAAGGGAAGTGCGTAGAGTAAAGGGAGCTGCCCAACCAGACCGACCATACCCGATCATAGAGGTGAGGTGTGTGATTTGCCAGGTGCGACATTTTTTCCATGACCCTGTGCTTCTCCAGAGTGGAAAGAACATCCAAAAAAGAGGGCGGGGAGGCTGCCTTCCACTTCTTGGCTATGCACAGTTTGGTTGCTAGGAGAACATGTATTACTAATTTCCGTATATGAGAGGGGGGAGGGTCATCAAACATATGCAGGAGGGCAAGTTCAGGAAGATAATCTAAGTCAATATGGCACAATAACGGGAAAAGGGAGAAAACTTGTTTCCACAGAGGCTGTAGAATCGGGCAGCTCCACCACATATGAACCATGGAACCCTCGTGTCCACAACCCCTCCAACAAAGTTTAGAATGGCCAGGGATTATATGGGAGAGGCGAGCTGGGGTAAGATACCACCTGCAACTAAGTTTCTTTTGAAGCTCGAGGTGATTCGTACAAAAAGATACCCCCCTCATCATGTCCTCTGCCTCAAGCCAGGACTCCTGGGGCAATTGTAGATGCAGTTCCCTCTCCCACGCCACCATATGGGGAAGCTTACTGGCAGAGAATCGATTCAGTAAAAGGGAGTACCAGGACGAAATGGCACCTTTACATTGAGGGGCAGCAACGCAGAGTGGGCGGATGGAACATAGAGACTGCGTATGTTGGAGGATAGAACCAGACGAGGAATGGAGAAGGTGGCGGATCTGGAGGTACTTGTAGAAGTCATGATGTGGAAGGCCATGGTGAGATGTAAGGTGTGTAAAAGAGTGTAGGTCACGGCCACTATAAAGGTCACCCAACACCCGTAGGGTGGGTCGAAGCCAGTGGGCCAGACTGAGGCCAGGGATCAGAAGTTCAAGAGAACGGAGCGGTGTGAGAAAGGTAAGTTTAGTCAAGGAGGGCAAGTGTCTGGAGACAGCGGCCCAGGTATCAAAAATGTAAGAGGTCGTAGGCGGTAAGGCAGGCAAGGAGGGCCGTGAGGGGCCCTGCACCCAGAGGAGCTGATCTAGAGTGTAGGGAGAGAGTATAGCATTCTCCTGGTGTACCCAAGTTGGGGAGTTAGTGCGAGCATAAAATGAGAAAGCATGTGAGAGAATGCAAGCCGAGTAGTAAGAGGGGACATGTGGGATTCCCAAGCCCCCCTGTAATCTGGGGACTACCCGAGTGCGAGCAGCTACCCTGGAGCTAGCTCTGACCTTAGTGAATGACACGAAAGAGCGCTGAATTGTGGTCAGTAAATTAGCCGGGGGACGGATAGGAATTGTGCGGAAAACATAGAGAAGCTTGGGAAGGGCTGACATCTTGAGGGCATTTACACGACCCAACCATGAAAGTTCATACTTCTGCCACCTGAGAATGTCCTCCCTAACACACCTCCAGGTGGCCAAAATATTGAGCGTGTTAATGTTATGAATGCATTTGGGCAGCTTGATACCCAAATAAGAGATGTGGGAGCGTTGCCAGGTAAAACAGTAGGAATTGGTAAGGTGAGCGCGGTCTACCGGGTCCAGATGGAAACACATTGCCTGAGTTTTTGGTATGTTGATCTTGTGATAGGAAACGTGAGAGTATTGAGAGAGGTGGTGCTGTAGAGCGGACAAGGAGCGAGAAGGAGAAGTAAGAGATACTAATATGTCGTCTGCGAAAAGGCCCAGGACACATTGAGAATGGTTGGAGATGGGAAAGCCCGTAATCGAGGTGTCAGAGCGGATGGAAGCTGCTAGAGGTTCTAAGGCTAGTATATAAAGTAAAGGGGATAAGGGACAGCCCTGACGGGTGCCATTAGAGATGCCGAATGGGGAGGATAGAAAACCCTGCATGGAGATACGGGCAGAGGGGGAAGAATAAAGTGCCATGGCCGCTTGTATAAATGTAGGGGGGAAATTAAATTTTGACATGGTAAGTTGCAGGAACGACCAATGTAGCCTGTCAAAGGCTTTTTCCGCATCATAAGATAAGAGTAGCCCAGGAATCTTCTTCCTGGTGGCTTCCCATATAACATTAATGAACTTACGGGTGTTGTCAGAAGGTTGGCGGCCCGTGACAAAGCCAACCTGGTCAGGGTGAAGGAGTGACGGTAAAACAGGGGATAATCGATTAGCTAAAATCTTGGCGTATATTTTAACGTCATTGTTCAGGAGGGAAATAGGCCTATAATTGGAACAAGTGTCCAAGGGTTTACCTGGCTTCGGCAGGGTGATTATATGGGCAGTTAAATTCTCAGAGGGGATAGTACCAGAAGACATGTAAGAGCGAAATAAAGAAAGTAAGTGGGGGCCCAGTATGGGTAAAAACGTACGATAGTAAGTAGCAGTGTATCCATCCGGACCCGGCGCCGAGCCCTTTTTAAGCTGAGCCACAGCCCTCTCAACCTCGCGCAACTCTATAGGCACTGCCAACGAGGCAGAGATGTCCGGCGGCACAGAGGGCAAGGGGATAGGGGCAAGATAAGAGGCGATGTCAGTGTGGGCAGGATGGTGGAGAGACGCGTCCTCCTTTAGATTATATAACTTGGCGTAGTAAGACGCAAAGACTTCAGCCATTTGAGAGGGATTGCTAACTTTTAGACCAGAGGGTGCGGTAATGTATTGTGGCCTAGAAATAGCTGAGGCATGTCGAAGTTTACGGGCTAGAAGAGTGTCAGCTTTGTTGCCCTTAGCATAGAATTTTTGCTTAAGACGAAGAAGCATATGGGCTGTAGCTTGAGCATTAAGTTCCGACAACTGCCGTTTAATACGTGCGATGTCGCTTGTGAGGGAGTCAGTCATGTGGGATTTATTAAGCATGTTTAGATCATATAGTTTCCTCAACAAAAGTAGTTTCGAGTCAGACCTTTGCTTCTTAACATAGGAGGCCAGGCTAATGAGCCGGCCTCTCAGAACCGCTTTGTGCGCGTTCCACAAGGTCTCGATGGGAGTGTCAGGGAGGGCATTATCTTGAAAATAATGCGTCAAATGTGAATTGATCTGTGTCTTGTGAGCGTCATCGTATAAGAGGGAGTCGTTTAGACGCCAAGTGCCGCGGCCTAGGAAGGGAAAATCTGTTTTAAGGGCTAGTAAAACAGGGGCATGATCGGTCCAGGAAATGGTGCCTATAGTGCAGGAGGATGCGGATTGTAATGTGTGTTTGTCCAGGAAAATGTAGTCTATGCGAGAATAAATATTATGCGGGGCCGAAAAAAAAGTGTAATCCCTCTCTGAGGGATGCAAGACCCTCCATGTATCAAAGAGGTGATGGGAATGAATCAAAAAGGACATGTCTGACCCAAGTTGAAGTTTGTGTTTATCATGAGTGGTGTTATGATGTAAAGTGCAATCAAGTGGCGGGGACAGGGCAGTATTGAGGTCACCGCAAAGGACCACCCGACCCTGTTTACACATTTCCAATTTGCCCAAGAACATACGAAAGAAGCTAAGTTGCGAAGTATTGGGGGCGTAAAAAGAAGCCAAAGTGTAAATAGTGGCATTGAGTTCACATACCAATATGAGGTATCTACCCCGCGGATCCACATGCTTATGTATCAAAGAAAAAGCAAGGCGGTTAGAAATTAAAATAGAAACTCCGGCTGTCTTGGAAGTCGCCATTGAGTGAAACTGTGTGGTGAAGTGGGGAGAATACAAAAGAGGCCTTGGAGATTTTTTTAAATGTGTTTCTTGAACACAAATAATGCTGGCCTGGAGAGACTTTGCGTCGTGCCAAAGTAGGGAACGTTTCTGCGGTGTGTTAAGGCCTTTAGCATTTATCGAGAGAACCTTTATATCAGCCATGGCATGGAGCAAAGGGGTAAATTAAGAATCTCAGCCAAAAAAAGAAAACAAAAAAATAGATCCGGGGGGGAGACACCCCACCAACAAGAGAGCGCCAGTTGCAAGTGTGCCCCAATACAAAACGATAGATAGTGCATCGATTGAGTTCCCAAAATAGCGATAAAAAAAATTTAACAAAAAGAACAAACGGAACAGAAACAGAAGTCGGCCCATGGTCATGAGCAATAACGGGGGAGACAGTGCTAACGATATAAATAGCACTGAGGGGGTACTCAACAAATCAGGGAGTTAAGACCCACGACGGCTAGCCAGCCAGAGAGATTAGTGGGTATGTTAATGTGTATAGTGTAAAGAACGTAGCAATAAAACAGGCAAAAATAAGTAGAAAACAATCAAAAGCATCGTAGCGTAAGAAAGTCTGTTGAGATCTATATAACGAAAAAAGGCGCTAAGCGACTAGAGGTTACCAGTCGAAGAACATCAGTAGATCAGGTTTTGGTCGACCAGTCCCTTCTCAGTTTCTTCGGAGGGGAAGTCGTCTTCATCGGGGTAGAGACACGAGCCGGGTCTTGCGTAGGGGATACGTCGAGGCCCCAAGATTTCACACGGGCCAGGCCATCCTCAGGAGACTCAAAGATGAAAGTGGAGCTGTTCCGGGAAACAATCAGACGCACCGGGTACCCCCATCTATAGCGAATCTGGTGAGACCGAAGAATGCTTGTTACTGGAGCGAAGGCCCGGCGAAGTTGAAGTGTGAGCTGAGAGAGGTCCGTCAGAAGCTGGACATCTTGGAACCTGGAGGGCAAGGTAGGTTGGTTGCGCGCCGCCTGCATGATCTTATGCTTGACGTCGAAGAAGTGGACCCTCGTCAGGACGTCGCGAGGAGGAGAGCCGGGAAGATTCTTTGGGCGAGAAACACGGTGAAGCCGGTCAAGTCGAATATCCTCAGGTAAGGTATCTCCAAGGAGAGCGGCGAAGAGGCCCGTGACATATTCGGGAAGGTCGTGCTGCTCGATGGACTCCGGAATTCCCCGAAGACGTATGTTATTGCGCCGCGACCTATCTTCCAGATCCATAAGTTTGTTGCGGAGAAAAGCGAGCTCGTTTTGCGTGGATACCTGGCCGTCCGCCAGAGCGTTATGCGCATCCGCAAACTCCTCCATACGCCGTTCCAAGCCGTCCGTCCGGTCCCCCAGGCCGTCCAAATCCCGTCGCAAGGAAGAAGCAATTTCATGAAAGTCCTGACGAAGTTGGTCTCTCATTTCACGAAGTAATGCCTTCATCGTTTGTGAGGTAAGTTGTTGCGGAGGGTCAAGGAGCTCCTCCTGGGATTGCGGTGTAGGAGATGGAGGTCTCGAATGTGATGCAGAAGCGCGGCTGAGGGAGGCATCCGAATCCTCATCCAGGTCACGTGGTAGGCCCGATTCACCCGCAGGGTGCTTCTTGCGTGATTTAGGCTCGAAAAAGTTCGGCATTTTGGCTGATTTCTTCACACGGTGAGACGACATTGTCAGACCAAAGTGGGAGAAGAAGAAATGTGTGGATAAAACCACTAATTCGTGCGGATGGAATGCGATAGAGCTGGCAGGTCGCGGAGTACTAGCAAAACACGTCCGATCAGGCTGCCATGCAAACCACCCCTTTTTCCCACGTTTTACGGATGTGTATCGCAGCAAAAACTCGGACTGAAAGTATTTAATTGAACAGTGTAGATCTGGCTTAGTCTGTGCTGCGGGAGATTCTTGAGATCGTTTAGAAAGATTAAAGACCTGGTGATCATAACCTTGTGAGAGGATTTGATGGCCCTTATTTTGCGCACGCACTACACTAGGCTATTCTATCAGGATGAGAGGAAAGAATCCAATCCAGCAGCGTGTGGTTCAGGCTGTTCCTATTAATTGAGTTCACTCCAAAGCCTTAAATAGTGTTTTTGGGGAATTCAGCCAATCGAAATTAAAATCTCCAAAAAACAGCAGTTCACTTTTTTGGTTTTGAGCTACGGTTTTCCTGAGGAGTTGGGTTAGGTTGGATAATGCATTGGGGGCATTTTTGCTGTTAAGCATGATTCTGAGAGCGCAATGATTTGGGTTTGGAATTTAAACACCAAGTGTGCAGCGCTTCCAGTTTGGGGTGAAGGCTGCGGATGGAAAGGAGAAGCCATTTTTAGACCAGGGTTAGACTTATTTGCTAGAGCAAGTACCAACAGTATTTTGTGACTGGGAGGTTGTAGAACTTTTGGGGGTAACTTTTGCCAAACAAGTTACAGGAACAGAGCAGGTCATCCCATATAATGGGGAGATGAATGGAGTGGGAGAAGAGTTACCAAGAATAGGAGTATGCTCAGATTTGAATTCATGTTAGCGGTAGAAATAGTATATGGAATGCACAGGAGATGAGGGGTTGAGTACCAGTACGAGAGCGAGTGAATGTTTGGAGGGGTAGTCACAGGTAACATGGATAGAACACAAAAATACAGCATGCATAGCAGTATAATAAGTTATTGACTGGAGCGCTGTCTGTGGGTTTCTCCTGTAATCCTTGAATTGGCACTTGATGGAAAGTCACCTGCCCCCACCACCACCACCGCGTCCTCGCTTGCGCTCTTACTAAATGGGGATCCCTCTTCGGTATAGTTACCCCAATAAAGTTACACACAAGGGGTCAGGAGGTGACTTAAACAAATTAAGCAATAGTTGTCAGATTAAAGGCAAAACATATGTAGGGATTAAACATTCTGTCACAACAGTTGAAAGGGGTTAGCAATGGGGGGTTCTGAGGTAAGACAGCCACACAAGCCATTCTTTAGGTGATTACAGAAACACCCTGCAAACGCAAAGCGTATCTGCATAGAGTATGAAATATCTCAGAAAGAAAGAAAATCCTGAATTTTCCCAATACAGTGGAAAACGTTCAGTGTTACTTAAAAGCACGTGAGCATTTAGGCTTTTCAGCAGGAAAACATGCCTCTGATGTGTGGATGCCAGCAGAGTCCAAACCGAACCCGTATGCACTGCACACCCAGTACCAAAAGCAGACTGCAGCCATCTATAAAGTAACGTTTTCTACCAGTGAAACTAGCCATTTTGGTGAAGGAAGGGCATCCGCATTTTTTCCCATCGGTTTGTTCTACGTTCACAAGTTTCCTTCTATTGCGTAAATGATCTTTTATTTATATAGCGCCAATAATTTATTCCATGCTTTTTACAATGCATTATTTTCAAAAGGCAAAACTAGAGTTGACGGACTAAGAGAAGCAAATATATTAAGTAGAGAGGGCTGTGCTCACAAGCTTACAATCTAGAGGGAACAGGGTGAGGAGAAACACTAGGTATGGAGAAAGGGGAGAGAATGGTGCGAAGGGTTGTACTAGTGGCCAGGTAAGTTCTAGCTACAGAGATGGTACACTTCATTAATTAGAAACAGTAGGAGAAATAGTTGCTAATGGGGATAGAGAATTGAGGTACTGGGGAAGAGATGGAAGGAGGAAAAGTTCATGAATTCAGTTTGTTTCCGGTAGTGTTGTGACATCCATGATGAAATAGCACACAAGCAATATGGATATGAGAGAATGAAGGCTGTCAGGAGAAGGCACGTGGATTTGATTGTCATCTGCACATGCATGACACTGGAAGCCAAGTGAGTCGGAGATGCAGAAGAGATCCACATCTTTTGACAGTATCAAAAGCAGCAGAGAAATCCAGGGGTATCAGAAGGGAGAAGCGACCTTTTACTTTGGCAGAGAGCAAGTCATTGGAGACTTTAGTTAAGAGCCGTTTACTAGAGTGAAGAGGGGCTAAGACTGTAGAGGGGCTAGGAGGCAATTAGAGGAGAGGAAGTTAGGTAACTGCTTACATCCTTTCAAGCATCTTAAAGGGTTAAAGAAAAAGCGATAGGGCAGTAGTTATGTGTGTGATCCAAATAGGAGCATGCGTAAAAGGTTACTGAGGAGAGGGAAAGGTTAAAAATTGGGCAAGTAATGGACAAAGGGTAGGGGGGGAGAGAGGCTTTATAAGATGGGATGGGGCCGAGGGTACAGGTTGTCAGGTGAGAGGAAGAAAGTTGTAGGTGAAAAATCAGTGTGGGGTTAGGAGTGGGGAGTGATTGTGGGTGGTATAGTAAGGGGTTGAACCCCACTGTGCCTGGTGGGGAGTGAAGGGGTACAAAGTCAGCACCCTCTACTGGCTGAAGTAAGAATTCAATAATTCAGACACATTCCCATCAGTTTAATGATCCGATTTACAGAAACTTTATGTTTTACTCGTCTTCGATGAGTCTTGACTACAGGTTCAAAATTTTTCCAGAAAGACCACACAGTCTTCTTCATATAATATTTATTAGAATCAAAGATAATACATCTGAGGACTGAAAAGATACAATGTTTACAGACTGAAGGCAGAGGCTTCTCACAGTAAAGAATCCCATGCTGGGATGAGCCCCCCCTCTTCACATGGGAAAGAGGATGATATGAAACGTTCTTGACTAATGACCTGGAGATAAGGAGCCCAGCAGAGCAAAAGGATTCGAAGCTCACACAACACGTCACATTCAAATCTAAAATAAATATGGGAGAAACTGGACAAGCTAAGAGGCACAGGCAGGAGAAAGCAAGAGGACTGCTGGATATATGCATCTCCTCTGCCGGAGCAACCTGCATGAACGCCGTGCTGGTCTAAACCTTTGACAGCGGTTATTACGGACTTCAACTCTCATGATGCTCAGCTACTGTAGCCGACAGGGCATTATGGGTGCCATTGCCCACAGCTATAGAGTATCAGAGGCTAGTCACCATTTATGCATTTCCTTACCGCTTACAGGACCACTATCAGGATTTTTATTTCTTCCTTCAGTTTTTAAAAGTAAAAACACTGAAGAAAACCTCATGGTTACTGAGCTTTGTGGAAACCCTATTAAGAAGCACTGCCACAAAATAAGATTATGCCACGATTATAGCAGATGGGAAGCAAACATGGGTTACATGATCTGCAGTAAAGCAAGCAGCAAAGAATAAGATAAAATAATTTTTTTTTTTTTTAAACAATCTCCTAAAAAGAAACCTTTTTCGTCATATTAGTGTCTCTTTATAAGTGTATTGCTGTGTCTAGTTTAGACTCCACTATTATATTAAGAATGTCCTGAAAATATTTTCTATTTTTCTTCCAAGAAGTTCTTTAAGGAGACATCTAGTGGTCTTTCCTTTAAAGTAAATGAAATAACAAGCTCACTGCTCCGGCAGGCAGGAATTAAATCAATTCACCATAAAAAGCAGGTTCCTAAAACCGATGGGTCTGGGGTTATGGCTTTGGACGCTGCCTGTGAGACAGCCACGGTTCAGATCTCCAGACAGCATAGGATACAAACTGCCGCATTGGGAATTGCTCGCAGCCTTAATGGCAGTCTCATGCGAGACCAATATGAACTATTTGAGGTTTAATAGTTTAATTAGGGATATGAAAAAAATAAAAGGCATTGACGAGTCTTCCTTTTCAAAAATCAACATATCTGCTAAAATGATTGTTACAAACAGGCTGTGTTTTTTTTACATTTATATCTTGCTTAACTGGCAATGCCTTGTCAGCTGGATTCACAGACAGGTTATTTTTTACTTACAGAACATAACCGTCAGTTCAGTTTGGTCCAACGTGGGACTGACCCATTAAATCCTTTGTTGGTAAAAGAAAATGGACACTTCTATTACCTGCCACATACAAACTAGGCGCTCTTCTGTATCATGTACTGAAAGCATTACAAGTACCACAAAGCATCATGGGATAAAAGCAGGGATCTTACTGCAGGTGGGGCCCACAGGACTCTAGGGCACATCTGGGTTGTTGGCCAGAAATCCTGTAGGTCCCTTATTTAATGAAGGAGTTGAAGAGAATGAAAAACATTATTTTTGGCACATTCTGCAGAGATCCCACCCCGCAGGGCAGCAGGAGTGGGGTATGGTGGCTCTCTGCCTTGCCCAAAATGACATCATTTCTCCCTCTCGCTCACACCCCAGCAGCATGGGTTGGGGTGCTGGGCTGCTTGAGACCCATGGTGGAACACAGCCAGCCAGCGAAGTCCACTTCCTCCAGCTCCGCTGTCTTAATGAATGGGTGAACCTAGCATGCGACAACAGTAAATACCAGTTAGCAAGTAGCCTCTAGTGTAAAGTTTAAGCTTAAAAAGTAACGCTAATCAAGAACTACGATACTTTAGTCATATATAATCTCAAACAAGCTCTGATCTACCGCAAACATACATACCTTCTGCTTTGATACAGTTGCACTACTATGGTACAAACTTTTCTCATATTAATAAATCTCACTTTCATTCCTCTTTCGAATCTGTTTTATGAGGCCTATGGGTCACATGCAAGTAACTCCTCAAACAGCTTAAGCTAAAACCTAAAGGTTTGTGTGAGCAGAGCCCTGCATTCCAAATCCCCTAAAATCTATACACCTGTTGGACTTAATATTAATACTACTACTACTACTACTACATTATACTATCCTATTACTAAACGTAAACTGTCTAAGAACACCAAGAGGATTCCATCGATTTGCTTCCAAAGTCCTGAGCATGTATTCACATCATAATACATGACAGAATATACATGGACCTTACCATGAGCTGTTTCAGATCAGCTCGATCAGCCGGATTCTTCACCAAGCTGGAAAAACAAAAACTATTAGTCAACGCTGACCACTGCAGGGAATAATACATTTCACAATTACCAAATAAACAAGACTAAGTATCCAGACACATTGTAACACATTTCAGCATGTTCTATTACCACATATATCATAAGCCTTTGGTTTCAGCCCCTCAAATGTTATAGATCGGCATACAACGAAGATGTACCACAATACGGTAATTAGTAACTATACGAGGTGTGCACAGCATGGCATGTCTGATTCCAGTAGGAAGCTGCCAGTTAAGTAACGCAGGCAATATCCCCCTTTCCCATATGTCAAAGTATTAATTAAATCTAATGAACTGAAAGCCCTAAAATACTGCTTAAAACATCAAAATAATATAGGGAATAGCACCCTCTGAAAACCAGGGCCCTCAGATACTCGATATGTATATACTAGTCCTACATACGATGGCATAAGGTTGCTTATACCTCCCTACTAGGACAGCAAGGGGAAAGGCACAACGGACCAAGATGATGGCTTCACCGATGACCATTTGCTTTCAGGCATCTTGTCCATTTGGAGAACTTAGAGTAAAATCTGCCATACCCATAAGAATTGTAAAAAGAAAAAGATTTTTGAATTTGGAGCAGTATTGCAGCTTTTGGGAATTCACAAATAAATGATAAATCTGGAGCATTGAAGCAGCTGGCACTAGTACTTTCACAGCTGTAATTAGTTTGTAATATGATGGCAAACTAATGAAACTTACCATTTGCCCACAAAGTCCTGGAACTCTGCTCCAAACACCCCACTTGGCAGCTTGGGAGGAGGCTGGAGAAAGAAAGAGGGGCATCAAGGAAAAAAAACTTTTAGTCCACAAGGATATAGGTATAAAAAAAAAGTAACAATTTAGGCTTGAACAAATCCATGCAGACATCTGCTCACTTATAGAAAAAGGTAAAATGCTGCTTGTGCGACAGACTGGGTGCCTGAGATACATCTCCCCACGTCATTATTTGTGTTAAGTTTTTTCGTTATTACAATATGGCTACGACTTGTGGCTTGTCAGGAGTCCATGAAAAATACAGAGTAGATGGCCAGGCCACAAGTATGTTAAGTATAATCACCAGGCACAGGAAATGTACATGTATATCAGAGATCTATATACACCTATAGATATCGAAACTTACCTCATTCACAATATAATCCAGCAGCTCAAAAATAGCCATTGGTGGCCGGCTGTCTGGTCCATAAGCTGAAAATAGAAAAAAAAGGCAATGAGATTCTTTATACAATAGAAATTAATCAACTGAATGTACTTTATTACAAACCTCTGAATATAGTGGTGCCGGAGTATTTGTTATGACATTGGACGGAGACTGCATGTTTCGTTCGCATAAAGCGGCACTTAACTCAGGGTGAATTTCCCATTAGGGGAACCCCCTGTGGATGCCGATTATGTTGGTTTATTCGTTATGCTCATGGGCATTTTCCTGTAACATGACCAGACCCAAGTGCAGCCATCTGGCTGTTCACATGATTTGGAACGGGTTTTAAAATAATGCTCGCCATCAGAGTACTGAGAATTGGAGGGGTGTTTCTGCCCATGAACCACTAGAAGTAAAGCCAGCTTCATGCTAAATGAATCCAAAAGCAAAATAATTTTATATACTGCAGATAGAACACTAAGAGTACAAAAGGTACATGCCAACTTTTGTGTGCACTTTACTTTAATTAAATGATCGCCGACTGGGGTCTTAGAATTTTTATTGTGTTTTTAAAAAAAATTTTTTTAGAGGGATTCCTCAAAACAATATACGGTAAATATAAATCTATGTTATTGGGATAGCTCCCTACACTTATCTCCTTTCTCTTCCAGGAGATGCATCGATCTCCTGCTTAGGACGGACTAACAGAGCAGTGGTGCCATTTACATTCTATTTCATGCACAAAGTAAAAGGTGGGTATTAAAATACTAAGTATTTGAAGACGATTCATGATTTGGCGACACTGTTTGGGGGGAGTAGATTGTCTTTTTAATAACACAGCCTGATGGACAGAATATTCTGAGCTATTTATGTACAGCATTAAAAGGTAAAATCATGACCAAGATATAAAAAAACAGTATAGGTTACCCCCAGACCTTTGTTAATCTCCTCCTGTGGTTGTCTGATGGAAAATCCTGCATCCCGCGGACCCAACTTTACATACATACATACATACATACATACATACATACATCTATATATTGCTTATTTCAACCTGTAAATGTTATTAGGTTTATTTGCTGTATAGAGTTATAAAATGTAGGATTTCGGAATTAATAACACAATACTTAATGACCTTAGAGCGTATTACGTAGAGAAGCCTCAGCAACATAATAAGAAAATAATTGTAGTCTTGCTTAGTGTTAAACTCCCTTAGGGTCATTTAATGACAGAGCTATATCACTACCCAAAGTGGCCCAGAATGATTCAATAACATAGAGCTATCATTAACATGTACAGCAGAGACGGGCAGCCAGCAGATGGATTATCGATACCAACACTCTCAGCCAGCAGATGGATTACTGTGATGCCACAAGTAACCTAGCAATAGCTGTGTCTGGAGGTTTGTAATACAGGCAAAGATTTCATTTTATGATTGTGACCGAACAGACGGGGATGAGCTACAAGTAGATTAGTAACCCAAACTAAAATTGCATTGGTTTGTCCCAAAACTGTTATCTTTATGTATATAATATACATTTTTTGTCATTATTGAAAGCTATGAATATCTAAAATTTTGTTTCACCGGCAGATACAATTTATACATTAGCCTTACAGTACAGCCTACATTGAGGGTCTAAAAACTGTTCTAAAACATCAGTTAATTGCAAATTATATAATATGCAGTTAATAAGAAAAGCCACAGTGTACTAAGAAGGGATGCTGCATGGGGTGTTTTCGTGGCATACAGCAGAGTAGTTAGGAAGGAGGAACAGTTTACAACCACACACCATTTACTGAGAACGAGGAACAAATGTCTTGGGACATTTTGGGCAGCACTTACAGCTGATGGGACGTCCTGGAGGTCGTGGGCGAGGGGACAACTCTGAAGACATAGGGTCCCCTTCCATTGAGCAGCCGAAGATCCCCTCCAGTTCCTTAGCATCCGGAGGGGGAATTGGATACCGACCGATGGCCATCTCAACCAGCGACAGACCCATGCTCCAGATATCAGACTGAACTGAATAGTGTGTTCCTTGTAATCGCTCGGGCTGAAACACAACACAGAAAACAAAAGGTTCATACAAGCCAGCCATTAAAAAAGCCATCACACAGAATATGGCGCTTAGAACAACCAACTATAACACTGAATATTTACATTTTTCTTGTTGCATTACAGCGAGAAATGTCTTCAAATGATTTGTCCTAATGTGTTCTATATAAACTACAGTGTGCAGTGGAACATATTGATCATAAGATCACTGTGCATCACATCAGCACTCAGATGGTTAACCGCAGTAGTTAAGACTTTCACTGGGAGACAGAGACATCTTCTCCCACCGAGTGTACCGAGAGCTGTTATTACACACGCACGCCGCACAACGTGGGAGGACATGCTGACAACTCCATCTGCTGCATGACACACAATGTGCACACACGTGATGAGGAGCGTAGGGATAATATATATTTTGTAAACACATATTGTGGCAATACCACAAGAAATTATGTAATGCACAGATGCACTGGAAAGATAATTTAACAGGTTTATTGAGTTTTGTTGGCCATGTAACTGGGGCTTACACTAACTGCCCAAGAAACATGGATACACCTGTATGTATGGTCATTACAGACGCTGCTCACACATGGGGGGTGGCCTTCTCCTTTTATCCTGGGAATTTGGGATCTCACACAGCGACAGCACATACTCCAAGAAACAGCCAACCCTTGGTCCTCTGCTGTAATGCTATTCCCACGATACGGACATTGGTGCCATAACTCATTAAGAGCACGCTACTGGGCATCCAACACTTAAGAGTGACTTTACACGCACACTGAATGAGAAACATGTCAACCAAGGGCACAGGTGGACATACATGAAAGGCAAGAGGTGCTATAAGGTTAATGTACTTGAAATTCGGTGGACACAAGATCACTCACAGACATATAAGATCTCGTCCCAACGAAGGAATTTGCCATCGAGTCGATGAGTTGCCCGCTGACTCCAAAGTCGCAAAGCTTGATTTCTCCTCTAGAATTCACCAGGATATTAGATGGCTTTACATCTGCAACAAAGAAACGTAAGGTGAAACACAGATTTCTATGGCAGATAAGAACCCATCTGTCCGTGAAAGGACAGGTAAGCCATGAGGCTTTTTATTTCTAAGGTTTGCTAGTGAGGTTGGCAGCAGTCACATTGCACTCTCCATCAGGACATGACGGGAGTTTATTCTCTTCCAACAATATGCCCCGGTTACTAGGGAGACGGGTACTCTGAGAAAACCTTCTGCCATGAGGGAATTAAAACACGTCTGCGTTAACTCTTTCATTGTGCGCTTGAAGCTTGTGCAGGGTAGCAGGGTGAGAAGGTACATGTGATATCACAGTCACAGCTTAATAACTAGTGGACACTCACACTCCCTCAGCTCTGAGAATATCAACGGTATCTGCTTTTAACCCTTTCAGCAGCAAGTCACACCCTCAAAGAATCATTGCCACTCCACTCACCTCTGTGCATAATCTTGTGTTTCTCTCGTAGATAAGTCAGGCCTTTTATCACCTACAGAACAAAGAGGCACGATTAAGAGAAAGGAAGCAATTACATCAAAATACGCGGCCCCTTAAATACCTGTAAGTGCCCAATCAAAATCAAAGGAGAGGCTCCCAATAAGTACCAGCAACCCGTGTGCACTACCAGGTGACAGAGCCATGAAACTCTCGCTACGTTTTATCCAGTACCAAGAGATCACCCATGAAAAAGCCTCCTGCGGGGGACCTTAAACATATTCTACTCTGCAATCTTATGTGAACATTTTCGCTATGGGACATTTTTGTTGAGAAGGATAGCTTTCTGCGCATTTTGTTCCGTCATACAGGTGACTGCATTTTTTTTTGTATTATATATTAGCAAGAACCTTCTTGTGTTTGTGAGGTTCAGCAACCTTGTTGATAATGAAGGAATATCTAGTACTACAGCAAGGGGTCAGTATAACACCCAAATATGACAGCATCAGCACTCAAAGCAAATACATCCATATAAGAACAAAACCTCCATAGAGTTTTGAATTTTGAAAATAAGCACACACACACATTTGTACTTAACACACATCTCTGTGATACTTACAGCAATGCTGACTTTTCCCAATATTTTTTCTGGTATTTTCCCTGCTTTCTTTAGCACCTGGTCAAGAGACCCTCCATCCTGAGGAGACACAAATAAGAATTAACACGAGAACCTCAGAAGATTGCTTAGGCAGGCATTACCCGGATGTATAGGCCACATTACATGTGCCCTCACCACCTGCAAATTACCCTGTGGTTTGGCAGAGCGATTTATCGCTGTATGGCAGCCCCACCTTTCTGTATTTTTCTATAGAGCCTTTAGTGAAAGTTGATTTCTTTTATCGGGCCAACATAGAATTAGATAGAGAAGAGACCTCTGCAGTCCCAATAAAGACAGTCATCTCTTGGACCAATAGGGCTATATGTTCTTTCTTCTCTGTCTTGATAGGATGCCGTGCTGAACTGATTAAATGTCAGTTTGCTAAAAGAGTATGTTGGATGACTATCCAGTTCTTAAACTATACTCGGTAACCAATGTGTAGCCTATTAGACCCCAATCAATTCTTATTATATTAGTACATTTACACTGCAACCAAGCTGTTACCATAAGTTGGTGTGACATAATAAAGCACACCAAGTACCAATATTTTAACAGGGATGTGCACATAAGAATGAGGTTCTGCGTTAACCATAAAGATCTCTCACCATGTGTTCCATGCAGATGCTGATCTCTCCATCGCTGTAAAATGCACCATAGAACCCCACAATATAGGGGGAGTTGCACTCATGCAGGACCTGCAGCTCCCTGATGATCTGGTTTCGGATTGCGGGCTTAATCTCCAGATGAATCAGCTGTTGTGGGGGGAGAAACAGTGTTAGTCTGACTGCTCTGTTCTACAGTACAATGCACCAACATTATGCAATTATACATATATACATACACACACACACACATATATATATTATATTATGGTACCTAAGTTTATTACCAAGTGCTAACATTCTCCAGCTCTGTAGCCTATGGAACAGACAACATGAGACACAGTAGGAAGATCACTGTCACCCAGTGTCCATCCTACTTTGTGTGCTGGAACCCAGCTCTTGACGGTACCGCATAGTTGACAACTGATCATTTTTATGAAGGTGAGTGGCTGCCATACTTCCCTCTAGAACCCCATAAAACAGTTGTATTCATATTTATCTATTAACCTCCATCTCCAGGAGTGCACATTTCATGTATTCTGGAAGTGATAGAAATCTACAGCTGTCAGTGTATGGGAGTTATAAGATCAGTAAGCACTTGAAATTAAAATAGTTTTGCCACATTAAGGAAGACTTTTAAACAGATGAGTATTTCCTAGGGCACCCAACATACTATGCGCCATTATTAAAAAGTGATTTTGTCTCATTCTTTATACTGTGAGTTTTGATGAGGGACAGACTCATCACATTTCTCCTCGTCCCATGAAAATCATTCCCTCACATAACCCAGTGTAGCAGTTATGCAGGATTACAATGCTACGGCAGCTCTATGCCCCTTTGTGCTTTACCCTGCATTGACCGAGATGTACATGGCTTCCATACTCCTCTCCCCGACTCCCTGCGTTTACGTGGCAGAAAGAAGGTCAGTGTCTCACCTTCCTAGCCATGATCAAGCTGGACGGTCGGTGGGAGACCTTGAAGACAACCCCACCATTGCCGGCTCCAAGTTCTGATACTTTCTCAAAGTCATCATCCTTCAGCTCTCCAACTTTCTGCTTCTGCGTGAGAAAAGCTTCCAGCCGTTTCCTCTGCTGTTCATCCAGCTCCAGCTCCTCCAACTTTTTCTGAAGTGCTTCAAGGTTTGTCCTAAGAGTTGAAAAAGATATGGATAAAAAGTGCAGAAGAAAAGCAGGACAAGCACCGGACAACATTTTGTAGCACTTATAGGTCAGTAATACAGTTTTAGGAGATTGCATCACGGTTTCATGTACCAGAGAAAGTGCCTCTACATAAAATAGACATGTAAGTAGAGTTAGGAGGGGGCAGCAAACCTTTGTGTTCAGTTTGATCTACTATGGCATCAGAAGACATATTCCTCTGCAATTAGCCTGTGAAAACCACTGAAGATGCAGGGCCGATATGATTTTAATCCTATGACTATATAAATAAGAGACTTAACAGGTTCACATTTTATAACTTTACTTATATATTATTGCTGTGCAACAGTGATACTCCAGCTGCTCAGCTACAATTTCCATTGACAGTACATTACTGGATGGCTTGTAGTATAGGAATGGCTAGACGGCTTTAATAACAGAGTACCGCTTACACCAGGCTCTGCTTGACCCCGCTGCATAATCTAACCGTCTGTGAGGTGTAATTACAGACAGGGGCCACAACGTGCCAGCCTTTTGTGTGATCCTGATACAAAAGTCCTGATGTGTGATCCCACTAGGTAACCCTATCATCCTCTGGCGCTGTGCTAAGCCAGACACGCAGTCTCAGGAATGCAAGAGAAGATTAGCCACATATTTGTAAGAAGACTATTTCTTGGACAGGTGGTACAGAGCTCCGCTGAGCTGTTTGACCAGAAGACTCCTTAGAAGAGGAAGCGCTTACCTTACTGCTATCGCCCTGAAACACACGTTGCATCCACTCAGCACTTGTGCCCAAATGCACTCTATCTACATTCCAACCAAGTACACAGGCCTGATGATTCTCATCTGTGTCTGAAATGATCTGAAAGATCATGACATGTGCATTCGCCGACGTGTTACAACATTACGCTGAATAAGTATAGTAGCAGTGCCCAGATGATACCAGGGAGGAGCAGGTGCCAGTTACATTTAGAACAGCTGGCCGTGACTTCTCACGCTTCTCCATCTATCTGTACACATGCATATAACCCTGTGCATAGCATGATCTCCACCATGCCCTGGTTGTATTTACCGTATTGGCTCGGATATAGGCCGCCCCCGTATATAGGCCGCACCCTAAAAGTTTGGTGCTTTTTTAAAGAAAAAGTTTTTTTTCTTTAAAAAAGCACCAAAAAAAACATGCTGCCACTGTCCTCCCCCCCGAGATATGCTGCCACTGTCCTCCCCCCCGAGATATGCTGCCACTGTCCTCCCTCCCCGAGATACGCTGCCGCTGTCCTCCCTCCCCGCGATACGCTGCCGCTGTCCTCCCTCCCCGCGATACGCTGCCGCTGTCCTCCCTCCCCGCGATACGCTGCCGCTGTCCTCCCTCCCCGCGATACGCTGCCGCTGTCCTCCTCTGCCCCCCTCCTCGACTTACCGGAGCAGACTCCCGGGTGTCTTCAGGGCCGGCGAGGGACATCTACGCAATACGCGTATGCAACTTCCGGTACCGTTACCGGAAGTTGCATTTGCGTATTGCGTAAATGTCTCCCGCCGGCCCCGCAAGACACCCGGGAGTCTGCTCCGGTAAGTCGGGGGTGGACAGAGGTAAAACGCTTAGATAACCTCCCGTGCCGGCACCCCCCCCCCGTGGGAAGTGCTGGCAGGGGAGGCTGTCTGAGCGTATCGGGGAGAAGGATGCAGGTCCCCTGCACCGCTGCGGGGGATCTGTATCTTAACCCCGCTGCCTGCCCGGCGCCCGGGACTGCATGTCCCGGGCGTCGGGCGCTAGACCCCGAATATAGGCCGCACCCCCACTTTAAAAACTTAAAGTGGGGGAAAAAAGTGCGGCCTATATTCGAGCCAATACGGTATATAATACCACAGCATGCATCTCACAAATGTGCAGACCACCCATACCACGCGCAGCTTGTGATCAGGCACAAACAGCACTCAGATTCAGGCGTTCATATAGGAAGCAATAAAACCAAAAAGAACACTTTACACTGTACCCTTCTGGGAAGCGTTCCAAGGATGCCTTACAGAAATAGCAGCTCGATAAAGGGACATTATGGAAATACGGGAGAGGCAGCCTATAGTATTATTAACCAACATGAAAAGAAATAGGACATATGAACACATTCGCTTCCATGGGCTGGGCAGCTTTGCAGCTATTGTGGCAAAATATGTCTGAACTACCATATCAAATAGCCTTTTGTCCTGAAGTAGTCTCCCCTAACCTCACCCATGCCAGAGATACCAAAGAGAATTAAATAACTAAATGAGGGGAATAATCCAATTTCTAGTAACTGGGATTTGAGATGGATGCTCAGTTGGCATAAATGGAAATTTTTGTTTTTTTTATCTGAAAACTTTACTTACATTGAAATGGTTTTCTTTATTGAATAGGCTCAGATTTTATTTTGTGCGTGCTTAGACCATACAGTGTTAATCGGCGATGTGGGTTGGGGTAGTTACATGATTAGAGGGTGGTATTTTTATATATTCAGCTCTTTAGAAACAGCTCTGTTCCTAAGCAACCAGAAATAACAAGTACAATTCTTACAACAGTCCCCCCCCCTACTCACACTGAACCCCCACCCACCACCTGTCTGCTGTAATGGTTGATGTGCTGTATAAATCAGGTATATTTAGACAATACAATAAATATGCACGGCACGAAGGCTCGCAGCTACCAAACCAGACCCCCCCTTTAAAGATATCATGGGTTAATAGAATACTGCCTCTGAGATGGGTCTTCATTAGATTAATTAAAGGCTGGTTAATTAGAGATCACCTGAATTGTGCAAACCTGCTTTGGGACCAGGGAGCAGAATCCTTACCCTTGGACCAGCAAACAAACTGACAAAAGGTTATAGAAGAACTTGTGACCGAAACAATACATTGTAAAAGCTTCAGCTTCCTTCATCGTCTCTTGGTTCTTCGTGCAGAGGAAACTTGCCTAATATTTGGTCTGCAGGAGGAATTAGTCTGATCTGATGACTCTAGTTAACTAATATTTGAGACTCTTCTGAGCGAGGAGTCCGTGAAGGGCAATCCGTTCTCAGCTAAGATAGATTTGCCTTTTTTGTCCATATTACCAATTACCTCCTAATCTTTTAAATTTTTCAGCACTGGTTTTTATTAATGCAATTAAGTATCAATCACACAGCCCCGCAAACTGCAACAAACATTTTGCTACATTGTTTCTGGTGTCTCAGTGGAGGACTATAAAGAAAGCGCCCAGCTGAACACCTGACACTTCTATGCACCTTGGAGCATAAGCATTTCTTGGTTAACACTCTCGCTGATACAGGTGTGCGCGTGCGTACGTGTTTGCTGTGCTGGGACACCGTGCCTGCAGGGCGTATTAAATGGGCTTGGCAGCGAAGGAACAACAGATAAGCGTATACTTCGGCATAGCTGCGGTGTGTGCAGAAAACGGCCAGTCGGGGACTGAGAATACGTAAAGTTCAGAACAGGTGTCTGGGGTGTTGAAGGGTTATCAAACTTTACATCTTTTTTACGTTGGCCTAATAAAAAGTATCAACTAAAGATTCCATTATCTCGCCCTAATACAGCTATATCCACTTTCCTTATCAAGTCTTAGACATGCGTTACAACACTGCGTTGAGCAGACAAGACTCTACAAGTATCTGACCAGGATACAGGTTTCGACATATGCTCACTTCTGCAAACAAAAGCAGCTCATACAGCTGCAGACATGAACAGACATACTTCAGGGGTCTCCCCAACGCCGAGCACATACTTCACGGGTCTCCCTAACGCCGAGCACATACTTCAGGGGTCTCCCTAATTCAGGTTCAAGTCAAAAAAGCTACCAGAGATCTCCCTGGACTCAGCAGTTCTGTGTAAACCTGTATCTTAAATCAGCCACTGGCCATTTCCAGGCACACAGCAGCAGGATTGGGACAGCAGGCTCTATCACAAGCAACATATCGCACCATCAGTGCCAGGCTTCTGGAAATGGAAGCCTTGGCTGCAGAACGGTTCTGCTCAGCATGCACCAACATTTCCAGGCCTGACAGTTCTTATGAGCAGGGGAGAGGCAGTCACACATTCCTATCATTTCCCAGAGCTTCTCAAACCTACACCTTACAAGCCAGGCACGCCCAGACACGAGGGAACATCCGTTATATCCCATTCGGCTGGGCAATCAGTGTATAACATATACAAATATACATATATATATACACACACACACACACACACACATATATATATATATTTATATATATATATATATATAAATAACTCAAGATTGTAAGCTGGGCTCTCTCCACCTAACGTATGAGTTTGTCATAGTCCGTCAATTATCGTCTTGTCATACCCCTTGAATATATGTATTGTATTAAGTGCTGCATAAATTGTTGGCGCTACATAAATAAAAGATAATATATATATATCTATATATACACACACACACACACAAAAAGGTGTCTCACCGGTTATTATGCATTAAAATGGCATCAAGTTCCCCTTGAGATAAAAATCAAGATTTACAGAAGTTACTAAGACAGTGGAGAGTTCCCAACATTGCACAGCAGAAGCTCAGGGACCAGAAATGTCACACCAAGGGGTAGATTTCATTTTAAAGTGTCATCAGGACATGTTAACACCTACTTTACCCTGCACCACCTGAGAAAAGCAAAAAACTATGTCTTCAAATCTGTGACTGCTGCTGCAGCCCTCCATTACTGCAACTCTCCTCTTCACGAAAAAGAAAATTAAAGGGCAGTAGTGACTTTATAATTTACTAAGCCGATCTAACGCCCAGGGGATCAATGCTCCTCTGTATTTTTAAAGTTCCCTCTAATACATTTAAATCCCCCTTGAATACAGGATTGTGCTGTGACATCATACCCCGATTTCATTGACTGTGCATTGTAATGCCCCTCCCCATCAATGGGGTAATAAATTATTACTAATAATGTGGCCCCGTATCCCCTTTGCAGCCCTTGAAGGGGTCGGCGTTACATGCGGTCCCTGGCCTGGAGTCAGAGTGGATGCATAAGAGGAAGCAGAGGCTGGCATATAATAGTAGGCTGACAGTGTGCGTATATAAGGCGATATACCGAGCCCCTTTTGCGGCAGCTGCCGCCCCTCCTTACCCTGTCGAGGTTCCAGGGGTAATAACCCGAAAGGCAGGAAATGCAACAGGACATGAAGTGTGTGTACACAATATGTATATATTGTACATATATTGACAGCGGCCCAGTGCTGCACGCTCTCCCAGACCCTCCCCGTCTCACTTACTCTGCAGTTGGGGTCCCGTTCACAGCAGTCCCGTCGGGTGGGGGGTTCAGCGTGATGGGCGTGGGCTTCTTTTTAGGCATGTTGCTGGGTAGAGGAGGGCAGGCCGGGTGCTGTCACGAGTAATCTGCGCTTGAATCTCTCCCGTACCGGCTCAGAGTCCCAGCGGGCGCCACTGATTCACTGCCTGTCCCTAGACTGTCACTCTGCAGCCCTCTGCATCCGGGGGCGGGGCTTCGCCTTACATTGTTTCCTTGCCTTCGGCAGCCAATGGGAGGAGCCGACGGATAGACAGAAGGAGTCACGGAAATACGTCACATATCTCACGGGGGCGAGAACTGTATGTGGTGGTATGGGCGCCCTCCTGTGGTTTAACATGGATATTGCAACAGAGTGGATGGAATGAACTCCCACCGATGGCTGTGTCATGGCTAATCCGTGCCTATGACTTGCGCTCAAGCTTTCTTGTTGCAGGGGTGAATATAGGGGGCAGGGCTTTGGCACTCCTATGTAGCAATACTCAGGGCTATCTTTCAGGAGGAACTCAAATACTGAATAGATGTTTCCCTTAATTATACAAGACTTTATGTATTCTGGTGAGTTGTGTACCAGGTTTGCGCATCAGTGTGCAATAAATTTGTCCCATGTTGTTGGAGTAGATTGGATATGGCTCGTGGTTCACAGTTTGGGCCAGCCCTATATCAAATATTTCATGCCCCTTCCAAATAGATTGTAGCTAGATAACAACATGTTTCACTATACTCAATAGAATCAGACCTAGTCAGCGTATATATCTATATATATCTATATATATATATATAAAACAAAAGTCTGAGAGTTCCAACCAGGACCATCCTCAGTGGCATCCAGGGCAAGTTGATTTTTATAGGGGCCCCCCATTGGTGACAACATCACGTAACTGCCATGACAGGAAGTGCTGAGAATATGGTTGTTCAGCTTTTTCTCATGGGTTCTTCCCACCAACCAGGCTAGTTGTATGTTAAAATTAAGTCAGCTAAAATAAAAGCAGTAGAAGTAATCTCTAGGCCCTATATACCCTCACACAGCTGCTTTACAACTTACTAGTGTTCTCGTGGCTTCTCTGCTTGTATCAGAGCTCTCCGCTGATGTCATGGGCCGTCTGCAGGAGTTCCCCAGAAACCTTGTCTCTGAAGTGTCCTGCCCCCCCCAAAGGTTGGCTTATTAACACACACACTGTAACACCCACACACTAACACGCACCCCGTCACTCTAACACCATACACTAACACATACACATTCACTCTAACGCCCATACACTAGCACACAAACTATAATGCCATATTTAACAACCCCACACTCACTTTAACATGATACACTAACCCACAAATGCTCACCCTCCCTTTTCTCTTGCGCCATGCACCATTAACTCTAAGCTCACACCTGACACTCTAACGCTATTTGCTGCCATGCACTCATGCTAATACCACACACTGACACCCCCACACATGCTGACACCAGTTACTCATGCTAACATCATAAACTACACTAACATATACACACACCTTACCACCATATGCTGACACACACTCACCACACACTAACACACACTCAACACCATACAGAAACAAGAAAACACATGCTAACTGTAAACGCTCACACATGCAGTAACACACATACGCACACTCTCTCCTCCAGCTCTCCATCTCTCTCACTCCATCAAAGCTCTCCCTCTTATGGCTCTCCATCACAGCTCTCTGGATCCTTACAGCTCTCACTCTTGATTCCCCCAACGCTTATAGCATTCCATATCTCCCTATTTATATTTCTCCTCCCCTCCCTCTTAACTTCCCACTTTGTCTTTATTATCGGCTCACGTCGGATTGTCTGTGCAAGATGGTGCCCTTTGTATGGTCTTCGTATGGTTTTAGAGTGAGAGTGTTACTGTATTGTGATACATAAATTACACATGTACTGGTGTAAGCATATGTGTGTGAACATATGGTGTTTACATGTGTGAGTGTATTCTGTTAATATGAGTGTGTGTGTCAGCACAAGATTTTTGAGTGCGTGTAGGATGTTATCATGAGTATGTGTGTAAATATTTTGTGTCAGCATGTGTGTGTGTGTTAGTGTATGGTGTTAGCATGAGTGTGTGTCAGCTTATGACGTTAGAGTGCCAGGGGTAAGCCTATGGTTGGTAGTGCGAGGGATAGGAGGGAGATAGTGTGTGTATGTATGAATGTATGTGTAAGTGTATGGTTACAACAAATTTCTATCTGAGTATGAGCATGTGTTTTAGTGATGGGGGAATTACTGCACCTTGGCGCCACTAACCCTAGCCTCAACCCTGTGGTATATATACTATATATATATATATATATATATACATATATATATATATATACACACACACACACACAGTATATATATACAAGGGTGGCCTTGTTTCTTAAAGTGTTCTTTAACCTTCACATTGATCTGGAAACTATCCACTTAATAGCAGTTTATATGGCCGTGAATTACTTTAACAATCCAGTACGTAGTCTGTACTATATCAAGGTCATTTGGTGTGTTCTTGGATATCTTATCATGTTCTATATACTCTTGTCTACTCTCCCTGTTCCATCAATCTTGTATAGACTGGCTATGTCCCTCAATCAAACTGTGTTTAGTCTTGTTCATTAAGGTACAACCCAAATCTACTTTGGAGAAGGGTGGAGGGGGTCTATAACCACTGGGCAAGAAACACAGTTGAAGAGGGAAACGACTGACTGTAATGTGTGAAAGAGCTAAATTGCATAAATAGACCATTAGATACTTGCAATAATTTAGCATTATATGTCACAGATGCAAACACCGTTGAAGAGGAAGTCCCATGGAATAAAATACGGTGCCGTGTGCTGTAATGTAGGTTAGCATTGACAAAAAACTAGCATTATCTCATTTTGTTCCAATAAACGTCCTTTTCCGCAGACCCAGAGGCTGCCATTGTTGTCAGTGATGTGATATCTTCGTTTCTTGCCTTGTGCCTCTCTTTTTTTCTGCTTATACACCTAGCCTCTATCCCCACATCAGAATAGTAAACAGAACCAAAAGGGGGTAGAAGATCTGCTCTATATCTCCCATGAGCCATTTTTAGGACACATATAGATTTGACATACTGCTCTCCAGCACATGCAAAGTGCAACTCAGTAGTATGTTGATGTACAAACCCAATTATATATGTTATAACCAACAGTGGAGCACATTACATTTGTTGGTCAGCATTATGTGGAATGTACATGTGGCCTATGAAAAACAATTGCCAGTGTGGTCCCTCTATCCTTCACCTCATCACATATGGAGCACTTGATGTAGATAATACTGCCGTTGGCTCCTTCTGGAGTATTCTTTGAGATAGGTCCCTTCAGACCTCTGATTCCTATTCTTGGATTCTGATTCCATCTAAAGAAGGGACCTCTGGAGTTCTGATGTGACTCTATATCATGTTTGTTGGCCCTAAAGTGGTATAACCTTTGTTTAAACACTCCATCTTGCACCAATGTGATTATATTCATATATATCCTTATCATCCTATGAAACCAAACAGAATTACCAAAAATTCATGGCTTGGCTGCCTTGTAGCAGGAAAAATTATAAGCAGTGTCATTTTAATGCAGTGACCACAAGAGGTCCTGGAATACCGTACTTAATAAAAGCCCTCGCAGCATAATAAATGTCAGCAACAGAAGGGAATTAAATAAAGATACAGTAATAGTAAAAATAAAAATGTACTAATATAGTGTTTTTACATCTCATGCCTCAGAGAATAGACAATCGGCTTGGAAATAACATGTAACCCTAGACTTCACATGTAATCCATTAGGAGATCATGTTTCACAGGCCTCTATTCACAAGATGAGGTCATGGAGCAGACGTTTATCTGCATTTCTTCCTGTCCCTGGTGATCCGTATATATATATTCTAGTGCTTATCAGTACATCTAGTTTTAGAAGATGTCTTAAAATATATCCTCATTGGGTTTACAGAGATCCCTCTGATCATGCTCTGAGTTGAGCATTGCTATAATGAAAGCATTAAGATTAGGCTTTTTACACCCTGTAACCCCATGTCTAGATGCACCTCCACCAACTACAAAGCCCACTCATAAGCATGTCTTTAACATTAATACATAATTTGAACACTATTTACATGTTTTTGTCCTGCGTTATTTTCTTGATGAAAAATGCCAGGACAAACGCCAGGACAACTGCCACTGCATTCTCCTGCGTTTTGGCGTTTTTTCTGGCGTTTTAGCCTTCCTGTGGAAATTGCTTTTTTGACCTTAGGCAGTTTTTCCAGCCTTTACAAGTTAGAATTTTCACCCAGGTAAAAGGGATTAGGATAAATGGCAAGTATCTGCCCTCTCCTGATGTCATTTACTTGGTAGACCCTTTTGTCTCTTTTCTGTGGTTTGTAAGGCATGCTTTATTCCGAATGTCTGCTCCTCTAGGAAGATTGGCCCCAAATGATGGTGCAAATTGTTTGCTGTTGCTTTTGGCACGCAGGATCCAGTTGATGCGTCGGGTATGTTTGTTTGTAATGGCATGTTTGTTCCAAATGGTGTAAAATTAAATATGAACTTTGTTTTGTGTGAAACTGTTTGTTTTCAGCCTATTTCTCGTAGGACACACAGATACTGGGTCCATCCTCTGCATTGTAACTGTGGAAAAAACGCCATAAAAAACACCAAGGCAAAAAACCCACATGGCTTTTTCATGGCGTTTTTTCTCTCCCATTGACTTCTATTGGAGAAAAACGCCAAGATTTCCTTGAAAAAACGCCAGTGTCAACATGCTGCGATTTTGAAAAACTGCCACAGAGCCCAAAAAAGCAGAAAAACGCCAAAGAAGACTGAAAAAACGCCAAACAGAAAAACGCCAAGTGGAAATGGCATTTTGCGATTTCCTATTGAAGAACAGCTAACATCTGGCTGCAGCCGTTTTTCACTAATAAAACGCTGTGTGGCTGAATTGGCGTTATTATGGGCGTTTTTGCAAAAAAAAAAAAAAAAAAAAAAAAAAAACAAGTGAAAACCTAGCCTTAGTGGCACAAATTATAACATAAGTACTACCCCACCCAAATTTTATTCATTTAGGGTAACCACATTAACCAAATTCAAGACATATAGCTTAGTAAATTTCCTTCTATGAGCTTATACATCACACATACTACAGGACTGACTTTACAGCAATATGTAAAATGTACAACAACTCTACGTTTATGTTTCTTTCTCCCCGTGCTGGTTCAAAATAGTTTAGAAATGGCCTTTCCGACGAGCGGTGCGGTCCAGGTCCAATGCCGTTAGCATTATATAAGGCTGATCTGGGCCATTTCGTCCTTTTTAAAAAAAAATAATAATTTTCTTAACCAATATGTTGGGTAATTAAAGCCTTAAGCCTTAATGAACTTTATTAAATTGAGAATTGTATCCAATTTAAAAACTTGGCTGTATGTTCATGAGCATTCGTATTATTCTCCTTCTCAAACCATGACCTCTATCTTTAATTCAAGTCATGGAAAATGACCTGAGATTTTAATTTGGATAATTGCTATTGATTTGTTCATCTACTATGTAGTAGATTTTAATGTGGTTATCAAATAGATTAGTTAAGTCACAATCTAATTTATCTTACGTGTAGCACTTGCTTTGTGGCATATTTATTTTATGTACTAAAATAGACTCTCCTTGCAAACTCATGCTACCAGAAGTGTATGCACCAATTAAATGGACAGTTTAAAGCCCCACGCAGCCTCACCAAATAAGAATGCATATCACTGTGTACGTTAATATGAGTTTTTTTAATGGTTCATTATATATACTGTATATATATATATATATATATATATATATATATATATATATATACCTATATACATGTACTGTACTGTAAAGGTTTATTATATATACTCTCTCTCTCCCTCTCTCTATATATATATTTTTATATATTAAGGAGAATCAGCTGCTCCAGAGCTGCAGCTTCCCACATCATCCATGGTCCTGACAGTACTTTCCACTGATTGGCTGCTTGATGCTACCTTTCCAGTTGCATAGAGGAAAAACAGGCATCAGAAATCACAAAAGTTGAGTAAAAATAAATTATACTTCTAATGGTTGAGAGTATTTAACACAAACTTTGATAACACTGAGGATCCTTCTTCCGGCACAGTTAATTATGTACCCTATTGCTCGATTATAAGACGACCCCCCAAAATTTGAATATTAATGTTGAAAAAAAAGAAAAAGCCTGAATATAAGACTACCCTATAGGCCACTCTGCGGGATGTGTCTTTGAGGTCCTCTGGCTTTCTATTTTAAGGGAATGTACTGTTTATAGGGGTTATTTAGGTGTTTTGGGGTAGTTTTACCCCCAAAAAGCATGCGGTGCACCATCCTTATTCAAATGTATAAAAGTGATACTGTGGGCCATCTAGAAAGGTAAGTGGGGGTGTTCTTAAAATCCTCAAGCCGTGTACTGTTAGGGAATACAACGTTTTATATGGTTAATGGGAAGTCTACTGTATCTCAAATGAGGCATGGGCCTGGTAAAGTGTTTTGTCAAAAGTCCAAGTTTGAAAACCAAAATGCGCATGTTCCAATTTTGTCTCCACAACATCAGAGAAACATGGGATATTGCTGTGCTCAAGGGGTTTTGCTGAATACAAATCAAGACCTTTTTTGTTATTTCACAAATCTACTCAGAATAAAAGTTGAAAGTGCAAAGTGTTTGTGAAAATGCTTTTTTTTGTTACATCAACTTTGAAAGGTGCTGGGGTGGAATCAGCTGCATGGGACAGGCCAATATGCCCCAATCAGATTCCCTGCACTGTCTAGTTTTGGAAAATATATACATTTTTACGGGGTTCAATTGAAATGTGGGACCTCTACTGTGTCTCAAATGAGACATGGACCTAGCAAAGTGATCTATCAAAATTGCAAGTTTGAAAAATATAATGTGCATGTTCTATTTTTGACCCGACAACAGCTGAACAACAAGCCTTACCAACGCATGTGCGGTACTTGGGGGCGGTGTTGATGAATACCCGGTGTATCAGTGGGCGGTCCCGCTGATGTCAGGGGCGTTCCCGCAAGGATCAGTGGACGTTCTCGCTAACATTGTGGTAAAAACCCCAATTTAAAGGGGTGAATGAGCAGGGAGTGTCAGGACTCTCTCTGCTCTCACTACCCGGAGGATTGGGCTGTTTCTCCGGAAGTTGTCCTGGAGAGTTCCCAGGTATGATAATGTATTTGTTAAAAATGGAAAAACCCTACATTGTACTGCAATCTTTGGCACACTTTGTAGCTAAGATGGTAAATAAAAAGTGTTCAAATTCCGCAAATATAATATTTTGGTATGTAAACTTTCAAAAAGTATAAGTTTTGGCTTTTATAGCTGCTATTGGGGCCCAACTTCAAACTTATGCCATTTTTTTTTAAAAAAAAAATCTAGTTTGGAAACAGTGATGCGCATCATTCATATTTAAATGCAATATGGTATAAATGGAAGTGTTTCCAAAACCAGGGCAAATAATAATTGTTTCATTTGCACTGGCTATGTATTTATGTTTTTATAGGTGAAGCTGTGAAAATGTGTTTTATTTTTAATTTTAAGTCATAGTATAAGTGTGTGTGTGTGTGTGTGTATATATATATATATATATATATATATATACACACACACACACACACTTAAAAAGAACATTGTAAAATAACCCTGGTGTTTAAGGGGTTAAACTATTTAATATAATACAACCAATGGATGTTTGAAATTGGAACAGTTATTTAAAAACTATTTAAGGGCTGATGGTAATGTTTAGACCTCAAGTGTGACAATGAAGGAATTATTTTAAATATTTTTAACATTCCAGTGTCTTACTTAAATGAGTTTTATGGACAATACGCATCTATAGACAGCCCCACAGTGCCAGGTTTTG
Source organism: Spea bombifrons (assembly GCF_027358695.1). Taxonomy (NCBI): domain Eukaryota; kingdom Metazoa; phylum Chordata; class Amphibia; order Anura; family Pelobatidae; genus Spea; species Spea bombifrons. Next base: position 92,641,708 of record NC_071090.1, on the reverse strand, counting down.
GGTTTTCTAAGGGTGCTGCTAAAGGCCAATTCCCGCTAAATGATGGGCTAACGAATCGCGAGTGATCGCTGTTGCGTGTTACAGGACAAACCAAACGCTGCTCATAATCCCCAGAACGAATAGCAAGCGAGAGCAATTCCACAGTCCACACATACTTTGTTACTGAACATTGAACAATAAAGTTTAACCAAGTGGAGGAAAAAAAGTAATTCCTCTCCGCTTTGGTAACTTAGCAACGATTGGCGCGAAATGTGTGTTAGCGCCTCCCTCAGTACTACGGCGGAGATTGCGGAAGGCGCGCGTTGCTGTGTGCTGAGTTGGCGCTGAAGTATTTGGCGGCATCACGTGTCGGGCAGGTATGTAAACAGAACATCTCAGGTGGGTGAGGATAGAGTGTGACCCGGCCCAAGAACAGAGCGTTTATTTGTAGACTCGCATAGATTTAGCAATGTAGTCAGACGGGGGTATAAACGACCCTGCGCGATATATATAATTACAATGGCTATTAAACTGTTATCGCTTTTTATGCATATCTTTCAGTGTGTTTCTGTGTGTCGTATACCTTTCTGTGGGGACATGCTAATCAGCATAATAGGGTTTCTGTGTCTTAGGATATGGTGTGTTTGGTAAGGTATGGTTGTTAAGGTAGGCAAACCTTAAACCTGACATAAATTATTAAAATTAACAAAATGTCATCTTTTAGTGTGCTTTTAAATCTGCACAAAACCCCAATATTTCTACACGATATCTGCTTCCCTTTATCATTCCGATTCTAGCCTTTTAAAGATTATTGTGTTCTGGGATGACTGTGATGGAGAGAGCGAAACCCAAAAAAAGAAATTTGCCGCCTCTGGAGGCTAGCTGGACTCTGTCGTTTTAATGGTTTGGAGAGGTCAGCTGAAGGTGCCTGCTGATGCTGTTAGCCAGTTCCTGGGTATCTGACCACTTCTGTGACTTATCTGAAGTCCTAAAGTTTTTGTGACCCATCCACACTCACTGATGCAGCTGTGCTTCCACTGTAAACATAGCGTGTAAAGATGACACAGCCATGTTTATGGTAGTTTAGGCCTCTCGGTAGCAGCTGCTTGATGATTACAGGTTGCTATCGGTAAAACTCACAGCTTTATCTGTCATAGTCTTTTATGTAAACAAGTCAAGCAGCTCGATGGGCATTCTGCGTCCAGCTGTGTTTTGATCCTCCGATTAAGTATCTCACAGCTAAGACTGAGCCGCTTTAGTCATCCAAAACACATTGTTTTCACGTTTTCATTGATATTACTTATTTTGCCACAAAAAGGCCATAAAAGGCGCGGTTAGCAGTCCCTCGTTCCATGAGCAGGAGAGCCGTGGACACGATGGAGGAGATGTTAACTGAACACCCATCGTCTCACCCAACAAAAAATATATAATGTTTTCACTTGTCGTGTACTTTTTATTAGCGTTAAAGTTATCCTCTAGGCAGGGGGTGAACTGGTTATCAGTTGGTTGGCCTTCTAGCTGTAGGGCTATATGAGATAATTGTTATGAAACCAAATAAAAGCCCTCGGTCTGTTTATTCCAAAATCCTGTTTTTATTCAGTAATGTATTATTGTTGGTACATGTAGTTTTTACAGAGCATGCAGTTTCTATGATCATTTTAGAAGCTTTGTAATTAGCCGAATAATCTGGCGATCTATAAATGACTTCTAGGCCGGCAAGCGTATGGGTTTGAGTATGAAATAAATCACGGGATAGACGTTACATGCTCCTCTAATGCATGTCTTCATTACTAGTTGCAGGCAGGTGGTCTGTTACCTGTAGGTAACTTTATCCCGCTCTGACCCATTTTCCCTTCCATGTGAGCCTCCTTCCTGTGTTCGCAATCAATCCCGTGGAGCTGGAGAGGGAATGGGCATTACTGTATCAATATCAGGTTTATGTAATACATGTGCCTGCGCAGGTTCATGGCTTCATCAAAGTGGCACGGAAGGGTTTTTTTTTTCTTCTTCGCTAGAATGCTCTTATTTCTATCACTGAGGGTTCAGTTGTCATTAACATGGTTTTAATTGTGAACACTTGTAATTAGGGTATGTCAGAAAGCAATGCATTTTGTTTGAGCTCTGCTGAAATGATTACAATAAAACAAACTACATTTACTTCTCCAGGTTCTTCTGCGAAGATGATTGATCCCCTGGAAAATGACCTTTTCGACCTCCCAGATTATGAGCACACAGAGGATGAGGCATTCCCTCCTCTGCCGCCTCCCCACTCTCCTGATGCAGAAAACGGTGATACGGATCTGGCCAATGGAGGTAGTTAAATGTAAATTATATTTAAAAAAACATGTCTTAGGAAACACAGATGCGCTTGAGCAAAGCTTGTAGTGTCCATAGCAAAGGCTACTGAGATGTTTAAAGGTGTGCAGGACTGACTTTTATGAGCTTGGGAATACAATATTTTGTTACCTTAGCCCTGTGGCTCATACTGTTAATGCTGGTAATCATCCAGCCAGACATCTTAACCAATAAAAGTCTATAGAGGAAAAAATTAAGCAGGTCTTCATGGCCATAAAGAATCAGCTCAGTGAGGTGTTTGAGTAGGGAAGGTCACCCAGTACATTACAGCTGACAACAATGGCGGCCTCCAGGTCTGCTGATGAAGGAAGTTTCTAGTAATACAATTAAATAAAAATGGTAATAGAGGTGTCGCCCTATCCTTAAAGTTGCTCAGCTAGTTAAATTTACATTTTTATTTATAGAGTGCCAGCAAATTCAGTAGCGCTAGCACAAAGGAATAGGTGCAGGCACTCCCCAAAAAAACGCATGTAAGAATTTGTATTTTTGTTATTGTCCAAAAGGGTGATGAGTGTTGTAGCCCTCAAAAGGGACTGTGAGAATGGTATCATGCTTGTCTATTATCTACATATATTTTGTTTCTTTCACATATTTTTGGCACTTAACCCCTTATTATGTGTGTATCCCCTTGCATATTTATGTAGTATTACCTATATGTATGCACAGCCACATATTTTGGATACGTTTATCTGAGGGAAGAAGGTGAATAGAGAAATGCCATTGTGATGAAGAGATGAAAGTGTAAATTTAAAGTTTTTTATTCTGCTGTTTGTTCATTATATTATTTTAAATAAAAGAAAAATGCATTATGCCCCTGACGCTTATAAATATTATATTTAATCCGCATAACTAATAAAGGCGCATTTGTCAAACAGCGTGTTGATTAAGGCTCACAGTAGATAGGATTTATCACTCTGCTTTATTCTGTTAGATGACTGGACACAGAATGTTGGTCAGACACAGAAAGAGGAAGCTCTGAAACCAGCAAGGAAGGCAGTTAAAAGACCCCAACCTAAACTTGATGCCCAGAGGTAGGTACCCCCCTACACCTTCATATATGGAAAGAGATGTAGAGATTGTGTACAGGCTTGACATAAACTGATATTTCAAAGCAGATGGTGTTTATTTGATTGCAGCCTCTGTTTCCATTATTAGCTTACAATGCACAAGATGCAACCAGAAGAGTCAAAGTACCTCAGTCTTAATCAAGTCCCCTGTAAAGGGCAAACTGGCTTGTGGGGAAGCCTGCTCTGCACACAGAATCATTCTTGAATTGTTTGTATACAAAGAACAGGGCACCTAGCAGTTGTCACTAATAATTATGGACATATAGTGATCTGTGGATCCCTGCCAGACTCATTGGTTTGTGTTTTTTTTTTTTAATTTATTTATTTATTTTTAGTAGAATACTTGCAGTATCTTTTATTTTATTTTTTGCAATCCCTCTCTTTCACAATACACATCACAACCATGTTATACTTTTTCACCTAGTTAGTTTTAGGGTCCAAACTTGGGTGTTCTAAATCTAACTCCATTTATCTTCCTTATCCTTTTGCAGGCTGACCTCACAGCGTGGCCTTCCTGCTTTGCGACACTTGTTTGATGGGACCAAATTTAAAGGCAAAGGTCATGAGGTGAGTACAAGTGTGTATTGTAGTGATTGATGAGGTAAAAGTAAAGATGCACTGGTCCATGTTAAACAACTCGGTGAACTTTGCTGTCTGCATGTGTAACATCACACAATGTACAACATGTTCATTTTTTCACCCCCCCTTCTATGTCTTGGAAGGCAGAGGATCTCAAGATTCTGCTGAGACAGATGGAGAATTGGGCACACAGGCTGTTCCCTAAGCTTCAGTTTGAAGACTTTCTCAGCCGGCTGGAAAGTTTGGGGAACAAGAAGGAAGTGCAGGTGAGGTCACTGGTTTCAGTCCTTAACATACTGCAGGGTACCTATCCCCTCTTTACAACTACAGCTCTCGCTATCTCAAACTCTTATTCTGGGGAACATTTATTAGTAGATTAGAAGTATGTTTTACAATTTTTCTTTTAAACAAAAATAACCACATTTCTAGTTTTTGTCTGTTTTCAGTCAGATTCATAAAGTAGTGCTTTATGGCTCTTTACATTTACGGCACTTTAAAGGTATATTTTAATTATTTTGGGTGCTTGCTCTTAAGGCATTTTTGTTTTAGGCTTTTTTATGTGCTGGCAAGTGGGGGGGGGGTCTTGTTTCGCATTATGGCGGTTTTCGCTTTAAGCCGGTGGTCTGGTCCCCATCCTGCCGTATTCCCAGGGTATGTCTGTATTAGCCATTTGTATTTTCTTCCCAAAAAGAAAACACCCCGACTCATTACCATACCGCCTGTACTAAACCGTGCAATGGCTTGTTGATCACCCATTCTGACTAATCAAAATCTATGTAAGAGCAGACTTTGCAGCATTGCCATAAAGAATCATCTCGGTGCGATGATTTGGCCAGGTAAAGAAACGCGAAATATCATGAGTGACAACAATGGCAGCCTACAGGTCTGCAGATAAAATCAGTTTAAAAGTATTTTTAATAAAGCACCTTTTTCTGTTCACTTAACTTTTTTCTCTAGACGTGTTTAAAGAGAATTCGGATGGACATGCCTATTTTACATGACGATTTCACGAGTGAAGAAGGTATTCTACTCTGGGAGGGTTGCTTCCCAAATGCTTCAAGGCATAAGTATAAACCAGCGAGTGGTGACAATGAATGCTGTATGTTGTTGGCCAAGTAATGCAGTAGATTTATATTGCCTGTATGTTAACCATTGCCCAAAATCTCCTTGTGCCCATGTTCTACCTGCGCAACTTGCCCGACACGTTATGTCTTGTGTTTGGTTCATCTTATGTGGCATACCGTGTGGGTTGCATTAACCAGTAATTTAATGTGACTATAAGGCTGCCACAAACATAGAAGTGGTTCCTGCCGACAGGACCTGTCCAGATATTGGGCTTCCTGTGCGATGGTTCCAGACAGATGTTTTCTAAACGTTCAAGCTTTGTGTAGCTGTGCAGTGAAGCTGTGTTCTTATAGATCTTCTTGTCAAACTAGTTGTAGTACAGATGGAGGAAGATATTCTGGATTTATCATCTGAAGACATTACTGCACCCCGGGTTTCCTCTCCCCCATCTGCATCGCAGACCAGCGTGGTTGACTTAAACGAGGAGACCCGACAAAGAATTGAGAGAAACAGACTCTTGGCTTTGGAGAGGAGGAAGGCTAAGATGCAGACTCAAACGGACAGTCAAGGTACTCTTTTGAATTTCCTTTATATGGGTTTAAAGGATCCAGATTACATTGGTCTCATACCAAATGGAATGGTAGAAGAACTTTTCCTCAAGTCTTTGGGCTTCACTCACTAAGGCTGGTAGCAGCATTGTGCTTTCAGCTCCCCCACTTCTCTATGAAGGACCGACGTTAACAAGCTTCTCCATTAAAGGTGTCACTGGGCCGAGTATACAAGGCCAGCCAAGCTCTTCCAGCTGCAGAAGCGCACTTGGGTTGAACCTCCATAAATGCATAGTGAAGTGGAGGGGTTGAAATCCTGTTGGGGAATGTTCCATTTGTAAAGGATGAGGCTTCAGAATTGCTCATTATGCATTTGCGGGGGTCCTAGTGCAGGGAACGTTTCTCAAATAACTGACAATCTATGACCCAGAGGGTCTGAGATGCTGTGGCTTCTCCATAAGGTAAAGTACATTTTTCCAGGAATGATTTTTTTTATTTAGGCGGCTCCTCAGACACTGAAGTGTCCCTTTAATGTATACCTTTAGTAGTGAGCTTTATGTAGCTGTCTAACAGACATATTTTTATGCTGTGCTGAGGGTGGGGATTAACAAGCGAGTTTAATTGCAGTGTCTGCCCTATTATGACTCGTCCAATTTTTGCAGTCTCCCTTTCAGATGCTGCTTCTCTCCCCATCCCATCTCAGGCAGCACCTGCTGATGAAATTCCAGAGGACTTTGATGCAGATTTGCTGGAAACAGTTGATAAAGTAGTAGAAACCACATCACCTCTTATAAAGGAAGAGTGTACAGCCGGCCCTGCAGAGACAGCTTTGGTCACTGAGCCACAGCGTGATCCAGCCAGCGATGCACTAACTCAAGTGAAAGATGCAGACGATTAATTGTTAATGTAAATAATTGCGTGTGTGCGTGTACATTTTTGTGTTAAACCAATAAACTATATTTTATTTCACAAAAGTAAAACTCATTCTAATATCTGGAGAGGAATAAAGTGCTCAGGGCTGGGGGATGACACTTCGTTATTTGGTTGTAGTTCAGTTCCGTAATGTATTGGTTTGTTAACCTGGATTGTGTAAAGGCACGACTACTTTCATTGTAACATACCTGTGCATCTGTAATGCCTGAAAGCCTCACTACTGATGACTTGGTGCTTCTCTTTACAACCGCTTCGATAAAAGTCCATTCTTCAGTTACCAGCAGAAAGGCTTATGTATAACTCATAAGACAAGTTACATTTTCTGTACATTCCAAGAACATTTGACATTTAATACATTTTAAAATTGTGTTTTACAGAAAATGTAATTATGGGTTAGCTGCCATTTTTATGCCCAACATCAAACATTTGTTGTATTTCTAGTAAAAGGCTTGGTGTCGTAGGGTGTGATTTGGTTTCATATGGAAACGTTTTTGGAAAGAGCAGATCCATATTCACTCAGTCCCTGGAGGAAATGAACGTTTCAACTCTTCACTATGTATTACTTGTCCTACAGGAAGGGTCTAGTCCTTGTATAGTGCCCTGTATAACGTATAGTTAATATAGACTTGTTTCAAGAATCTAGCCTGGTTTAAGAATGAATTATTCAGGATCAATTATTTGTAATATATGATAGTTTATACGTTTATAACAGCAAACATCTAGGACGACCCAAAGAGTGACAGTAAGGATCGTACAAAAGGTCTATTCAAACTACAGAGGCAGAACGTAATCTTTGCAGTACATGCACCTCTGTGAGCTGTCAACATCCCGCAGTCGTCGTGTCAACGCTGTTAATACTTGTATAAGTGATAACCTGTGTTTTAGGAATTCATTAACATAATCCAATAAATACCGGGCATAAATGAGAACCGCGTTAAAGCTCCTCCAACCTTCCAGCTTCACAGGCAGAAAAGTGTTTTCTCTGTCAAGCTCTTGGTTGCTATCAAAACGTAGCGTAAGGACGTGCTAAGTAAAACTAAATTCTATTAATGCACAAGACATAAGTGTAACTCTTCAGACACTGAAATCTCCCCTGAAAATGATGCATTTCTGTTAACGAAGAAGGTCTTTGGTCGAGGCATCCAAGGTGAAAAGTTTTGGTACAAAGATCCCATCCTCTGCTCTGCCTATAAACCTGGCCCAGGTGGGTAAAAACAGCTGCCCTGGTTCCTATATGATAACGAAGCTTTCCTGTAAATATGGAATTTAAATGAACACCATTTAGTATTAAATATACATGTTGCTGTAGACACTTTTGCCAACGTAGACAAGTCTTGTTAATGATTTCTTTCTCATCCTTAAGTAACGAGATAACATATGTTTACCTGTCTGGATGCTAGGAAGGTATTTACTCTGTGTAAATAAGAACTTTTTATCTTAGTCTGTGTTTGATGTGGATTAGTTGTACCCACTATATGCTGAGTGTTACATTTTTCTTTGTGAATGGTTTTGTAGCAGTCTCCCTGAAATAGTATTTAAACCCGCTCGCAACAATGGATAAATTGAGAAGTGACTGAGAACGAACACCTTGTGTGTGTCTGAATTATTTACTTCTCCCAGATATCTGCGCTTGCCACTCTGAAGGTTCTGCAGATTTACGCAAGAGCTCCCGGGAGGCTTTCGGCTCAAGAGAGGTGTCCCCCATAAGGGGGGGGGGGGCGAAACATTTTAATTTCCCATGAGCTAAAATAAACAGGATGACTTCACCTACAGAGAAAAAGACACAGGGTAAAGAGGAGGGTATACTACCAGGAATGACACAGAATTGATTTTAAATGGAACCCATGCTGCAGACATTGCCTCTAATAGAGATAAGGCAGCTGTGCTACTACCGGGTCCATTGCAAATACACAGATAGATCCATTAGAATCCCCCATGGATTTGGACTGTTTCCAACATGATCATGTGTGTGCACATTTATTTCAATAGGAGCATTCTTTGAGGCAGCGATCGGGGGCTTCTAAAGCAGCATCAAATTCTGAGTGGAAAGGGGATGGTGTGCTGCAGCTCTGGAGATTTCACTAAAAGGCGGTAGCTTCATTCCCTTCCTTTATGCTAAGAAAGAATGCATAATGTATTCCTTGCTGGTGCAAGATCCCTTTAACATAAGGGCTAGTTTAATAAAGAAAAATATACTTTAAGACAAAGCAATCGACAATAATATATTTACCTGTTCACAGCTAAAGAATAATTTATATCATATAAAAATCTGAACACTTTAAAAAATGCTTCTAAAAGTAGCAGTGTCTAAAACTCTGGAAACACGAAGCCCCTACTTTACATTGCTGGGAGGTAGCTTCAAGAGTCCAAATTAAAATGCCTCCACCTACGAAGCAGTATGTGTAACTGATGTACCCAAACACCAAGCTCCGTATCTTTCTGCTCCTACTCCTTTAAGCCCCTGACACATCAAGCAGCGCCAAGTCTCTCAGCTCTTCCAACAAAGTATATAGGCTGATCCCCCGCGTTTGACGGTATTCCTGGTGCCGATCCTCTGCCTTCTGTGCTGCCGCAGCCTCCAGCTCGGCCAGCTGAGCCTCCATCGCGGTTTGCGTAACCTCCCTTACCAAGTCTGTTTTCACGAAGTGTGAGTTGGAGACATGGGGCTGGTCCTCCGGGGATTTATGCGGCTTGTTGCTGGTTATCTCCAGCCGGATGGTGTCTGAGTGGAAACGGGAGGTCTGAATATGGATCCGCACCTGGTGAAAGAGAGGGTGCAACAAGGCTGCTGTAACACTGTTAATGGTCTGGGTGACATTTTCACCCTTGGTAAAATGCAACAACTTTCCCCCCCTATGACCTTTTCATTTAACTACCAGTAGCACTTCATTTAAATTCAAGTAAAACAACCACCTCTGCGCAGTACAAAAAAAGAAAAAAAACTGATGATGCGATTAACACATTTGAAAACATAGCCTCTAATGTGAAATCGTTGATGTGCATCACAGTAATACATTATCGGGTTATCTGGTACCTAGAGAGCCCAGAAAACGAGTGTTAGAACTGCAGAACTGGTTGTTCTAGTTCCGCTTCATCGAGACCCATGCATCCCGCATGTAAGTGTTATTAAGTCTCACGCTATATTAATTATTATTAACCTACTGGTAAACAAAAATGCTGTCATTTATATTGAAGATCAATACATATGTCTGTTGGTTACAGAGTTAAAGAACACTTTGTTCATTCACTGAGCCAAGAAACAAATTAAACCCTTCCAGAAGATGTAAGACATTTTTTTCTATTATTGGCAATACACCGGTAAAAAAATAAAAAATAAAAAAAAAAGCGGAAAGAACCTTTAGTTCCCAACTCCAGTAGCCATTCAATAGCTTGCAGTTCTAGGTTATCCTCTCAAGTTTAATTCCTGCCTGAAAGATTATCCACACACACACACACACACACACACACGGGCAAAAAAGTATTTAGTCAGCCACCAATTGTGCAAGTTCTCCCACTTACAAAGATGAGAGAGGCCTGTAATTTTCACCATAGGTACACTTCAACTATGAGAGACAGAATGGGGGAAAGAATACAGGAAATCACATTGTAGGATTTCTAATGAATTCATTGGTAAATTCCTCGGTAAAATAAGTATTTGGTCACCTACAAACAAGCAAGATATCTGGCTCTCACAGACCTGTAACATCTTCTTTAAGAGTCTCCTCTGTCCTCCACTCGTTACCTGTATTAATGGCACCTGTTTGAACTTGTTATCAGTATAAAAGACACCTGTCCACAACCTCAAACAGTCACACTCCAAACCCCACTATGGCCAAGACCAAAGAGCTGTCGAAGGACACCAGAAACCAAATTGTAGACCTGCACCAGGCTGGGAAGACTGAATCTGCAATAGGCAAGCAGCTTGGTGTGAAGAAATCAACCGTGGGAGCAATTATTCGAAAATGGAAGACATACAGGACCACTGATAATCTCCCTCGATCTGGGGGTCCACGCAAGATCTCACCTCGTGGTGTCAAAATGATCACAAGAACACTGAGCAAAAATCCCAGAACCACACGGGGGTACCTAGTGAATGACCTGCAGAGAGCTGGGACCAAAGTAACAAAGGCTACCATCAGTAACACACTACGCTGCCAGGGACTCAAATCATGCAGTGCCAGACGTGTCCCCCTGCTTAAGCCAGTACATGTCCGGGCCCATCTGAAGCTTGCTAGAGAGCATTTGGATGATCCAGAAGAGGATTGGGCGAATGTCATATGGTCAGATGAAACCAAGGTAGAACTTTTGGGTAGAAACTCAACTCGTGGTGTTTGGAGAAGAAAGAATGCAGAGTTGCATCCAAAGAACACCATACCTACCGTGAAGCATGGGGGTGGAAACATCATGCTTTGGGGCTGTTTTTCTGCAAAGGGACCAGGACGACTGATCCGTGTAAAGGAAAGAATGAATGGGGCCATGTATCGTGAGATTTTGAGTGAAAATCTCCTTCCATCAGCAAGAAGATGAAATGTGGCTGGGTCTTTCAGCATGACAATGATCCCAAACACACCACCCGGGCAACGAAGGAGTGGCTTCGTAAGAAGCATTTCAAGGTCCCGGAGTGGCCTAGCCAGTCTCCAGATCTCAACCCCATAGAAAACCTTTGGAGGGAGTTAAAAGTCCGTGTTGCCCAACGACAGCCCCAAAACATCACTGCTCTAGAGGAGATCTGCAAGGAGGAATGGTCCAAAATACCAGCAACAGTGTGTGAAAACCTTGTGAAGACTTACAGAAAACGTTTGACCTCTGTCATTGCCAACAAAGGTTATATAACAAATTATTGATATGAACTTTTGTTATTGACCAAATACTTATTTTCCACCATAATTTGCAAATAAATTCTTTAAAAATCAGACAATGTGATTAACGGACTTTGTTGTCTCATTCTGTCTCTCATAGTTGAAGTGTACCTATGCTGAAAATTACAGGCCCCTCTCATCTTTGTAAGTGGGAGAACTTGCACAATTGGCAGCTGACTAAATACTTTTTTGCGTGTGTGTGTGTGTGTGTGTGTGTATATATATCATATTATGTATGCGTTGTCTTGAGCAGATAATGTCAAATATAATTAGCCTGCAAGATAAAAAAGGCAAGGAAAAGGCACATAATATCAACATGAAAGATTACTTTTCCACTACACTGCTCCGATTTAAAAGGTAAATGCAGATAAGATTTGCTTATCGCATCCCTTTGAAGCAAATGTTAAATCCTGCTGCATCCTCACGGAGAGCGATTAAATGATTCTCAAGTATCTCCTGACTAATGCTGAGAGCCAGATACTTGGATTACAAATGGCTGCAAAACTCTGAGAAGAGCGGAAACATTTAAAGAGCAAAGGAACCGGTAAAATGAAAAAGATCCGTTGTACATGTTGCAGTGACGTATGTGTGCAGCCAGCTCCAGATACATTTAAAGCAGGACCGTCACCAGCACAGCATTCAGGATACCTAAATTAATTTGTTAAATCTATAGCCAGTAGCGTAACCCAAGGCAGTGCACTCATCAGGGGGTTGCACATTAGCCCGACGGCCACCTAATGTGCGCCCGCAGCTTACCGCTGAGGAGAAACTATTTTCCCGCCCAGGTTCCTGCTTCGCCTGCGCGGGAAAAAGTTTCCTCACACAGTGCGTGGGCACCACAGCAGTAAGCTACGGGCCCATGTTAGGCAGCCGTCGGGCCGCATAGACATCTGCACGGTCCCCGACCAGTGAAATCTGCAAGAGAGGTAAGGTGGTGCAGGGGAATTAATGAGTGAGTGAGTGTTTAGGGGCAAAAAGGGGACAGGCAGGCTGAAGAGGGGGGCCGTGTTGGCACAGGCAGGCCACTCTGGCTTAGTGTATAGTGACAGGGGTTATGCTGCACTACCGTCAATGTCTGGCTCAGTATATAGAGATTCATGAGTCACATGACCCAATACTCACAGTCACGTGATCAAAGAGGCAGAAGGAGGTTGACTTTCCTGCTTGTTCAGTGACAATTATTCTGTCTGGTTGTCGGTGTATGGAGCCAGATGTCCAGTGGCAGCCATCTTCACTGCAGGACAGCACTAGTCCCTCTGTATTCTTCAGGTAAGCAGCACCTTTAATGCCATATCTATACACACACACATATAATAATGACATACACTATTAAACTCCACAGTTTGTCAATAGCATTAATTATCAAGCATAAATCTGTGGTGTCTTTGCATGTTGTGTGCACACGACTGCCGTTTTTTTCTAGTATTTGCATTCACTGATTTAAGGGGTTAAATCTAGAGCCACAGGGAGACCCCTATCTGTTTGCTATAAGCAGCTCTGCATAGAACATTTGTCAACTGATCCCTTTTAAGGTTTAATATAAAGGAAGATCTTCCATAAACCAGTTCAGATGTTAAAACAGCAAGTCCATAAAGAGGTCCTCAAACCTGGGTATGAAAAGCAGCAGTCCGTTGGTGCGGATGGCATATACAATGGCATCACAGGTGCATCGCGGGTCAGAATCTGGGTCTTTGTCTTTAAAGAACATGCACTGGAAGAGTTCGGTTGATTGTTTCTGGCAATTCTGGGCTGCCTGTTATGAAAAGTTTGGAGAAAAAAAAATATTGAGCTATTGTGTCATCTATGTAGCCTTTCACCAGTGCTTGAGCTTTTTATTCAAGTAGCTAAGCGTCTCTTTTTTTGTTACAAAGATTACTATAGGAGAAGCACCGTCATCACATTTACAATGATCCATGTAGACCAAGGTCACATTTGACATGACACAATCCATCTTTGCCGCCCACTACTCACCCGATTGCGAGCATTGATGTGACCACACAGCTCCTCAAGGTCTCGGTTGCCAAATAAGTTATCATTTGGCCCTTTGTTGATGGAAGCCAGAAGCAGTCTGTGCACCACGATATCAGCATACCGACGGATTGGGGATGTGAAATGTGTGTACTTGTCCAGAGCCAAACCTGTGTATAAACAGAAGTATATAACAACAAGCCAACACAGAAAGCCCACACAACACCTCCAAAAACAAAACATCTGTGACACGGGACTCGAGGACATGTAAATAGCTAAAGCCCAAGACACAGACAGTAGAGGGGTGTTGGAAAGTATGGGGTGGGAATTCTAATGTACTGGCCAACGGAGTTAGCTTGCTTTAGCTGGTAATGGTCAATTCTTTGCCTACCTATGGGCTTCCAATAATACAGCTATCCCCAGAGTTACCGTGATGCAGCATTCATGCTCTTCTGAGGAACTCACCATAATGATAGAACTCTTCCTCTGTGTACGAGCCTGTGGAGAAGTACTGGGCGTTGGACATGGCTTGGGTCGCCATTGATCGCAGCAAACGATTAACAATTGGGTCAGAAGGGTTATTTGCTTTGTCCAGAGAATCAGCCAAAGCCTTGTTTGATCTGTATAGAGGACAGACAGTGGTGTCATCTGACCTGTACAAACTTACTTGGTCTTAAAGGCCGGGCACAGCCAACAAGTAAATGTTTGTAGTGGATAACAATATTTGTTGACAGCTTTGCAGGAGTTAACCTACTACCAAAATACATTTGGTAACACAGATGTTCTAAAATCTCACCTTGTATCAATGGAAAACCCTTGTGCTTGCGCACACTCCTTCAGCTCCTGAAAGAACTCTTGGCGCGGAGGTGGATGCAGACGTAGAAGCGCCTGCTGAGGGTAGCTTTCACAGATTTTTTTGGCCACCCAGTGATTGGCCAGGATCATGCACTCTGCAATTGTTTCATGCACCTGAAGGGGTTGTTTGGGGACCAGGTCATCGATGCTGTGCTCCTCCCCAAGCTGGACCCGTACCTCCACTCCTTCTAACTCCAGCGCTCCACTCAAGTCTCTCTGCGATCTGACAGCTCGTGCCACCTCTGTCAGTTTGCCAACTGCCCACAACAGCTGTTCCAGTCTACTGGGGTCCTCCGAGAGTGGCTGAAGCTCAGGGTCAGTATTTAAGGGCTCAAGGTCTCCATCCAGCAGCTGCTGAGCCACTTCATAACTGAGCTTATAGGATGAGCGGATGATGGTTCTGCCGTACCACACTTTCCGGATATCCAAGGTTCTCCCATCCAGCTCCCACATTACACTCACTGCGTATCTAAAAGTGTGGGTAAAGAGAGAGTCAACCCTTTCACAAATTGGCAGGTTTCAATGTAGTCTCGGTGAGAATGGATAATCAATTGAGATGCAAACACATACCATCAGTAAACCTGGGCAGTTGCTTACTTAAAGAAAACTGGATTTAGGATTACCTGTCAACGCCTCCAAGAAGAGAGCAGAGATCAGCACTCAAGATGGGGGGCAGCATGTCATAGCGTCTATCGGCCAGGTAGTAAGTGGTGGCTCTGGGTGGGAAGAGAAGATCATATTTCTGTAGGTTCATAACTTATGTGCAACTCCGTCAAAAGGAGCAGATGACTAAAATGGAACTGGTTTAACAGACGGAAGCGCCATCAAAAGAAACTGCAAAAATGCAATCTCTAGTGAAGCTGTAGAATAGACACAACTACCCCTTTAGTGAATAAACCCTGGGGTGAACATGTAAAAAAAATTATATAAACACTATTGAGACTTGTTAGTGTCTGCACAAGAATAACGTGTGATTCTTAGCTATCCGGGATCAAGTCTTGGAAGATGAAAATACTTTACTTTCTTGCATTAGGTGAATGCACTTTAAAAAAAATATAAATCTTAAAGACAGCATATGAAAACATACCCAAAGAGTTTAAAGCTAAGACTGGAACTGCTAAAAAGCCCCAACAGTTCATAAAGTAAAAACCAGCGCTTATTAACGAGCAATGCAGAGGAACAGATCGGAAATTATATAATAATAAAAAGATTTCAAGTGTAAGACAGTCGACAGAAGTGCTGCAAATGGTTACATCAACAGTTGTATTCATTTTGTTGCAGCCTAGTATTGCTGCTGTAGATCCCCTGGTAGCAGTCAGCAACAATATAAATCACAAACTGTTACTGTAAGGAATCAGAAAAACATCAAACTGAATACTCAAAACAGACATCTTACAGCTGGGAACAGGTAATACCGTATTTGCTCGATTATAAGACGACCCTGATTATAAGACGACCCCCCAAAATCTGAATATTAATTTATGAAAAAAAGAAAAAGCCTGAATATAAGACGACCCTATAGGAAAAAAGTTTTACCAGTAAATGTTAATTCATGTAAATTATGTGAACTATTGTTTGTTAATAAAAGCTATGATTGAGAAAATTTTTTTTTGTTTATTTCCTTTTTTTCAACCTGCCCCCCAGTTATGCACATCTTCCCCCAGGCTTGCCACTCTGCCCCAGAAATGCCTTATACCCTCTAAATGCCACTGTGCCCCATGATATGCCTTTTGACCCCCCTATGTGCCACTCTGCCTCCAGAATTGCCTTATACCCCTATATGCCACTCTGGCATTTAGGGGGTTAAAAGGCATATGGGGCAGAGTGGCATATAGGGAGGTATAAGGCATTTCAGGAGGCAGAGTGGCGCATAGAAGATTAAAAGGCATTTCTGGAGGCAGAGTGGCATTAAGGGGGTTAAAAGGCATTTCACAGAGCACTCTGCCTCCAGAACTGGCTTATGCCCCCCCCCCCATTTAACACTCCCTCCCTCCTCCAAACTTAGCGGTGCTTAGTCCAGGCAGCGTGTAGAGCTCCAACGCTTGAGCGGAAGTTGTCTACGTGAATCGCGTAGAGCTCTACACGCTGCCCGGACTAAGCACCGGGGACTCAGAAGCACCGGTAAATTGGGGGGGAGGCATAACACAGGAGGAAGATCCAGGTCCCCTGCAGCGCTGCGGAGGATCTGGATCTTAGTCTCATAATCAGACCTATTTGAGGTCTGATTAGAAGACGAGGGGTATTTTTCAGAGCATTTGCTCTGGAAAAAACCTCGTCTTATAATCGGGCAAGTACTGTACTTTGCTTCTTTATGTATGTGTTGACTTTCTGGTAATTATTCTCAATTGTCACAATTGCAGGCTATATATACGACCATTCAAAATAGAAAAATAAATGAGCAATCCGTGAAAATGACCTATGAATCCTGAAAAGCTCCAGCAGATTAAGATATCTTTAACAATTACATTGTGTGGAATTCCCTAATTTAATTATGTTACGTACGAAGAAGCACACCAGTGCAAACATCAGTTACCTGGCCCGGGCTTCCATGTCCGTGTAAGAATTGGGCCGTACAAAGTGCGTGACATCAGCAATGTGCACACCAAGCTCCAAGCACCCGGAGGGTAGAGCCCGTATGGACAGAGCGTCATCCACATCCTCACAGCCCACCGGGTCGATACTGAGAACCAAATGAGTCTTGCGCAGGTCCAGGCGCCCATCTTCATCCTTTTCAACTGTCCACGGGCAGTCAGGAGTATTAGTGGGCATCTCTGCAAGCTAGAGGACAAAATAAATAAAAAGTGACCGCTGATGCCCCGTTTTGAAACACAGTCAGAACGATTATCTCGCTATGTGTTGGAAAGTAACCCTTGGCCACGTAGCGGTGGGAAGGACACGTTCTATTTTAATCAGATACAGGACACACAGATTCAGTCATTAAGGGAAACCATTTAATGAGAAAAACAGACCTGAGCTTCAGAAAAAGGGTTAACGCTAATGCTGTTCTCAACCAGTATAGCTGCAATTTCAGCCTCTATGTCTCCAATGCGTCCAAGGACCCTCACAAAGTGTCCGTTGGGGTAGAGAGACGTGGATTCCCAGGAGTCGATCCTCACCACCACCCTATAATCCTGAAAAGCGGAGAAATCACATGAGAACAAAGACTCCACGATCTATGCACACTAATGCTCTTCCTTTACAAAATGTTACCTGCTTGCTTTTATCTTGCTTCATTTGATCTTTTTGGTGAAAAGTGTTTGGCGATTAGGGCCGGTGTGAGCAGGGAAAATAGATTATTGCGTGGAAGTCTGCTGTCTGTCGTTCAGTACGTAACAGCTCCTAAGCGACTCAGTGGATCCGATACATTACACAGCACTTAACTCTTTTCTTTTTTGAAAATACTGCAGATGGAGTTTTATTGTAATCAATGAATAAAGAATGTGTTGCCTAACGCCATGTGAAGCAGTTTCTACATGATAAAGATTTTCCCTCATGTGATAGAATTGAAGATTGACTTAACTTTCTCTTTAAAAGGGCCACTTTCCCATGATGAAACGCAAAAGCGGCAAGCATCATACCACATATTAACCATATCACGCACAAGACCCTCTCGTGAAACGGATTGTACAGTAAATCCCGGGCGTCAGATGCTGTGTATATCGCAGGTGTAATATGTGACATTGCAGTGAGTTAAGCTAAATCACATAGAACCTCCGGCACTGCACAATTTTCTGTTATTTACCGTGTGACAAAAGGCTGGCAAATTATTGACTTGGTCATTGAAATTGCCCTTTGAATATGGATTGTATGCTATTCTTTCATGTTGAAGGCATGCTTATTAAAGATGTCACTACATTAATGGTAGAGAACTATGACACGGCACGACACGACACAAAAGCAACCAGTAGTTCAAGCCAAAATAGCAAAAACCCACAGCTACTTACAAAAAAAATCTTAGTGCATTTAACATTTAATTGCAGATTTATCGGGGAACTCTGTAGGTGATCTATGGTTTTATAATGCAGAATTGGTTTTAGAACCTTAAATAAGTACAGTATACTGAGCTCCACTGCCTCTGTAACGAGCTTCCAAAGCAGTTTTGCATCTTAACCCCTTTGTGACATAAGGGTTTACCCCCCCTCTATTTATTGCCACTTTAGTTTATATGCTATACCTTTTTTTAAAGGACAGCTAGGGCTCATATCAAATATTACTTTTTACACTTTTTTGACCGGAGATCCCTTTGAGGACTTTAAAGACCCAAGGGATCTTTCTTAGAACGGAATGGTACCCAATATGATATCACTTTCTCCCTCTTTATACTTTGATACCTATTGCTAGTATTCACATAATAATTAGCAAGCAAGACGCCATTGCCCTGCATTACTGATCACAGTCTGGAAAGACCCTTATATGTTAGACTGACAGAGAATGCCTGAATGGAAGCTTGGGCATTTTCCAGTAATATGATGCAATTATGCGATCTCCCATGTAACAGCGGAGAAACCATAGGATGCACTATTACGTTGTCAGGCACAAAGGGCTAGGACGTAATAGTATGTCCTAAAGAGGTTAAGTCATCAGAATATTATTGACTCATGTACCTGCAAGACGCTGGCTTGCTGTGTGCTGATACGGATTTTAGGTATTCTGTAGTCCCAAGGAGTTACCAGGATTTTTTGAACATTTTTGCTTTGCTTCTGAGTCTCCTCATAGGTAGGAAAAGTCACCACATAATCCCTCCAGTTACGCTGTAGCACTCCCACTACACGACCTTAGGACAAGAAGACAGACAACACTTGGATGAGACATACAGACGTCAGAAGCCGCTATTTAAAACTAGCTCCACTACCCTTTATCTGGCTCTGTTGCCATATACTCAGTTTTTCTAAAGCCCTTCCCTCACCTGTTGGCATAACCTCACTCTGGGAATCTCCTGCTCTGTCATCCCCTTCATTCTCACACAGTGCACCAATTCTTCCCTTCCACTCAGATTTTGGAAGAAGCTCCACTGCCACCACATCCCCATGGACTGCTCGGTTCCGAGACTTGGTGCCATGGATGAGGACATCACTCTGCAGGTCTGTGGAGAACATAAAGCAAGACGTTGGGCGATATATGTGGCTGTTATCCTAACAATCAGAGCAAATAATACGTTACCATTAACCAGCAATGGTGCAGAGGGAGTTCAATTAAAAAAAACAAAAATGGCTACAATTTCCTTACAGGTATTTTAGAGCAATCATAACAGACTTATCAAATTCTGTGTATCCAGAGGCGTTTTTAATATCTAAATCCAGGCTGAAAGGGCTCGCAAGAAGTTGTAGGCAGAACAAAAGGGAACAGACACTTATTTATGAGCTTTTGTTTCTTCTTGGCACCTGTGGAATGAGGCCATTTCCAACGTTTTGAGGAGGAGGATTTGAAGCTAAAAAGCTCGTTTCCATCCCTTTCTCACCTGTGCTTTTGCAGCCGAAGCCCTGAAGTCGCACAAATGCTTCCAGCTGAGAGCGGTGCTTGTTCACACTGAGGACACCCTGCAAGGAAAACACGCCGGTAAGAAGACTGGTGCGGCTCTCCCGTCTTATCAGGAACATCGTGTAATTAGCACATCTACCCGCTTGAATCTTCCAGATTTGATCCCAGCTTCCAGCACTTCCACGGGGAGATGCTCTGGATACTCCTTGCCATTTTTTTCCCGGCCCTCCACCTCTCGTTCACACCGAGACTGTCGAAGAGACTCGTACAGCTCCAGCGCACTTTTCAAATCCGGCCAGAACGTTTCCAGGTAATTCTGCACAGGACACAGAACAACTACTTGTGTTAAAGAGGAACAGCCACTTTTATAACTTTACATCGGTTGTGAAGCTCAAAACGTACTTTCATACGTTTTTATTCTACCAGCCTTAGATGTAGATCCACTGCAACTGAGCCCATGCAAGATCAGAACATTTATTTTTGGTGCTATAGTATTTGTTAAGTCTTTTAGATATTTATTTTATACCTTTGAGAAGTCAATCTTTCATCTGACACAAGGCAGAGTTTATTGGCATGGACCTTATTTGGTTAAAATCATGAAACGAAACTAAAACTATAAAGGAGAAAGGTTAAAATTGATTTCTATTACAAACAGTCCTGTTTACTACTTCATTGTGAATATGGCCCAGTGTAGTATTCCGTGCATAGAACGTGTCGCTGCTAAACGCATCATGCCGTCTCATCACTTGACTTCCAACCAGCTTTGGTAAGTTCTTCCTAGATCGCATTACTTCTTTTAGGGGGAATATTGCAGATTTACCACCAAAGACAAGCTATAAAATGGATTATTGAGGAAACATTGGAGAAGACAGCTTCTCTGCTATTTCCAATTGAATCCTAGACCATCTCTGGCAGTAGTCCCATCTGGTAAAATACAAAGGAACCGATGCATCAGAGACACAAACTTTATTTACGTTTACAAGTTAAAGGGGACCTGACCTCCCCAAAACACGCAGACTGCTTACAGTCTGCAAACGGAGCTACACATCACGCGTAGAGAACAGGCAAGCAAAGGTATTAACTCACATATGTGAAATGTTGACATCGTGGTGCTAAGCTTGTGTTCACAGAAACCACTGGGGAGCTGGGGGGCTGCTGACCCTATGCAGCAAATAACTAACATGCGATCTCTACAATGTGCTTTCGCTAAACTAGGAGCCAACATCAAATCCCTAACTTCGCCAACCCCAGTGAGCTCATCCTGCAAGGGATATACGAGACCTGCGTACTGAATAGTAATAAGTGACTTTCACATTATCTATACATCAGGCAGGGCCAGCTAGGCCCTTTATGTAGGAGATGTTTAATGGGGGTCGGCCGGTTATAATGCATTTCAAAGTTGTATGAAATTCCCTGTAAACTCCAATATTAGTGAATATATATCCCTCTATGACAATCTCTCATTCAAAAGCAATGCACACTGACCTTAAATGAGATCACATATACCCCTGCAGTCTCATTACTGTACGTCTTGACAACCTCCTCATCCTCAGTCACCATCACAACAGGGACCATGCCGTGGCAGTGCTGGTGGTACCACACGCAGGAGTTATAAACACACCTGCAGATATACAAAGTATATAAATCACACATAAAGAACATCTAAAATCACCATACCGGTAACAATAACATATATAGTCTGGTATATGCTGTAATTCTATTTTAATGTTGTTATTCTGGGATTAGCCCAGCAAGTCCCAACAACTCTTCCACAGGCAGCCAAAGCACACAGGGAGACTGCATAGGCCATTTTTGTCAGGACATGCATATGATTCACATAGTCTTGATACATACATACATATACATATATATACACACATATCATATACCTTGTCTGCCAGGCCTCTGCGGATTCCCCTTCCTCCCGGGGAAGGTAGGCATGAAGCTGGAATTCATTTGGGAAGAGAATGCAGTCATGGCGGGGATCACGGATCATGGAACGCAGCCTGTTATACTGCCTGAAAAGCAAACAGACAGCCACATTTCATCCTGTGCAAAGCCCTATGCCATAAAAACATAGTAATTTAGGTTTAAAAACTTTCTACATATCCTTCCTGCTTTTGATCCAAAAGAAGGCAATAAAAAAAACTTAAAGTTTACACTTTCATCTCTTCATCACAATGACATTTCTCTATTCACCTTCTTATTTTACTGACATAATAATAAGAGCTACAAGATCTCAAACACAGTCTTTCTCAAACTAGGTTTTAATACAAAGTTACTAGTAAATATTAATTCATATGTTAACAATTTTTTCATATTTAATAAAAACTACAAGTACAAAGCCTCTTGTTTATATTTTCTTTATTTGCCAAACTGCCCCCCAGTTATGCACATCTGCCCCCCAGCTTGCCACTCTGCCCCCAGATATGCCTTATACCTCCTATATGCCAGTGATATGCAACTGAGCCCCCTGATATACCTTTTACCCCCAGATATGTCTTATGCCCCCCTGATATGCCCAATATTGATATGCCTTATACCCCTATATGCCACTGTGCCCCCTGATATGCCTTATACCTTCCAATACACCACTCCGCCCCCCCCATAAATGCTCTACACCACCCTGAAATTCATTATACTCCCTGATTCACCACTCTGCCTCCCCCAGATATGCCACTCTGCCTCCCTGAAATTCATTATACCCCTCCCATACACCTCTATAACTCACTCATAAACCACTCTGCCTCTCTCCCCGACTCCCTGGTGTCTTGTGAACCCCCATTGCCGACAGGCACTTCCGCTGGGGTTTCTATGAAGCTCCAGTGAAGGTGAGTAGCAGAGGTTGTCTGTGCGCATCGCACAGACACCCACTAGCTGACAGAGAGGATGATCCTCTGCAGGAGAACTGGATTCTCCTCTCTGTCAGCCGGTGGGGGTCTACACGATGTGCACAGACAGCCTCCGTTACTCCCCTTCACTTCCGCTGGGGCTTCTACGGTGGACCTACGAAGGAAGTCATATGATGCTGGCGCTGCATGGTAGAAGCCCCAGCGGAAGTGGAGGGGAGAGGCGGAGGTTATCCGTGTCCATCGCACGGACACAAACCGGCTGACAGTGAGGGGAATCCGGGTCCCCTGCAGCGCTGCGGGGGATCTGGATTCAAGTGTTATAATCCGATCTCTGTTTGAGGTCAGATTATAGAAGGAGAGGAGTTTTTCAGAGCATTTGCTCTGGGGGCAAAAAAAAAAAAAAACTTTTAGAAATCGATAAAAATCGATTGGACTAATTGATATTATCATCGATAATAGTAGTTGCAGCCCTATTTTAAACAAAGTAATATGTCTTATTAAAGGAACATTTTAATATCCCTGACTACCGTACCAAGCAATGCATAAACTAGAAGTATAGTAATATGCATTTTTTTTTTAACAGTTTTAAAAACTAGTGGTCCAATGACTCTTGGAGCCATCAATCAGTGGCAGGAAAGTGCTCAACATTTGTAGGGCTGACTGGCAGTAAGTAAACCCTGTGGGTTGAAGACATCTCCTCCGCAGAAAGTAGTTGTGGTGAAGCGAATGGATATGGATGTATTCTGCAGACCCCCCCATACATATTTAACCGTGACACCACATCACTTTAAAGAGACTTCTCAGCTATCATATGCATTAAAGTGCATATGGCGGGTATGTACATGCTCCACACACCAGTAAGAAGCCATGGAAATTGATAAGGATCCCAAATAGTTGGATGAATTGCCTTAAATCACTTTACTTGACCTTTACTGGGAGGCTGCCCCATGAACACACTACTTTTGCAACACTTAGCCTTACATCCTCCAATATAATGAGACGAAATTAACCAGAAAAGCACACAAGGAGCAGGCAATACATGTGCCAGGACTCTTATCACACCTGACATTGAAAACTATTTCAAGATTCAACAACTCAAAACGCGACACCAAAGTCAGTAAAACGGCAGCTCAATAATCATTAAACACTTAAGGCTTCTCGGAGCGCGGCTCTCAGACTGCGTGCTATCCATTAAACTTCATAATAAGGGAGAGAAATGGGGCTCAGCGATGCCATCTCCGAACAGAAATCATTCCGCAAATCAAATTTGCTGCAGAGATAAAGTGCAGATTTATCATTCCTACGGCCACTTTGGATAAAGCCCTGTCAGGGGAGTACATCACGGAAGTTAAGCGGGTTTGTAGGTCCCTGGCTGTACACAGGCTGATTTCGAAACGTGCGCGACTTACAACGCATTACTAGAGGAAGGGTGAAAGAGGCACTTAAAAGACTGCATTAAATGGATGAACAGGACATGAAAGCAGTCACATTATATGACAAATAAAGTACCGAGACCCAAGGGACCCAGACAAACCCGACAAATAAGCGGAGACAGCTGTAGACGGACAGTACATTAAATGTGCCAAGGGCTGCTGTTATAATCCGTGGAGTAACGTTAGATCAGAGTGGTCTGTTCCAGTTCAATATATAGTATCTATTTGAGTATTGACTTATCGCACTCTAAATGATTGGAAGGAGCAATCCGTAAAGTAACTATATGGTCCAGGATGAAGGTAACCAAAAAGTGATTAGAACTAAATTCCCAGCTCACCACAAAGCACTAAGTTCCATAAGGTACACAACTCAGCCCTTGTGAAACAGAAGATTACATATTGCTTCTGATTGATTACCTAAAACACCCTAACGTTTAAACTATATAGCTCATAAACTATTGCACCTACTGAAAAACAAACATGCTACAGGCAGCTAATTAATGAATTTAATGATGCTAAAATCTGAAGTGTCAGCATTCTTTAAGGCTCCATACATAACCTGGGACAATACCTGCTCTCACAGTGAGACCTTACAGAGCCCGACACGCTACCAACTCCCTTTTGGACCACGTTATGCTTCGCGGTAACGCTTTGTTCTCTCCGGACGACCTGAAAGACTACCTGCGTCCTCTCTGAAACTGCACAGATTGGCACGCCGTTTGCAGAAAGATGATGCCTCTCAGTTCTGGAAACTCAAGAACCTCTTGATAATCCTGCAGGATCTGGCAGTCTGGAACCAGATAGTGCGTCAGCTCCTCAGACAACAGCTTCCCATCTACAACAGAAAAGCACACGGCATGAAGTACTGAAAAGTAAAGTCCTGGATTTCTCAGCAATCACCAACATCAGAGGAATAGCAGAAGGTAATTTAAATACACAGATAAATAATATAAAGTGTATAGTTTCTTAAATACTTATAACGCTGAGTCCAGAGGGGGTGGACCAATTTTCGGAGTTTTGCTGTAGTTACACTAAAAAGTAGCGAAAGTGCTATAGTTAAGATATTCAAGAAACCACGCAACCTATGATGATTTGAAAAAATACACACAAAAAAAACCTGAATGAAGTCCATGAGCCAGTTTAGTAAATATACACATAGTGAGTTGACACGTGCTTTTTTATTTTATTTTTTATATTTATTAATTTATGTATTAATATTTATTATTTTAAATCCTTTTCAGCACTTTCCAAACAGCAGCAGCTCCTTGTGTTACAGCCCAAGACTTCGCAGGGAAAGCTCATCCCGAACGGCAAAGACTGGACACCGGAGTTACTGCAAACCGAACCACAATCAGAAATACTTATACACAAAAATGACCCATGTGAAAATATATGCAAATCGGCAATTCACGGGCTCACAAAAAGTTTGTGTGGTTTGTTTGTCACATACTGGAAAAGTCTTGATTGCATTTTTGTTTTATTGCTCCACTGCATTATTTGGAAGTCTGGATTGTTGAGACACATGACAACTGTGCAGCAATTATAATATATATTTATTACACACACACACACACACACACACACACAGTACCACTCAAAAGTTTGGGGTCACTTAGAAATTTAAATTTTTTTCAGAAAAGCTAATTTGTCCAATAAAGTCCATGAAATGGATCAGAAATCCAGCGCAGACGCTGAGAATGTTATAAATTACTATTGTTGCTGATTTTTAAGGGAATATCTCCATAGGCATTTATCACTCCTGTGTTCCAATGGCACGTTGTATTCCCTAATCCGAGTTTAAGTTTAATTCCAATTGATCGTTAGAAACCCTTTGGAATTATGTTACAGCTAGAAATGTCCTCGTTTTCCACGAAAACAGCAAATTGACCCCAAACATTTTAAAGACAGTGATTTATATATATATATAGATATATCTATATATATATACATACATACATATACATACACACGCCGCTCTGTAGGACATACCTATACACTGCGCTTGTCACTCTGCTCATAAACGTAAAGATAGAGAGTTACATTGTGTAGACCTCCAGCATCACCATGGAAACAGGTAAGGAGCTCACAATCATCCCTTAACATTACAGAATGCTATGAATAAACTATACAGATTTGCCAACTGTCACGATTTGTTCATGTCAGTCCTGAAAGGCTGGACCAACTCACAATTTCCAATAATGAAAGCTTCCACATCATATTATTTTGTAGGTCCCGTATCACAACACCTATATGGCAGGAGCAGACAGACGTCATGTGACCCCGATCTGGGTGCCAGGTTGTGAGCCATTAATATTAGAAATGTGACAGATGCCGATGGAATTGTCAGAAAAAGTACATATCACGAGTTTCCAATAATTTATTAATCCTCAGTACATGGTGTAATAAATTAATTCCCACATAACGGTCACCCAGAGCACGGCACTGTATATGTGTACACAAGCGGCAGTCCAAGCAATAGCCAAACCCAGTGTACAGCCCAGGCACACTTGTGTGGCTGATGACACCCTTGGCACGGATACAGCAATATATTTTATATATATATATATATATATATATATATATATATATACGGCGCGGTACGGGACACCCCGCACAGTAAAGCACTCCCACAGCCTGTGTGTTCAGCCTGGCACCTCCCTACGTACTGACCCCTGACACAAGTCGTACAGAGCGGGCTCCCGCAGCTCACGTCTTCCCGTAGGTAATGCTCCCGCACCGCTCGCACAGTCCGGCACCGCTGGACCTTCAGGTGCAGGATTCTCTCGGTTTTCAACATGGCTGCGGCCTACACCAGGCCCGAACCACGGTATCTCCCGTATCAACCTACGGGGTTAAGGAGTATCTCACAAAGCTGTAGAGAGAGAGCGGCAAAGAACGGAAGGCACGCCCACTGATAATTCGACACGCCCAATAACATGGTAGTGCCACGCCCAGCTACGGAGTACTGCGATACGCTCGCAAACAGTGGGACACGCCCACAACGTAATCAATGTGGCTTTCTGTTCTAGCGCGCGCTCTGTTTATACTGAGCTAGGAAATAGGTGGTCACATGACCCAGAAAATGCTGTATAAGATGTTTTCTGCCATCATGCTTTTAGAATCTTCCATATAGGAAGTGACGTTAATTAGCTGTAAAGTAACACGGAATTATTCATTCTTGATTTCAAAATACTGTTGTTAACATTTTATATTGACTAAGTGTCCCATTTAAGCCCTGCCATCTATCACTGCCTGTAAATAAAATTTTATACTAAACAATGTATGGATGCCTATATCCCCCCAGGACAGTCTGTTGCGTTTTGTTGCTTGTTTTGAAGCGGATTCAGTGCTCGTGAGACTGATACGCTCCATGAGGCTCTACAGATCAAAAAGGGACTTTCCTGGTACATGTCCGCTCCATGATGTCACCTCCGTGATGTCACTATGTGTTATGCAGAGCAATCCCAGGGTACCATCCACTGCTGAGGTGAACTTGCATGATCAGTCGCTTCTAGGAACTTCCCAGAATAGGGTACCTGGAGCTCACTCTCCTCTGGGAGGTGGCTTTGTGAGAGATGAGGCTAACCCCAGGCTACCTTTTAGTGGGAGAGCAGTGGGCACCTCTGGCCAGAGAAAAGACCCAGAGAGTTGGGGAAGAAGGGCTTCACCCGGAGACATCCAGTCAAACCTGGAGGGTTCCTGGAAACTAACATTATGCATAACTAAATCAGGAAGGTTACATTGAGTCTCCCATATTACCTTTGCATTATACAGGGCCAGTTTAGCCCCTCTTGGATGAGAAGCTCTTTGGGATTTGGCATTGGTAAGGCATATTGATATCAGGTAGTAGAATGTTCAACCCTACAAACTCCCTCTTGGGAAGTCTAGTGAAGACTCCACTTCCTTAACCAATTATTTTGAGAGTTGGCCATTATGACCAAGATGGGTGCCTGGCGAGTTTACTCTTGGGTGACCACATCAACCAAGCTTTTCAGGAGACAACGTTTTCACACAGTGCCAATAAGCATAAAGCGTTGCCCTGCAGTGTTTGAGTTGCATACCAGTAATTATCTTTCATAAGTTTAGACATTCTCCATAGTGCAGGGTCCTGGAAAACGTTGAAGTGGTCACCATATTTCACACCCTTTATAGGTGGGTGACATTGCTATGTCCAGCTCTACTTAAAGGGACACTCTAATGTCCCATATATCCCCATCAAAGAAGAATGCATATTAACTGCTTAAACCTTTATGATGTTCCATGCCATCATGAAGACACACTAGAAAACCTACCATGATGGCATGGGACGCCATGATTAATTTCCCCTCGCATCATTCACCCTTCCTGCGCCAGAAGTCTCACACAATCACATGGCTGCATGAAACTTTCTTTATGAATGGGAGCCTTGTGTGCGCCTGATCAGCAGCCCCAGGAAAATAATTAAATATTATAAACATAATGTCATACCTTATCAACAGATTTGTGGATGGTAAATCGTCACACCAAAGCAGCAAAAAGAAATAATCTGCCTGTGTGATTTATGGCTTAATACAGATAAGCATAATGCCAATCAAAAAATAGAATGTGCTTATTTAACTAAGCGGCACGTGCATGGGATCGTCGGCTTCGCGAGTTGTGTGCATCGCCCATTATATTCTAAATATCCTCACTAGATGGCGTGAAAGTGTTATACATTACATGCATCTGTTACGAGCCTATAACGTAGAAACACGCCTGACTCCTATACATTGACATTATGTGCGTACATTTTACGTTATATTTATAGAGCGCCCGCGGATTCTGTAGTGCTATTGCAATAGGGAGAGTTAGAATTAACAATAAATGAATCCTGATAATATGTAACATTGACAATAAGATTTCCGACGTAATGGTACAGTTTATCGTTTATTTTTGTATGAAGGTATTAAAAAATATAATTTTTTGCTTTGCTGCCCTTTCTTTTTAGTTATTTTATTGGCGTGTTTACAATATAAAAGCTGTTTGAATGTATGGAATAGTGCCGTGGGATGATTCGATTTTACTGATCTTATATAGTGATTTTAGCTGTCACATGGGGACTATAATGTAGTTGTAATCTGTTATATGAGCTCTTTATAGAGGGGCTTCCCCATGCCCACTAAATAAAAGCCCTGCCCAAGGCACAAAGTAACATATGGACAGGATATGGTGCCCACGGTGAAAGTTTGGGATGGCGATTTGCTGCATTCTGCCCACACATTAAATGTATACAGTAAAGTTGTCTGTCTAAATTAATAAGATAGAGATCATTGTTGATCCAAGTACCCTAAAAGACCTACTGTCCCCGACCTGGGAATCTTATAAACCAAAGGATTCTAGGACTCTTAAAATATTACGTTTTAATATTAAGATTCTGTTGCAGAATCTCGCTAGTGGTTGCAAAAAAAGTTATTTTACCGATAACCCTTATGTAAACCATTTCTTGTCAAGTAGTAAAAGTAGATCACCTGTATTCATGCAGGAATTATTGTGATTTACCCGTACGCCTCTACTGGAATGCTTAAGATATGATTAAGTCAGAGTAGGCAATGTAGGAGTCAGTTCCAGACTGTGTGTCCCTGGGAATCTCTGGCTAGTGCATGAACCCCGGTCAGGTACGGCACTGCCGTCTCACACCGATAATTAGGCCGTTTCATTTAGCTCTGTGGGTTCGTTTGTCCTCACCGTGCACCGATATAGCAGGAGCTGATTCTACATGTGCTTTCTGACTAAATAAAAGCTTGACCGCATTACACTTAAATGTACCGATACAAGAAAAAAAATCACATAGCCCCCGATTAACTGTAAAGAGGAGAGAGTACAGGAAACAAAGCCCTGAAATAAGTAGTATCGTAAAACAATACTTTTAATTCATAAAGCTAAAAAAAAACTATTTATATATATGAAAAGTTACAAAACACAAATAATGTGCATGTGGATAAATGCACAGAGAATAAGTCAAGGAGGAATTGACATTCATTGACGTTTGAAACTCAAAGGATCAAAAGCACATTAAATACTCCCAGACACTGCAATAGCAAAAAATATATATCTAGTATGTATAAGACTGAACTATATATATATATATATACCGTATATATATATATATATATATATATATATATATATATATAAATTCTATAGATGACCCGACAAGCTCAGATGTAAACCATGTAATCTATTACCACCAAAGGCGATCTAAAAAGAGCAAGGGGGTCAGAGCCTGCATTTTGTTCTGTTGAAAACTATGGCTTTACCTCTCCTGAGCTTTTACATAGATTTGATGGACAATCGTAGACTGCTGTAGTAGTTAGCTGCAGAAAACTTACAGATTCACCAAATGAAGGGAAATTCTACAAAATTATCAGATATACCAGCAAGGAGGTTGTTAAACCTGGATAGATCCACAGCACGTCAACTTCACACAAATACACAACTAGAATCAACATCTGACTTAAAAACCCCTCATATTCCATTAGAATGTGGTAGAAAGTGGAGTTTGCAGGTTCATCTGATCTCTACTGCCACACGTCAGAGAGATGCAGTTTCTGTAAATTTTCATCTATGAATATTGTGTTGCTAGAGAGATTTTAACTTTTTTTTCCCCAAAGAAATCAATTTTTTGCTAAGTAAAGCATTTTGGTGAGTAACAAGATCACTGTCTACTCCAGCACTCTTGAGAAACAATATATCATGTGGCTTAAGGGTCTAGTTGTGTAAACACAACTCGTTATTCTGGGAATCAAGTGAGGGTTTAATAAATCAGATAGCATTTTCATCCACTTCATGACGCAGCTCGGCAAGCAGTTGGGATTTATATTCAATGTTCTCCCTCGGAGTGGGATTGATTTTGTCTTTGGCATGATGGAATAATATTAGCTATGTTCTTTGGGCTGAATGCATAGGCACCGAGTTCTAACATCAGCAGGACACCCAAAGCTATTTTTTTAACATAAAAAGAATATACTGTATATTCAGTACAGATATCAATTTTCCCAATTACTCCTTCATATTCCATTCTCATCCACACTGTAACAAAGTTGTGTGAGAAGTCAAATGTTCTTCTCAGGACTATTCATAAATAAATTTCTTCTAGACACCAACATTGCTCATGGTGAACATTTACAGGGATTGTGGTGGACAACATAATTATGTTCTATGGACCTTCACAAACCTTGCTGTAAAGTGTATTGGCAAACATGTAGGTAAACATACCGAATCTGTAGCCAGAGAACAGAAGAGACCAGAAAGCAGTGCCAGAACTTCTATAGGGCAGGAGAAGAAGCTGACCCAGGTGCCACAAGATGAGGATTGCACTTGAGCCATCTGGCAGCAATGGCCCTGTGCACCTTCCTGATCCATTCTACTTCCAGAAGCACATGTGATGTCATCATGGGGCAGAACGCCTGACACTGCCCCAGGAACCTGGAACCCTAGTTATAGCTCTGACTTATGGTCTTATTAGAAATGCACAACGCTCTTGTGTATTTTAGCACATTATTTTGTATGCAAAGAAAATTAATGTATCCACCAAGGATGTCCAATATTTCTTTAATGCCAAAAATGTTTTGTTATTTTTTTTATATAATTGTATAAGAAATGTATAATCTTTAGACTGGAAGGTTATAAATTCCAATTTTCATAGTTCAAATTTCTAGCACCCTGTACGACCCCTTTAAAAATTTCCCATGCCAAAAATTGTTCTTTCGTATGTGAAAAACTTGCAGTTTCCTGGAAGCAAAATCATTTTTTTTTGTGTGGAAATAAGCTGGATCTGTAAACTCACACATTATCAAATGATGCTGGCATTTATTCCAATGCAGTTAATGAGAAGCTGAAAATCACCAGATCAGATTTACTAATCACCAATATTCCAGTGCAGCATTTTCTTACTTATGCAAAATAAGGATCTTTTGATGGATATTTTTATATGAACACTATGAGATCATAAAAACAGAATGTGCAGCCTGTCACATCCAGCCATCTGCCGCGCTTACACCAGTAGGCAGCCACCGGCCTTAAAGTGCCAGGACTGCCTTTTTAGCCACAGTCCAGCCCTGGTTGTGAAGGTGCACAACTCTTGCACACACAGACACACACACATTGTATTCTCCAAGGCACATGTCCATTCAAATTACCTTTATGGGAAAACAACTTAAAATTCATGAAACAAAAATTCAAAAGGGTTAATTTAATATCACCATCACACACTAAATAAAGATGAGGAGAAAGGCGACAAAATGAAAATCTCTTTCTTGCCGAAGAACTGTACACGATGGTAACAACCTTCAATCCTCTTTCAAAAATGTCAAGTTATCCCAAAAAAGTTGACACCCGTTTGATGCTGCAGCAGTAATACCTGAAATCAGAAGCATAGGCAGGCAGATCGGATCATCTGATGGAATTCTAATGTTTACGCTGTACAGCCCTGCGGAGTGTTCTTTACTGGTGGCACTCAGCCATGTGACGCTCTTCCTGCTCACTTAGAAGGAGCTCTGCAGGGCTTCAGGCAGCACAGAGCTCCTCCATACAGATATAGTGCGTCTTTTGTTCCCGGTGTACAAAGGGGAATAAGATGGAATAAGATGGAAGGGATCAATTCTGCATTTATGGTGCTCGGTGGGAGCAGCTGCCACAAAGGACCCAAATGTCACCATCCTGGGAGGAGGGGGTTACTGTGCCATGGCTGCCGCTACTGATGTAAAATGCACAGCAGAAAGCAAAGCTGAGATTGTTCTTAGCTACAAATGAAGGAGTAAAAGCCATAAATGCAGACTTCAGATAATTCTGAATTTAATGATCCGGCTTATTAACAGGCGTAATGCCCACTGAGAGATTGGCAACCTCTGACACTCCGGTTAATGCACCTGGAAACCTACTAAGCATGTTGGGAGTTGTCTTCCGCAGCCAATGTAGTAGGGGTTTCCTGTGAAATACAGTTAGATCTATGGTTTTTAACCTCATTGAACAAATGCTATCATATGTTTCCCATATGCTGCTTCATCCAATGGCCCATATAGA
The DNA here is from genome assembly GCF_027358695.1 of Spea bombifrons. Classification (NCBI taxonomy): domain Eukaryota; kingdom Metazoa; phylum Chordata; class Amphibia; order Anura; family Pelobatidae; genus Spea; species Spea bombifrons. The sequence continues at coordinate 92,608,698 of NC_071090.1, read as the reverse complement.
TATATGTTTAGGTTTTACCATTAAAGGGACAACTACAATCGTGACCATTTCTTGGGATGGGCTGGTTACCTTGCTAGAATGGCACTAGTTAATTTGTGCCCTCAATTTATATCTTGTTACGGTAGGGACACAGAAGCACGAGTGTTGTAATGCAAAGAAAAATATATAGAGTTACATAATCCTCCAGAATCTCAAAGGTTTCTTCTTCAGATGAAACTTCATCTTTTTCTTAATTGGCCCAATAAGAGGTTTCAACTTCAACTAAAGACCAAATGTTATCTTGGGCTAATACTACTATACTAACAGCGAGGTTGAACTTAATGGACTTTTTCAACCTAAATAATTATGCCAGTATGATCTGTGAACTACTTGATGCCAGGCTCCATAATATGATGTCAAATCCTGGCCCTCTGCAACAGGTGGTGCATAGACTGTGAAGGTGGAATCACCAGTGGAGAGGTCTGTGCCGGCCTGGTGATCACAAGGCTGCCCTGGCTGGCACTTTAAGTACACCAAATGACGCTGGCACAGCTGGTGGCTGGATAACCCCGGATATATGCTACATTTTTATGCTCACATGCCATGCAGCTGGGCATATCCAGCCAAGTGTGCCAGAGGGCCAGTCCAGACCTGGTGCTGATGGCTGCAAAGTCCTCCATAATGTCTTACAAAACCAAGGGTCTGTGACAACTGCCTCTTTTGCCTTGCTCAAAAATGAAGGACTCTCCAAGCACTGGAAAGAATACAGATTGATGATAAACGTTGTATAAGAAAAACAAACAGAGAACTTTGGATTGAAATGCCTTAAAACAAAACTTTCTGTGCACAACTACTAGATACTCAGTACAATGAGTGACAATGGAATCATAATGAGTCGTAAAGCAGAGTTGTCACTAAAGCTCCGGGATAACTGCCCTGAGGGTTAGTTTGACCCTCTCCAAGCTCTGTAGTAGACCTCTGTTTCTAAAGTTCTACCCCACATAATATAAAACACGCAGAAATCAATCTGACGTCACGGGGACGGCTGCACCCCATTCCCACCCCTCCCTGCTCTGTTCTTACTGACTGGGACTTGGCATATCATTGAGATACAGGGTGCTGAGCGCTGCCATACTGGAAGGATATTGATTCTGTCTCGTAACCCGCTCAGATCCAGGGGCCAGCAAAGTATTCAGTACTGTACATATTGCAATAGTAATTCAAGTATGCTGGCACGCTGTACGTAATTAAACAGAGTTCTAAATAGGATTCTCAAATGAAAATGAAATGAAAAATCACATGCTGCATGCGCTATATCATGTCGGCAAGGGGGTCAGTTTAGGATACCATTAATGTACAGTCTAATGTGGGTAAGCACACTCAATGACTAGAATGAGCAAACGAATAAAAGAATAATTATCGTGCAGTCACCATAACAACCAATGAAAGGATTCTGCTTATTGCTCCTCTTTTGTCATTTTATGTTTATATACGTAAACCCCTTGATAGTTAGACAGTAGGTAAAAAGAATATACATACATTGCAGATTGAATATAAAGTGCAATCCTGGATATTCCTTCACCCCTGAAATGCCAATTGAAGATTAAACGACATAGCAAAAGTATCTTAGCTTATTGATTTATGTGCAATAACATGGCTTGCCCATCAAGTCCCCACCCACTGAATGTTTTATTAAATATATATATATGTTTTATATATATATACTTTAGTAAAATATATATGGACATAAAATATTGATAGGGAAAAGAAAAAAGTGTCGGTGCGCTAAGCTAGTCTCAGGCTCAAATAATACAAATATGTAATACGAGGCCTACCAAACAGGTGTAAGCATGCTGCAAGAAACAGTGTATTGGCTGTACAATGTATACAAGAAACAAAAACTGTCTGCGCTTCTTACCCTAATAAAGTTGGCAACAAATATATAAACATAATATAAAACCTCTTATATATTTGTTGCCAACTTTATTAGGGTAAGAAGCGCAGACAGTTTTTGTTTCTTGTATAAAATATTGATAAATTATCTTTCTATACACCTCCTTTAGAAGCAAGCGCCAAGAGAATGGACTACGTTGTGGAGTAAATTTCACGCAAATTCATATTTTTATAAAAAAAATAAAGGAAAAAATCAACAACAAAAAAATATGATTTTGAATATTTAAATATGGAAATCTTGTGTTCCAATTCAGCCCGTCGTGAGTTAAATCAATTCTGCCCATAAGATGTGGGGGTGGCTGTCCCTATTCAACCCGCATATGTATTTGTCATACAGAGAGAGGAAAAGCTCACTCGGTGTGTATTATACACATACTTTGGACTCTCCCTACTTCATGCAGTAACTCTGCAGTCTTCTATTAAGAACAGGAAGGCATGTTCCCTCTCTCCATTCTGGGAGCGGAGATGGAGCGGACATTGTCTCCCCAACCGCCACTTTACTGTAACATGTTCACATCAGACCCCAGGACGCAATGGATAAAGAATTGACTTTAATGTAAATCCCAGAGTTTGAGTGCCGCACCGAGCAGCCTGAGAGTCACTGAGTGTCACTTGACTTGCAGAAGTATAATGTAATTGTGACTTTTTCATTGACTTTTTCATTAGAAATGAAATGATTGTCAAGGAGACACGAATCATCATGTACGCCTCATTCCAATCTCATGTATTTCAAAATCCATTATATATTGGTCAAGGGACAAAAACATTTTAGTGATATACACATTGTTATTTATATATTATTACTTTTAATTCTCACTAAGTAATGTGTGTGCTCCCTTTTTTACTGATGAAATTCTAATTAGAATGGCCGTTTCAGTGGCGGTGAACATGATTAACTTATTTGACAAAGTGCTATCTGAACAAATCTATTTTTATGCAGGGTGAACGCGGTATCCGTATCGGCGTTGTAAAACAGAAAGACATTGAAGAATACACAAAACCTCGTATTGCATATACGTGCACTAAATTTTTATTATTACATGGACTAATGTATTACGTACTTTTGTAATTTGACTAGAAGTAAAAATCAAAGTTTGTGTACCTACAAGCAAGATTTTATATTGATACTCCACGGTTCCCTTTTGCTGTGACATATGAAGTGGCCTACATTTGTTGGTAACACTGGTTAATAAAATGTAACTATTTTGGTTTATGAGAAAAATCTCAATGCCAACATTTTGGTTGTTTTTCCAGGTATTGCCAGAGCTATATGTATTTTTGCTAGACTTATTATATCTACTGTAGGTGCCACCTTTTGCCAAGGTATATCCTCAACTGTCCTTGAGAGGATGCATCTGGAGCTGTTGCATGGCCAAATGTGTGGTCATGTTTTAGTATAGCGTAAGGAGAGAAGGAATAAATCACAGAGAAGAAAAGAAAACATGTCATAAACAACTACTACTGTTCCTTCTACCTAAATAGAAATGCGTGACTTGGGATATAATTCTTTGGTAGGGGCATGGATCAGTTCTAGGGCTCCTCTCCTACTAAGTACATTCTTGGGTTTCTAGCACAACATTTTGGAAAGGTCATTCATTAATGTGAGTAGTATTCATCTGTAAGCAGGACCAGTTTTGGCCAAGCGCACCCAGATCAACTCACTTTCCATCCCTACATAGCAGGAGTGCTCAGCCATGAGGTCTGGGCTTCTGCTGGCACAACTTGACTACTAAGCAAAGCTTAGGAAGGGCCAGTGTGGGACAATAGTGGGACAGGGGGTCACCTGGATGGTCATTCACAAAATGATGTACCCTGATGAGGATATGCCACTCAGCCTTCTAATGTGGAAATCTTTTGAGTTACCGCAAAGTCATGTCATCAACAGCAAAGCCCTGCACAATCTTAGGAGCTTAACCACTGCGGAGCCAGGAAGATGCAAGATACACAATGACTGTATACAAATGACAAAGGGATTTGTTCATACATGTTTAATAATAACAATAATAATAATAATATTACTCTAAAATGTTACATATGTATGTTGTAAAAAATACTTATTTTAACCCCAGATTATGACTAGAGGGCTGGAGGTAACACAATAGTTACATGCATCTCATGTTTATCAGTATTGATCTTGTTGCTGACAATCAGATTTGTTGATACACTGCTTACCTGGACCTGTCTGCTGTCTAACAAAACAGCTGTCACTTTCTGTCCCGCTACCTGTGCCGCGCCACCTGAGTGGTAGATGTAGTTTGCAAAAGGTCACAGAAATTGGGGACAGGGTTAATGACGAATATTGATTGCTGTTCCCTTTCACCATGCAGATTTGTAATGGTATCAGTCAGGGTTGTTAAGTGGCACACTCTCTTGGAGCAGACAATGCTGATCGAAAATAAATATTTTGTAGGTCTTGCAAATGCAGCAACCTTACAGCAGAAGAACAACAAATATGTGTTTCAGAAGCCTAGGAAACCTATCAGTGTGACACTGGTTATACCTGAAATATACTGTAACTGTACTTTAGCACCAGAGTCTCCATCTGGGGAGGTCTTCGGAATCTTGAAGACTTCAGTGATCCTCTCTTTGGGGGACCTTAGAAGATATGGGTCTCCTTGGACTTTGGTCTAGGAGGGAAGGAAGGGGCTGCATATCCCCCAGTGAGGGAGTGCAGCCCCCAGAAGGTGAAGATTGAGGACCTGGTACCCACTGTGGTTCTACACTTTGGAGCACCTTGTTCACAATTTTCATCAAGGAACTGAAAGCACAGAAACTATAAAAATATAGGGTTAGTGGAGCAAGGTCCTTGAAGATTCTTTGTGATGGAGTGGGACCCTACAAGACAGAGACTATGGACTTGTTTGTCCACTGTGGCTCTTCAATTAAGAGGTTTTGCATAAAACAAAAGTATTTGTGATTGATAGTAACTCTAGGTTTATAGGGACTTATAACCAAAACATTAGTTAAGTTCAATCATTAACAAGGTAATGAAAACAATAATTACATAATCTAAGAAACACAATATTTGTGACCACAAAAATTCATACCTATCAGTTTTGGATCACCTTTCTATAGGTGTCTACCAATCAACCTGTAAGGGGTTCCTTAGGCCACTGGGGACCTTAGGACGCTTCTTAATCTGCTTTAATGATACAGAAGCATAACCCCTTGTTTGTGTCGAGGTAAGATTCTAACTTTTGATAGGGATAGAGTTACGTCTTCCTGTCTTTGAAGTCTAGAGATTTCTGAGGTGTGTCTGAGACCTCGCTTAAACCTTTGAGATTCAGAATGTAAGCAGCTCTTGTTCAATAATTGGGTTAAAAAAATATTCTGAGCACAGTAGGAAGGAGACGCTTGTAGCTCCATTTGTATGTCTATGACAGCGTTCCCGTCTAGTTCAAACTCTTCTCATTTGGTTATTGATCTCATGGAAGGTTGTGTCTTGGAGTAGTTTATGTTTTTGCTGCTTGTCTGAATGCAGCAAAGGATGAAATTTAAACTCTATACTGACAACAGCTGATTTGTTGTCATAGATGTGAATATGTTCTCAGACAAAACAATAATTGGATATTTACTGCAGCACAGCTTCACCAATTCACGGGTGCAAGCAAATTCCAGGAGCTTCTCTTTCTCTATTGAGCAATCCAAACTGAGCATGTAAATTCACATACGCGTACCCTTCTATAGGCTGCCTTCATACTTCAGGAATTCATACTTCTACCTTCCTCAGAAGGCACCTGAACAGTCTTGGCAACTGCCTTCGGCCTCAAGCAAAGAAAAGTAGGCCTGCTTACATAAGCGCCAAGTCCCCACAATGGGACACTCCAACTCTCATCATGTCATGAGTGAGTCTGCCCAAAATAAATGGGTGGCGTGTCACTCTATACTCTTTATTTCTATATGCAGTGACCAAATTCACCATTGTGCATACCTGCCTATGCCAAAAGGCATGACACTTAAGCCTGGCTGACATGCCTGTCCCGGCAAATTCTAGACTTTTAGCAGCAATGTCGCTAGCAAGAATTAACGGCATGTTCTCAATGAAGCCTCCTACATCATGAATTAAATGTGCACGTGTCAGGAGTTTAGGGCCAAACATGTAAACATTTTACCCTCCACTGGAGATCTGCAATCCCCCTAAGTGCGGAGCTAACTTTGACCAACGGCTGGACTAGCAATGGTTGATGCCAGAGGGGGACCCTGCAGGTGACCAATAGGCTCACTCTCACGGCCTTTTGAACTCCTGATGGCAAACCTAAGGATTTTCGCTTCCGTCAACCCTTGTGAAGAAAAAACGAACACGAAGAATACACACGAATATTCGCCCAAACCGTACACAGGAACGGCCGAATATTCGCGGAGTACGAAGACTTTCCCCCCACAAAAACAAACACAAAGACGAACACGAAGAGTTGGCCGGTGCCCAAGTCTAATATGTATATATATATATATATATATATATACACACACACCTCTGTGTGTGATCTCATGCGCTTCATAGTGTGTCCCTGAATGGCAGAAATAAAATGTGGTCACCCTAGGCTGGACCAGAATCACAAAGTTTGTAATTATGTAACAAGCGTCACAGGGAAGCCAATTGAGTGGGGTTATATTAAGGAAGGGGGATTAAAATCTATTTATGTATTCATTTGTTTAGTATTTACCAGTAAATGTCTCGTTTTGTGCGTCCTGGAAACATTTATCATCATATATTGCAATGTTGCAGAAATTATGCCCAAACAGTAAAGGGAGAGTAAATGCAATTACTTATTTACAGTTACATGCTGTTTTACAATACAAATATATTTAAGAATATTCAGCTGGCAGAATATTGGATTGTTCAGTAGCTTAAACCAGGCTTTAAATGGTGGAGTTTCCATTTTCAAAGGTGGCTTTCATACGGTATGATGTTAATTGTAAAGGTTAGTGAAATCTATCTATGCAGACTTGCAAGTACTTGAATATACGGCTCCATTCATCAAGCAATACTTGGCCTCCTCAAACTGTTAGTGTACTTGGTGTTCTTTATAATAAGGTATCAGAAGAAAGATCATGGTGAGAAATAACAAGGAGATACCACTACAAAGAGTAAATATCCAAAAATATATGCTATTGTATGCTATTGCGTATTACTCAAGTTGTGCTGTAACATCTAAAACGCCTTTAGTATACTAAAATTGTGGAGGCATGAAGGTAAATAAAGAAATGTTCTGAAATATACAGACTACAACATTATGTATGTATTAAAGCATAATCTGTATTATCAACATGGTAACCAACCTATTAACCCGAAGGAGGACTGTGGTGAGTAGGTATAGACTCCATAGACACAGAGCGCAGGGATATGAGGGATCGTGTCCTGGTGCTCCGTGGTGAAGGTGGCAGCCACAGAGTGGGTGGCTGGGGGTGTTGGACTAGGTCAGACCTAGGACGCTGTCTTAGGTAAATACACCTCTGCCAAAATGTATTCATATGTAACTAAATGACTAAAACATGCAAACTTACTCCCTCTTGCACAAGTTGGGCAGCATTGGTGCGGTCAGCAACTTTGTTGAGCGCATTAAATAACCTGGCATCACCCCTATATGTGCCCTATTATTTTATCAGAATAAGTAAAATATTTTACTTATTCTTATATTATTTTGCATTTCTCCAGTTTTTGGCTTAGACCAAAAAAATCCATCTTCATCATTACTTTTTTATTTTCTTCCCTTGCATGTGCCAAACCCAAATTAACCTGAGCTGCAGTGGTCCGTATAGGTTCCTCTCTATTACTCCTTTCACCTTAACATTGCCTTCTATTAGAATGTTTCATTGTTATTTGTGGCTAGTGAACCTCAAGTCAACCAAAGCAGAAGGATAGGCCCCCCCTGTTTCATAGCTTTGCTTTCTTTACATGCACAAGTCAAAAAATCACTTTGATGTTTTGGACCACACATTCCTGGATTCCTTCCTGACCACATTAATAATATAATATAATTATAATAGCCCTTCTCTAAACACTGTCAAGTGGGGAACCTCAGAGCTTAACACCCTCTTGAGTTAAATGTAAAAACATTTAGTCTTGCACTGAAACTTGTTGCCAGTTTGGGCTCCGTCAACAGAATCTCAATTCATTAAAATGAAGAGAATCTTGAGCTGACTTCCAATGATCAAGTTTGCTGGTTATTCAGAACACTTCTCTTTCCAAGGATCGGTGACGCAAGTTATGATTTTGCTTCATCGCCCAGAATTTGTTCCAGCCGGTTGTCGTCCGTTGAATTCAAGTATTCCCCTGTGTTACACAATTCTGCTTGGCAAGCGCTTTCCTTGTGGGGAAAGTCCTGGGTTGGAGCCCCAAAGATCACGGTCTGTAGAAACCCCATAAAAAATGCAGCAGAGACCTCCAAAGATTATTCTTTAAGTGGTATAAAGGTCCAGCATGGCTAGAGCTCCCAACTTTACAGATCGTCCCTATGTGGACTCTTAGGGTGCATGATCCGACTCCGAGGAGGTTGTAACACTCAAGGATTAGGAATACATAGGAATGTATGGGTTTCACCCACAAGCAGCCACACCACACAGATAATATAGAAAGCCATATGGAAGCCTTGTTGGGGTGCAGACGTCAGCAAAATGGCAGGATTTGGGTATTATATAATGTCTCCCAGAAATGCCATTTAGTACCAAGATCTTCAATGAATGCCCCATTTAACCAACACTGCTTGCATAGTGACATTGAAAGTGTAAGGTCATTGCTGTGATTTTGTAGACAATTCATCAAAAGGAATGTTATTACAAAAACCTATCCAACTTGTTTTTTCCTGTCTGCCAGAAAAATAAGATGTCTTCTCCAGGCAACCGAATCTGGTGTAATTGTCTTAAAATAAATCAGAAGAGTTCGACCTGATGCGTCAAACCACTGGTAGCAGCAGACGCTACACATTTTATAAAGCTGAATTTGTCTGGCTCCAGGCATTGTTTTGACATATGTTGTTCCTTTAAAAAAAGAGCGAGCTGGTTTCCTGAGAGTTTGAGCAGTATTTTGGGCTGTTGGCATTGCGAAGCCTGACCTCTCTTCTGCAGTGGAATTAATCAGAATGGCTCTGGATTTCCTAAGTAATTATCAGTTACTGTGCGCACCATCCCAACTCTTCATTGATTTTTTTTTCCTCTTGCTTTTTAGGGGTTGGTGTGGTGAATAGGGGAGGAAAGAACACGGCGTCCAAGCAAATCATGAATACTGCAAAACATATCACACAGAATTCAAGTTCTTTTTTTTAAAGTAAAAACATTATTGGAGCTACTTTGATTTTGGCAGCGTGCTGAGACCTCAAATACAACAGTATATGTTATGTTATAGAGAAGGAATAATATTCCATAAAACCTTTGGCACTGTGCCCATATAATAAACGCTGGGCACACATATAATAAACCCCACCATTTATTCAAAGTGGGTTTTTTTTTTTGCTTTGGAACAAGGCAGCCCCCTACTTTGTCCTGGGCTGAAGCAAGTAGCCATCATAACCTATTGTTTAGTTCTAAACATGAAGGTTCCAACGTCCCATATGATCACGTTATGTTCCACACATGTTATGCCAAGGCTGCCTCCACACTGAGCATGTGCAAGGCCTCTTGCATGAACTATCCCATCTATACTGGGACAGTTGGCAGCTATGCAGTACCCATGTCCTTTTTAGCTAGGGAAAATGCTCTCAGCTCCTGGAGGTTGACTTTCGTAGACTGGTTAACCCATGGAGTTATTTAACCATTGCACAGAAAAGTCCCAGTGACAATGATGAACAGGTGTCTTCAGTGAAAGATAAAAAAAAAAAACATTTGCACAGCCATATAGACTACAGGTTACACTAGCATTATACAGAGATGCCAAAACTTACATGCTTTTCCTTATCCAGTATGAGACCATGTAACGGTATTTAAAGCAGTGGAAATATGTGCATTAGAAACCCACCAGCTATCCAAAATGTTCACGGGCTCTGCGTGATTATTTTTTCTCATCAAGTTATCTCTTCCTATTGTTAAGCTGCTGATTGCCGTTGATTGGTTAAGACAGCCTTATTAAGGGTGAAGTGAGAACAAACCAGAGGATTTCAGGGCAGGAAATTGATTACATGATCTTAGATCTGCCACACAGATTTTATTCCACAAAGCGATTCTGAGTACCAAGGGCTGGGACACAGTTTTTCCCCTGCGGGCCAGGCCGAATTTCGTAGTCCATGTAAGCAGGGGTTTTGAGTGTGGGGGACTGCGTGTGAAGTCACATGTGTGGAGTCTCACATGTGTGGAGTCTCACATGTGTGGAGTCACATGTGTGGAGTCACATGTGTGGAGTCACATGTGTGGAGTCTCACATGTGTGGAGTCACATGTACTGAACCCAGCATGTTGGCAGGGATCAGACTTTTTTCTCCGCAGGCTAGCCATCTGATAATAGTGTCAACTGGCAGCATGCTGTCCCTTTAATTTTTTCTCAAATAGCAAAGGTGACCATGGTATCAAGCATGGTATTATTAGGCTGACTGCTCAATGGACACTTCTACCTTTGTGTTCTACTTGTGTACTTACTTTTTAATGTACAAGTTTAATGTAAGGTTTCAATTACACTGATTCACAAAGAAAAAGAAAATCTGTAACAGCTTCAATAAATTAGTTTTGCTGTGTTATCTTTTAACCTGGGTAATTTATCTTTTAAGTTGTATGTTAAGGGTGATGGCCCAACAGGCCATGAAAAGGAGACATCATTTGATGGAACCCCCACCATTTTAGGTGTCCAAATTGAGACCTCCACTGAATTATCATCTTTCTAGGTTGGTCAGGGGAGAGCAGAATACCTCCCCAACCAGTCCTTGCACTCCACTGCTTTCAAAAGTGGGACAGTGGGGCCAGGGCCGGCCCTACAATGGAGCCGAGTGGGGCAATTGCTCCAGGCGGCACTTTTGAAGAGGCGGCACTTTGCCGCCCCAAGCGCTTTTTTTTTTTTTTTTTTTTAGTGGAGGAGAGAGAGGGGCGCCGAGTGGTTTTCGCTTACCAAGTTGTCAGTACCCGCTTGGCGCCCCTCTCTCTCCTCTGCGAGCCCTATAGCTCGGTCTCGGTGTCGGCTTGTAATGCTGAGCGCCGGAAGTGACGTCAAATTACAAGCCGGCACCGTGGCAGAGCAGGGAGACTCGCCGCAGGACTGCTGAAAGGTAAGTACAAAGGGGGAAGTTTAAAATGCCACCCTCCCCCTGGCATCGGCGGGGGGGGTGTCATTTGAAACTTCGCCCCAGGCGGCATTATGTCTTGGGCCGGCCCTGAGAGGGGCAACTAGTGACTGTCTCAAGAAAACCAGGACTATTGGGAAGTATGCATGTACTTTCTTTATCTACATGTAGGAATCTATATTACCCAAAAGGAAATAGAGGATTATAGAGATTCTGACAATCTAAATCCCTACAAGGAGAGGAGGCTTGTGGGAATTTTAGATAATGATTTCACAAGGTTCCTCTATTCGCCCTTCTGTGTCATTACTAATGTCCTTAATTAAATATCCCGAAAGAAGAGAATGTCAGAGGTCCCTGATCCATTTGCATAGTAATTGGAGATTGATTAGGCTGATGAGCTCGAGGGGACATTATACCTATACCATCCCACTGAAGCTGGCACCTAGAACAGGGACTTTTATTTAACTTCATAGAAGTGTAGAAAAGACTACTTGCTTTCTCTCTACCATGCGCTATACAAAATCTTTTTTGCCAAACAACTCAAACTTTGGGTATACCAAAAAAATTAATTTATTTTTCAGCACATACATAATGCCGTAGGTTTTCAAACTGCAGTTTCATAGAAATAAAATTTGGTATAACGTAAAAAAATACATTTACATTTTACAAACATCATGCCATTTTAGTATATTTTGAGTATAAAACACAACCAAAGTATTATAAAGTAGAGGGGTATAGCGTGTATTAACTGTGAGTTTTTGAAGTACTTCTAGTTTTTAACAGAAACAGTAAAAAAAAATGGCCAGCTGAAAAATGAAATGGAATTTATACATTAGTCATTGTCAGCTCTATGGAAATCCAGCTCACAAGCTAGAGAAATGAATTTCAGCTAACTAAGTAACCGCTGGAAAACATACCGTCCGTAAATGCTTTTAGCAAACAACCAAACCATAATATGATTTTGAGAGATGCTAGCTTGGCTGATTATTAATCCCTGTCCTGCTCGGGTCCATTGGCAATCACAGTAGGAACGATCTGTTAGATCTTCAAAAGTGATACTATAATTGAGCAAAAGAACCAAATTTATGCATCATCCACTAATTTTTTTCCCTCTAAGCTTGCAATTTCCAGCAAAAGAACTGAAAACCCAGCTGAGATCAAACGTGTTTTTTTTTTCTGAGCATGTCCCCAGCACTTTCTTGTCTTGGTCCGAGGTTTCCCGAGCCGTATAACGTGGGCATGGGAATCCATGTGACGCGGCCGATAGAAACCTCCAGGGACCCTCACACAGATGTTCGCTTTAGGTTAGGACAAGGTGGACGAGGCAGATTTGGTTACATGCATATCACCACCACCAATGCCACCAATTGCCTAAATGCCAGAGTGCGGGTCCTTCTATAGCTAACATTAGGCAGATTGCCCGCAAGGTAGTCTAGACTGCACATGGCTGCCCGGGGCCACAGCAAACATAATACGGTTGTCCATGCTGCCAGTAGTCCTTGCCTTTGGAGCGAGATCCCGAGGCCATGGTTTGTTATCATGTCTTAAGGGATCTTATTTCAGCTCAGAAAAAAATCCATGTACATTTTGTATGCATTTAAATTCTGTCTGTCCTGGATTGTTGGACTCTGTGAATGCTGTGTAATTCTGCATCACTCTCTAGACACAATACTTTCATTATCATTGAAACACTATTTAAGGGTTTGATTACATTTATATAATTACGTTGAGTGTGGTACGTGTATTTTATGACATTAGAAGCAACATACCAGTTCATTTGTGAAATATATATTACCTTTTAGGTAAATTATCTTTTAGTTGACATATCCGGGAACAAATGTATAACCTGGAATGAAATCTTTAATCTGGGGTCCCTTCAAAGCAGACACCTGGTTACCATAAGGGCAGTTTTGTTGTTATCCGTTGATTTGTAGAATGGAATCTAAGAAGAGATAACTGAAGAGAAATTCATTGTTTCGTGGGCAACAAGGTGATCATTTTGGTTTATCTGTTAGTTTCGTTATCAGCTAATACCCAAATGCCCTGCTGTTTTTTATTGACCTTTGGGGTTGTTGGTAACAGAGTTACCTACGGAGGATAATGTGGGTAGAAGAGCTGGGTGGCTTTTTGGGGGTCATGTTTTTCCACCTTGAAAGAAAGGAATATCTAAAGCCTAAATTGCCTTCCATAACATCCGTGTGTGAAATCACGCCAACTGCAGCAGCTCCCACCAGCACGGGAAGGATAGAAAATAATTGAAAGCAACTTAATTAAGAAGGGAAAAAAGCAGATTAATAAATGCAATTAGGAACACTTCACACAGACGATGCTTTCAGATCCCCCTCCCAACCTCCCTACACGTGTGTCCTCTTTCAAGCTGATTTATTTCATGCAGTTTGAAAATACAGCAAACGGGCAGTGAGCGCTAAATGAGACCACAAGAGGAAACCATTCACTATTTAAGGGTTCATTTGTCCACATTCGGCTGGATTAGCCTATTCTTATTGATAAAACTTTCATGATGCCACAGCTCTGAAGTTCTTGGCACCCAAACGAGACGAGAAATAAAACTTAATTCATTCAATTAACAGCAGAGCAAAAAAAAATAAAAAAAATAATAAAGTGAAGCGCAAGAAAGAAGAAAAGGGATTGCTAATGGTGAGCAGGTACCGATTATCAGCGTAGACATCTAAGTCTGATCATGTTCTGGTATTATCCATATTGCTTGGCCCCTCTGGTTAAAGCATATGTTCCCCATTTATCCTAACTTCTTACAGGCTCACTGCTTCCTTAACCCCTTAAGGACAATGGGCGGTCCCAAAACCCATTGAAAACAATGCATTTTGAGCCCTTACATGTACGGGCTTTGTCATTAAGAGGTTAAATTTGCAAGAAATGATGATGATTTGTGGTGTTATTATGTTTGAAGCATTAGCTACTTTTTCTGCTACTTACCTTTCTCTACCCGCTGAACCTTAATGTGTCTTCCACTAAAAAAAAACGTTGGTTATGAATTGTTGCTCCAGACCTTGACCTACCTCCCACTGTACTGGATATACTTGTAAGTTTTCCAGAATAACCCTGCTAAATGCCGTCATCGAAATCAACAAGAGAAGCACTTTATGTTTCGGGACTTCGTATAACTGTAGTATGCTTTGCTCTGTGTAGCGGATCTGTCTTCTGATCTACCTGATCATGGTGACACGCAGAAACCTTTGAATCGCTCGCCATTCTGATTCAAGATTAAAGATTCATCTGTGACCAGCAAGTGCGCGGCAAAAGAGGACCGAGCACAACTTAGATTGGGTGACTTAGAGCACAAAGAAGTGATTTAGAGCCTTTGGAGCTTTGGGATTCATCTTAGAGACCTCAGAGTTCCCTTCTCCAGGTAACCTTCTGTACACTGGCCAATATAATATATCCAATGTTATGTGGTGCAAAGGCAGGCATGCATTTATTTCAAGGAATAATTATACATTACATTTATTTATTTATCTTAATATTTTTTTATGGGGTTGATTCTATCCTCCTCTTCTCTCCTTCACCCCTTATGAGAGCAAACTGCTAAGAGCTACCCAGTCTTTGTAGTTAGTGATCCATAGCTTATCACGCCACCTGTTTGAGACCCTTGGTATACTTCAACTCAGACTCAACTCAGTCTTTATAGGGTTAGGGGGTCATCCAGGGAAAAGGTGTCTCTCTTTGAAAGAATTGTGCCATAAGTCACTTGGTATATTTGTACTTCTTCACACAGATTAGGATATCTACAGGACTTTACTCATGTTATATGGTTATATCATTTCTGATCTCCTATAACGTGCATCCTATACTCTGAACTTGCCCGTCGGGCTGAAAGGTAACAGCCCTCCACTGGTGTCACTGGAGTGAAGGCAGCCTAGGGCAATTAAATCGGAATGCACGTTATTTCCAGTCCAAACAAATTTACAAAGCTGAACATGGCATATGAGTGACGGAACAAGGTAGGTTAAAATTTACCTCGCATGTATTTTCCATTAGCAATAATTACATTAAAACAACGTACAAGCAATTTATGGCCTCAGTAAATCTTTTTGCGTTATAAAGAAAAACCATGAAACCATAGGTCCAAGGCAGCATGCCTACAGATTTTAACAGTCCGTATGGAAATACTACAGATTATCAATCAGCTTTCATTTTTATATTTTGCTCGGAAAAGACTCAACAAGCATTAAAAAATGAAGTAATGTGTTTTTCTCCATTACTTCTGCACATTACTTACCTTTTCTTGATGCTATAGAGGAAAAAGAATATGTCCAGCGAAGTGTAACGGGTTAGAGCTCATGGGCACCTACGCACCATCATGATAATACTATTATAATTACATTTAGGTCTTTTAGCATTAGCATATAAAAGTGATATTGAAGGGATATTATGAACTGTAATAAAGAGTTATAATGCACATTGGAGTTAATTTTACATGGACTCCGATTTCACCTTACCTCCGAACTTTATAAATAAGATGACTCTCTAAATATTAACCATGTAATAGGCCATCACAAAGATTATTTCGTATTGACTTGCTAATGTTGGCAACTGCATGGTTGTAATAAGAGGCGTTATAAAACAATGCGTTAAGGGGTGTGGATAGAGATTTTGCAGAATCCCACCATGTTCATTTGCCCCTCTCCTAGCCTCTGATATTTGCTCGGCCGGATATGTCTTTGGTGGCGCATATCACCTGATACATGATTTACTTACTACCATTCTGCTATAACAGCTTGGAGAACATTGGGAGGTCTAACGTGGGGGAGAACGTTGCGCATTGGGGGTCTAAAGTGGGTGAAAACGTCGCGTGTTGGGAGGTCTAACGTGGGGAGAACGTTGGGCATTGGGGGTCTAATGTGGGGGGAAATGTTGCGCATTGGGGAGTCTAATGTGGGGGTTTCTGCAATGTGTGGATAGGTGCATAGACTTCAGTCACACTAATGTATGATTAGTCTGAGGGGTCTTGCAGTGGGCCCCATTATGGTTAAAGATGGCCCCATTTCTTATGGAAGACTGTCCTCTGGGACCCAAGTCCATCTGCTCCTTTCCCCAGCCAGTGTCCATTATTTCAGTACACCTGATGGGTATGAGTGTAACACAGTGTTCATGAGCCCTAATATTTACATATAAAAAAGAGGAAATGTGTTTATAAATAAAATTTAATACATCTAGATTGGCATCACTGATTCCTGAAAACACTTAAACACTCTTTTAATTACTGTATATATACACACATTATCCATTAGCTATATATATATATATATATATATATATATATATATATATATATATATATATATATATATATGTGTGTGTGTGTGTGTGTGTGTATATATATATATATATATATATATATATATATATATACTGCATATTAACATTCAATGTAATCACTGTATGTGTTCAATATTCATAGTACGTTAGCAATGATTAGTATGTATTTTGCATTAACGATTTCTATGAGTAGTGGATATTATCAGTAAGTATATATATACGCGCGGTATATAACCAGTGTTTAATATGTATTTATCTATACCGTGTATTCACATTCAGTATCTGGCAGTATATATTAGCAGTCAGTATATCTACACAGTATATGACCAGTGATTACTATGTAATAGGCCACCAGAGGTTACTGGAAGTGCTCCGAGGAATAAACATTTGTATACTAAAATATCTCTCCAGCCAGAGCGGGACTTGGCACGAGTTTGGAAACAAGCGGGATGTGCAAAGAACATTCTAAAAATGTGTTAGAGCTTCTCCGATGGGTCTGAGCGGGGACCGGGTCCTGATATTATCTGTTCTAATTAAAGCTCAGTAACACTGCCAGTGAGACCTTCTAAATCATTGCGATTATGAAGATGCTGTTAGACATCAGGGGGAATTCTGCATTAGTCCTTCTGCAAACAGATTTTACTCTGCAAGGACTGCAGAGCATCGGAAAGGGAAAGGCTTTTAGCTTAATTGAACTGCAAGACTTAAAAACGGCATCTCATCTGTCAACTTTCACTGGCTTCTCTTCAGATCTGGTTAATCATATCCTCTGCCCCCCCCCCTAAAACCCAATAAGAGAAAAAGCAAAGGAGGTGGAAGCCGGCTAGGTGGATAAGAGAAGCAGGCAGTCGTTTCAATGGGAGAGATGAGCGGGTGGGATAAGTGTTAAGAGGAACCCATGCAAAATATGGATGTATAGATTAAATAAACTAACTAAATATGGTTTAGTTAGTAATATTTACTAGCTGGGGTTGAGTAAAGGTTTCAATGTAAAAGTAAACTGAGAAGATCCATATGTTGAACGTAGACAACTAGGGATGTCTTTTACTTTATAGTTATACGGTGTGGGGGCCATGATTGCTGACCTCTGCCCTAAAAGACACTCAGTGATTTCATAGTTGGGGCAACCATATTGCAAAGGGGTTTTAAATGGGATAACCCTACTTTTTTACCTCTTCTTGCCCAGAAGAAAGTCAGATCTGAAGACCCCCACCATTCCAATTCCCCCTTTTTTGGTAAACCTCGCTGATGAGTCCGATTTAGAT
Source organism: Spea bombifrons (assembly GCF_027358695.1). Taxonomy (NCBI): domain Eukaryota; kingdom Metazoa; phylum Chordata; class Amphibia; order Anura; family Pelobatidae; genus Spea; species Spea bombifrons. The sequence goes on along the minus strand of NC_071090.1, from coordinate 92,591,004 downwards.
GGTGTGGATCTGCCATCTGGGGCATACAGCTGGATGACACTACACAAAAAGTAAAGTTGTCCCATACACATGTGAACCCATTCTGCCTCTCTTATATATGACCCAACTATTGTGGTAACAGCAAAATCCGAGGACCAGAATGGCCACGCACATTTTTTTGCTTTTTCAAACAAAAAAGAAATAAGGGACACGTAAATTATACACGACAATCAGAGAGCAAGCAGAGATTAAAGTCTATCGGCCCTCCATCAGATTGCTACGGCTTTAGATAGCCTAGAAAAATAATTTAAATAAAATAGAAGAAGGTTGCTAGTTTGAGATAATTACGTTTCGCTCCATTCCCATAGGTATAATCCCCTTTCTCTCTTTTATTCGCTCTGCAGCTTTGACACACAACCCTAAAACTCGTATTTAATGCTGATGTGGGCTGTCGTATTTTCCCATCACAGTACAATCCGTCCCCTGCTGCACTGAGACCCCTTAGTGTGTTCCCCACGCACTAACAATCAATAAAGTTAATTAGTAGTGATTAATGGAGCAGCATTAATTGTTGAGTCTAGAATTAGAAGAGAGTATGGGTATTTGGAATAAAGTAAAATATGGGAGCGTGCTGACAATCTAACTCGTAAGGGTCAAAGAACATTATCTTTAACTCTTTAACAAGAGTCTTTTAGTCTAATGAGGCCCATGACAAATCTCCGTTGTAGGGCCCCATATGTAGAATGATGCAGAGATATGTGCACACGTGTGTGTAATTATTACATACTACTCCATCATAATTGTAACAATTTTATTTTGACAGTCATTTATGGTGTTTTTTTTGTTTACTAAGCAATAAAAGGCAAGGATCCTACTTCAGCTGCAATTATATTTAGGGGTACTTTGGTTATTGATCAATTAATACAATTAAGAATTCCTGTTGGTTGTGCCCATTCCAGACAAGATAGATATTTATACATAGGTTTGACCCCGAGCCTCTGATTGAAACCATGTTTTTCCGGTTGTCACACCTACATGAAAACACTGGTCATGGCATAGCTACTCGGGCATGCTCTGCTTCACCTCCTACTGCTGGCCTGTACTGCTTTCCTGAGTATTAGTGTGTCTGCGTGTATGCTGCAGTGTGTGCTTGCTGGGCTCACAAGCATGCACTTTGCACACATGCTCGTGTGTCCAACTGATGGGGTTGAGGAATGATTGGTAACATCATTACTTCATAATTGATTATGTTACTCCCGGCTGCCTAATTCATGGTACCATGCACTGGCTTTGATTGTTTTTATCCTGGCCATGGCTTGTATGTTGACTAGAATTATCGCTACTCTTGTAGTTTTGCTGACTTGCTCTGCTTTGTTACAACCCTGTAACAACAACCTGTCCACGGCTCACCTTCCACATTTTGGGTCCTACCTACAACATAGTGTTCAATTATACCAGGTCTATGGTTCAGTTACTTCTTTCTTTTAGGCCATGGCCTGCCCAATGCATGACTAGCTCCTTCATGAAGCCACTACTCAAGGAGAGGGAAGCTCCAGGAAGACTACCACAGGAAGTTCCCGGGTATTGCCAACACTGACAAAAACAACTTAGGGATGTTTAATCGCTGTGGTTTTTTTCTCCTTCTGAGGAAGCCCGGGTTCAGTGTTGCACATCTTCATTTATTTATCTCTTTCTAGCTGTCTATTTATTTATTAATACTGCCAAGTATCCTGCACTGCATTGAAGGCCTGGACTGGTTACTTGAAAGAGGATTGTCTTCACAGCATTTTTTGCAAATATGATCTATGTGCAATCATTCCTTTTATTTTTCTGGACTTTTCCTTTATATTGATATTGTGAAGTTACTGTGCCATAGGTGTACATTCATTATTTATTTTTTTAGATACCATGGAAGTAAAGGATGTTTGTCTGTGAGTACATTATCATACACACAATATATTAACCACTGTGTTTGGCATTCTACACCATTGCCGTTTTTTCGATCTTCTGTTATCCTATTTATCTTCTTTTCAACTCATTTATTTGCTTTTCCATTATGGTTACATACAGCTGCATATTTGTGCTGGGCATGCGTTGTGACACTGCAATCTTAGCCCAATCTTTTAGACAAATACCTTGACTTATGATACTGCCTTGCGGTAAACAATAGAATTGCTTAATCATAATCACCAGGTGGACACTAACCAATGAAAGTCTAGGCAGGAACTAATTTGTATTGAGTAAACTGGACTTTATTGGCATTGTCACAAAGAATCAGCTTAGTAAGGTGTTTGAGCATGAAAGTCACCCAAAATGTCACATGACTGAGAACAATGGCGGCCTCCAGGTCTGCAGATAAAGACCGCTTAATGGGACAAAATGAAACAAACTACGTTACTGTATAAAGCAGTATCCCAGTATAACCCCTGAATGCTAGAGTTTCCAGGGCAGCTAACAAACTTCTACTCATTCCATGGATTATTGACTAGCCTAAGCAGCACCAGCACAACTGGGAGCCCTTTTCAAAATTTTAAGACCTTTCAGCCTGCCAGGGCTCAGCTGGGTACACGGGCAATCCTTTTTATTGTTATACTAACCATTTACAATTTGTTAATTTCAGTCCTGAGCCTACAAACGCCATTAATATTTCATAACATTGTCTGTTATTACATCTCCCCTGTCTTATCCTTGAAACACACATCCATCTGTGCAAATGAGCAAGTTTCTTACTCCTACAAATCTGGATGATCTGGAATCTGGACAGTTCCTCTTACGGAGACTGGATTTCCTCCCCTGATGTCATTCTTTTCTAAGATCTCATAATGTTTTCTGGATCGTGTGCGTTCTACAGCCCTAAGATATATGTACATACACATCAGAAAATGTTTACAAATTCAATTATATATAAAAAAAACTTATGTAGCTATCTATAAGTCCCATAATCACATAAAAAGTATTTGTAAAGTCCTCTCCCTATCTGTGCTTCTAAGCACATCCCCAAAGTGTCCCTCTTTAGCCATTTGAAATGTTGGGAGATATTATACTGGGTCAATGATGTGAAACCACACCATTTTCATTTCATATAGAATTGTTGTTTTTGTTTTGGGGAAACCTCCAGATAGGACACACTTGCTTTTATTTTCCAGGTCTGATTTGTCAGCCTTTTTGTACGTAAAAAAAAAAATCAATAAAAAAAACAAACTACCACTCTTTAATTTGATTAAGAGCTAGCAATCTATCCCTTTGCTTGCAAATAAAATGCATGTAGCACGTGGTGCTGCCTTTTTATACCAGAGAAATGCTTACAGATCAGTAACCGAGTGATGATTTAATCTCCCCTCCATAACAATGGATTTTCTGCCCTTTTTCCACGTCTTCCAATGTATGACAGTAGAGCGGAGTGACCGCGTCCCCGGAAGATGCTGAGTCAGACAATGCACACACAATGCTGACCCCTCACACAGCCTGCGCGGCTTTCTCTGACCTCAGCACCTGTAACCCTAATCCTGTTAACAGCCCATAAATCATGGCAGAACATTGAATGCTGATTCACAGGATAGACCCCAATGATGCGGTGAGACTATTTCGACGTAGAAATCTGCTGTGTGCTGTGGCTACAATTTTATGCGGCTGATGTCAGGGGTTGCATCATTGTTGCCCAAATTCTATCCGAGATCTCAATGGTAAAATGTCCAAGGGACACATAGAATCGGATGGCATGTAATAACCATGTGGCCCATCTAGTCTGGTCATTTTCTTGCTCTTGCCTTATATTCAGGGTATCCTATACATGATTAAATTCCATTACTGTATAAATCTTTACCATTTCTGCTGGGCGGCTGTTCCATTTTATGTACCATCCTGTAAGTAAAATAAAACTTCCCTAGGTTTGGATTGATGTGGTTGGACGACAACATCAAAATCAAGTGATTTACGTGTTGTTATATTACACCATAACAGAAAAGGCTACTTGGCCTTTATAGATTCCACAGCTGCAGAAAAATCCTGAATCCTCAGCAATAAATGGCTATGCTCCTGCTGTCCCAGTTCATGGTGCCTTGCACATGTAATGAAGTGGTGGAGACATTCAGATTGCTGCCGAAATAACAGGGACAGAAAGCTACTCGCTTATTAAGCTGCAGAAACAGTGGCCAAATTTGTTAGAATAGTCTCAAGATGGGCAACGCTGCATGTGATGTCATATGCACTCTGATGTCCTCATATAGGGCATAGGACAAGTATGCAGATGACATCATGGGTCCTCGGGTGTCCTGGGAAAGGGACACCTGAATGTTGGTAAGTATTACATACTGTAGATAAGTGGAATATTGCTTTATTGCAGAACTCCGGGTCACATTCCCTATCCATGGATTTGCAATGAATTAAGTGTAGTCCATTTATTTGTTTGTGCAACATCTCATCATGCTTATCCAGCAACTGGCTGCTTTAGATTAATGGGAATTACAGTCTCAAGCCAGCAGGAATCAGTTTTTCCTACCTATATAAACGATGGCAAATAGATTCGTACTTCTTGCTACAATTCAACTTCTGCTGTGAGGCATTCCATAATTCTCCCGCCCTCTCTGTTCTCTAACTTAATCTCTTTGTAAGATAAAGGTAATCATTTTACATTGAAAGCCCACACCTGACGCTAACCGGTAGGTGGGAAGTGCAATTTCCTTCAAACCAATTTAAATATATCGTATAAATAACGATTTGAAGGCCTTGCGTTACAGCACAGGGAGTGCAGTATAAAACAGGTGCTCAGGGCTCCAAGCTGCGGTTACCTTCCACCTATTACATCATTATTCTTAACTGTGCGTTCATCTGCACAACGAAAATTGTTTCCGTTCGTTTGTTAGAAGGAAAGATACAGGAATCTGGTAATAGAATCGAAACAATGCAAATTGGGTGAGGAGGTGGCATGTTATAGCATAATGTATTTTTCTCCCCGTTTTATAGCTTTCATATACTGTATATTATCTGTACCAGTTCATTGTCCCACTGGGGAACTGACCAATATACATCCTATATACATTCAGTGATAACGAATGTTAGAGAAAAAAAAAATTTGTTTAACCCACTAATGACCAGGAGTATTTCGTACATTTTTACCACGTTTGTTCCACCATGACTCTCCTTTTACATGTTCAGTGTCACTGCACGAATGATACATTCTTTGTATCCTTTCCTATCTATACCATTTATATATGTATAATCTAACGTTTTTGTATCAATAATGTACTGAACACATCATTAGGGAAGTATCCATAATATATAAAAATATACTAATTTAAGCGTCTATATATATATATATTTTTCAAAAAAAAAATTCCTCCCTCATTCTACCTTAAAGCTAAGTAAAAACCTCTATATTTTATATACCGGTATATCCTTCCAAAATTCACAGTCCTCTCTGCCTGATATCTATGTGGTTAATAAAAACCCCTTTGTAATCCCAACCATTTTTAGAAATTATTCAATCAGACAGTTCAACTTTAAAAACCGCCGTCAGTATTGGGACTGATCCTTTACAAACTGATCCAAACCAATCCGCCTATCTACTTATACAGTATATGTCCTTATCATCTTTATGAGTTTGTCTCCATCTATCCACCCACCCCCTATTCTCCCATATCGCTTTCTTTGCACTCTGTTAAGGTTTTATGTCCCTTTCTATCCCTCTTTCCATGTTTTTCTCCGTCTTCCGGGGTTTCCAGACTCTGGCCTGGTTTCCTACACAGCATGCTCTGTTTCTCAGCCAAGAACGAACTCCCAGATGATTTCTGATGAGCCTCTGCGGCTAATTAGAAGGGAGTTACAGTTCTGTAAGACTGAGGGGTGATACGGCACTGGCCAGCGGGAAAAGAAAAACCCCTTTACTTAAAACAGCATTTTTATGAGCAATAAAATCAGAAGTTTTACAACCGCAGGGCCATCATTGGGGTTCGGACCCTAATAAAACAAGACTTTTTTCTAGAGGAAAAGAGAAGTTTTAAATGTGACTCAAATTGTAAGAATTATATACACCCTTCCTATGTGCCAGAATAAGAGTATAGAACTAAACGATCACCCAGACCCATACTCAAAAAATGGCACCTAATTTTATACGGTCCTTATACGGTAATAGTAATATAACTACACATAATTGAGTTGAAGGATTTACGGGGCAATAGGATTCAGGTGCAGAATGGTCCACACAGATGGTAAGTGGAAGAGCAAGAAAGGATGGTCCAGGAAGTCTAGGGGAGTGCCAGGGGCCAAGCCTGGAGAAACATGAGGCCAAGCACTTGCACAAGAGGCACCAATTTACAATCCAATACAGGTTAGGGAACTAGCCAAAAGGCCAAAAGCCAAAAGAGCCAAGGGAGCCTCACCACTCATGTACACCGCCAATTATTGCCCTTCCATTGCTACCGACACACAAGGTGTGTCCGGGCCCGGGATTAAGGAGGCAAACTTTAACATTGGCTAGAGATTCAGTCTCGTAGTCTCTGTCCAGGGATTACCCAGGAAATCTCAGGGATTTTATAACAATCTCAGACTGAATGGTCACACAGGCTGAAGTCCACTCATTCTTAAAATGCTCACATATAATAAGTGAGCATCTCAACGTGTGCCCTTATCACTGGTATAACCCTGCTTGAATATAGTTGCCTTAATGTAAAAATATCTTTACATCCTGACGAGTTGTGTTTTTTAAGGACCATTAAAGAAACCATTTGATTACCACCATTAGGACGTCATAAGCAAGAAACTTTAAGATAGATTATTAAGGGGTTAATGTTTAAACTGTCTCAAGGTAAACTCATTGAGAAAGACATTGGGCATCCGCATCGTGTGATGATAATGTGGAATAGTCAGTTTCATGGTTTTGAAAAAAATTCACACCATGCCCACATACTAATTCTTAGCAGTATGATCATTTTTAAATGGCAGTCAAGCATGTAATAGACTAATGGACGTGTTTAAGTTAAATTGCATATTTTTATTTAAACAAGTAGTCAAAAACGAATCTACAAATGTAAAAATAATTATTGCAATAACAATATTCAACTTGTAGTAGCGTACCACAGCCCAGGGACTAGGCAATTTAAGGCCAAGGCAGCGGTTGTTTATCCAGCAGGTGCCTGCACACTAAACCATGGGATCTGCCACTCCACTGGTACTAAAGATATTTGGGAAGCGCTATCGGGCACAGGCTCACTGGATGTTTGCCCAATGGCCAGTATCACTCTGCCATAGGTCAACAGAATTTTCAATGAACTTTTCTCATCATGTACCATCTTTCTCTTTACAAAATTATACTTCTTTTTTCCATTTTACCCTACCCTTCTTCATCAACCCTGACAAAAAAGAAATAAAATTAAATATATATATATATATACACACATATACTAAGCCCTACTGTGTTTTCATTATTCTTGGCACCGGAATGTGAAGGCCTGATCCCTAGTAACCCCATGGATAGAATGAGGGTCCGACACCTTAGAATTCATGGAACCTTTTTAGATTCTACTTATCTTTCTGTACATAGCCTAACGGGAAGCAGGAAAATATAACATTGTATCCCAGTCCCACATCATCCATCACCAGTAAGACAGGCTTAATAAGGTTTTGGTTGATCCCTTGCAAGCCAACCCCCCTGGCCTTCTCTTCGGACCAAGTGACTGGTCATCTAGCTCTTTTGCTTGCCTTGAGGTAGGACTATAGAAATTTTAGGATACAGTTCAAAAACAGAAACAAATAATGACATTTTATGGAAAATCATGTTTTGGAATAAGTCAGAACAGGAGAATTTCTTTTGGGAAAACAAAACAAATCTTAAATTGGCTGTTGCAAGGATTTTTTTTTAATTGAACAAGCAGGTTACACAATCGTAAGACAGTCCTTTTAAATAATTTACTGAAAAAAGCTCGAAGAAAATAATTCAAACAAGTAGCTAAATGAACTGACTTCTGCTGTGTTCTGTCCTTTACATCTCGGATTCAGCACGTCAGAGATTTCTTACCGTAGACTGCAAACTCGCGGCGAGAACGTTACCTCTATGCCTCACTAATAGGGCTTCTAAGTGCATGACTTTAATTAGCGAGGGTCAGAAAGTCAGACACTGACTCCCTGCTTAGGTGACACTACCTGCTTGGGAGCCAAATCTTCTGTCCAACTTTCTTCCCCTGATGCTACCCTTTTTTGAAGATGAGAAGGTCTGCCTGGTATGAGCGTATCACAAAGTTCTACTGGTCCATAAGTCCTTAACTGTGGACTCCCAATTGGTTTAATTAATTGCAAAGCGTTCTTGCTCCTATAGCCACAGACTCTAAAACCATTGTCCTACTTTGGCCATTTAGAGTGTTGGTACACTAATCCATCTGTACTCATCTGGAGAGATGCTGAAAGTCTGAACCGATGGGAGTACATGATGACCAGGAGAGGAGGAACCCAAGACTTCTCCAGACTGCAGCCTCGTGCTGGATACCTATCTCTGTGCTGCAGTCTTGTAGGTGTCTAGTGGCTGGTTTAACTCCGGGGACCCAACGCGCAGCACAGGTAAAACTGTCTTTAAACTATCTTATTTTGGAGACATTTAGTTAAAACATTCAAAATGTCTTCTCCTTACCCGACACTTAGGCTTCCTGAACCAATCATCACCACTCGGAAATGTGAATACGCAGATCCACAAAAAAGTCACTAATAAGAACCCTGCACACATGCGCAGAACCTGCTAAAAAATATATCAATGGGAGTCCTTTGCTGCTAGTGATTGGCTGCCTAAATTGGCATGAATTTCAGCAAGCAGAGGACCGTTCTTCAACAGTTTTTGTTATTGCAGGTAAAAAATGCACGGCGAACCGGTTTGGGGGGTACATATAATGTCCAATGTGGCAGCTCTGCTTTAAATCAGACCCCACTGTCCTCTATTAACCTTTAACAATAACATTTCTGTTAAATATAATAACAGATTTATTCTGGAACTATCCTCTTAACCCATTGTGATGTCTGTGTACTCAAATAACCACTCTGGATGCTCCGCTATCTGCTCCCAGACAGGTCCTGTTTACATTAGTAATTACTTTATCACAGAACCGGCTACTCGTTATTAACCATTTCATATCAGAGCATGTTTATCCAAGTAATTACTTGGTCAACATCATTAACTATTTATATCTCTTTAACCTCTTTATGGAAAAACCTCTCCCCATTTTCTGTCCAAATCTGTTTAATAATTGGTCAACATCATACCGTTATTTATTTACATCCCCTTATTGCTTATGTGTCTGATAATGACCGACATTTTTTTCCTTATTATTCATTAACCCATTTGTGTCAGTGCTCATCTACTAAAATATTTTAAAAAATAACATTACTTTGCATTAAATTCTTTCTGATAAAGTGTGTTTACTTTGACCCCTCAATTGATCATTAATATTTATTTACCACCCCCGGGACGTCAGGGGACATTGTTTTTGAGTACAAAATATAGTATAAAATCCAGCGCTACATACAGCAATGTAGGTTAGGATTGTCAACAAAAAGAGATTTTCTCTCATTTTGTTCCAATAAACTTCCTTTATCTGCAGACCTGGAGGCGGCCATTATTTCCAGTCATGTGAAATTTTGTATGACTTTCTCTGCACAATCATCATGTTTAACTGATTCTTTATGGCAATGCTAATAAAGTATGTTCCTTCATTGACTTTCAGCGGTAAAAGTGTCCTGATTGGTAATTAGGACTGAGGCATTCTACAACTCAGCACAAAGCGGTATGATAAGGAATAAGGGTATTTGCGTAGTAGGTTTGTGTAATAAAACAAGAGCTAGAACACATACAAATGGCTAATGCTGGGAACATCTCACTGTAGGCTACAGGAGCTCTACCTCTTTTAGGGGAGTGGCTTCATGTGAGGGGTGTGGCTTGCCATGTGAGAGATGGGGTTACTTGTCGGCAAGGGTGGGGTTAGCCCTAGAAAGCATTCCATTGGATGGCAGTAGAAGGGGAATTGGGCAGGGAGTTTGCATTGCCCCTCCCCTTCACAGGAGAGTTTCCAGGTATGATAACATTATGCAAAAACATCACAATATTATTGAAAATCTGATACTCGGAATAAAACATTTGGTGGGAGATCCACTTTAAGGGTAGACTACGGTTATGGCATATTTATGCGTGCGCAGATATGCAGATACATAAGTAGTCCTAGACCGTTAGCCGCTGGGAAAACAACCAAAAACAAAGTAAAAATATAAGGAAGGCCACTCATTTTTGCCCAATAATTTGCTATTCAGAGTTCTTGGAATTTCACGGTAAGTTGTTTGTTAGAGAAAGATACAGAAAGATGCAGCAGGACAGGCATCTGACACGGCGGTGTTAGTGTGTGCAGTAGAGTGCAATGGCGTGAAATCAGTGTATTTATAGATTTATATCGGTTTGTCTTAGTCTGTCAATTCTCGTCTTGTCATACCCCGTGAATATATGTATTGTATTAAGTGCTGCGTAAACTGTTGGCACTATATAAATAAAAGATAAAAATAATTTAGGGGTTAATAAAGAGTAGAGGCAACACTGCCTATACTGCAGTGTCAGTGAAAACACCAGTGCTGGTTAAGAGGCACTGGGGTATAATTTATATCAAGGGGTTAATGCAGGGTAGATTCGAACAACAATGGATCCGATTAACCCTTTGTTGCCTAGAGTTCCACTGTCGGCTCCGGACATGCCCACTGCGCTATATGAATTGGACGGGCTGGTCGTGGGTTCTTTTCCGTGGGCTCCATTGCTTTTTTCAATGGGATGCAGATGAATTCCAGTTGTGAAGCCTGGCACCCAGGGCCAATGCACCTCTTGCCCCAGTTAGGCAAAATGAAACAGTGCTGCACCTGAGGCTACTATTTGCATCATGCTAAGATAATGATGGGAGTTGGAGTTCATAACTCATAGAACAGGAAAAGTTAACTGACTGTCTCCTCCAAAAGGTCCATAATGATCAGCGCTACTGCAGATGGGAGTCTAACAGAAGCCTCAATAGTCTGCATCTGGGAGAAGGTGCCAGGTCTGTGCATCCTGTCCGGTGCTACATGTCAGCTTCACTTTATAACGGAGCAGCCCGACTGGACGGATTAAACGGTTAAGAGGAAACCGTGTATAAGGTAAACGCTCCATTAAAGAAATGTGATTATACGGGACAATTCAGGGGCCAAGTGCTGGCTGCGGAGCGATCGGGAGCGATCTGTTGGAATCCCTCTATATTGCGAACCCTGCGCTATAATGGATTTTTCCGTGGGTGATATACTACTGCCAATTCGCTAGATGTATAGCAGGCCAGCTAGTGCAGTGTATAACTATATGTATATAATATATATGCGATCACTCGTATATAGCAGACCCTCTCCCTACCTACCAGGGTGTTCTTATTTCGGATTTAGCTCCCCTCCTTAGGCACCTCGGCAGCCAAAGGGTTACTGGCAGCGTTGGCTTGTCCTAGCGGCGGAGCGGCGGCGTCCTGTGCGCGCCGTGTACTTAATAGCTTATTCAGCAGCCTGACCTGTGATCAATGATCCGGGCTGCGCATTGCGAGCCGAGCAGCCGAGGACCTCGCAGTCTCCGAGCAGCCCGCGGACTCTGATTGAGTCATCACCGAGGGGAGGGGACGTGCCCCCCGCCGCCCCCCGCCCGGACCAGCAGCGGCAGAGCCGGGGACACGTGGGGAGCAGCCCGGGGCTGGGGAGGGGAGGGGGGGCAAGAGGGGACGGGTGTCGGTGCTCATCCTCTACACAATGAGTGACAGGAGAGCCGGAGACAGGAGACCTCTGTGATCGCCAGCCCCGCTGTTTGGGAGTTCTTGGAAGGAGGTAAGAGAGGGGCAGGGGGTCTGTGCATTGGGTTGGGGGGTATGGAAGCGCGTCGGGGGTAGCCAGCACCTTCAGGTGGGATTCCACTGTGGGCGACAAGCTGAAAGGGGGCAGTCAGGACTGCTGCTAGCCCATGGGGCAATAACATGCTATGAAAGGAGCCCATAGCATCCCTCTTATTACTTAAGTTGCTGCTTGCATTGGTTCGCGAGGCGATCAGACCTGATCACTCCTCTTGTGACTTTATGTGCTGCTTGCATATATAGACTGATATACCCAGCAGTGCCCTGCTGCATCCTCTGGCTCGCAGGGGGTTAAAGTGTAGGAGCCCGTTCTATGCAGTCCTGGTCCCTATATGCTACAGCAGAAGGTCCAGCACTCGCTTGGGGACTTCATACAGAGGAGTGCAGTATATAGCAGGGGTGAGTATGGCTGCCCCTTCGCATGGTCTCAGCATTGGCACCCTGCTTTAGTGCTGGAAGGACACATTGGCATGTGCCACAATCTAGATTGTTTCTCCCCAGTGGGAAGTGGATGGCTGTCCTGATTATTAATATCATTGTAATATTGCTGTTAAGTGGCAATTGGCTTGGGCCACTGACTATGGGGAAGTGACATGATTGTGGAAGGCAGGTGTCGCCTAGAACTGTGTGAATGCCCTTTACTCTATTAACAGATTTTAGACCCTTTACGTTCTTGTTTGGATATATGAAGTATTTTTCTTTTTAATGGCTTCAGTGATTAGCTCTGCATTGTACATGGAGCCAACCCTGAAAGCTGCTGGAGAAATTTGGCCTTTCCAGCTGTCAGAGGTTTGCCTTTAGTGCGATGTCCTTGCCTGTGATTGTGAAGCACTTTGAGATATTTTAGGTAAAAGCACAAAAAACTTGGGTTATAATCCTTAGTGTTAAATGGGCCGGGTATTGCAGGCAATTGCTGATTGTATGCGGTATCTGTCCACACTTATCCGGAACGTGAACCCCCTACCATCTAACTCTCTAATGTGGGGGAAATGATCATTCTGATGAACACTAATGGATTGTGTCTGAAACGCACCACAACTGGGGCAAATGTTCAATGCAGTATAGGGGCTGGTGGGGAGCATGCGGGGTCTGCAGTCAGATCCTTTGCTATCCCCCTTCCAGCACTATATATATAACTATATATATATATATATATATATATATACATCATTTATATGGCCAAGAACAGAATGATTATATTTAAAGTGCCTTTGGGATGCACGGTGTTAACTTGGGGTGTTGTTCCTACTATGCTACATTATATTGCTTTTAAATACTGGCGCACATCCCATACAGCGCCTGTATTTATCCAAACTGTATATCCCTTTAAATCTCTCTGCATTTATGTGTCCAATTCAGAGCGTGAAATTGAGAAGTGTCCAAATTCTATTTATTTTTAATTAATGATCACACAAACCTGTAAACGGTGAACGTCAATGGGGCAAAACGCGCCACAAGGCACCACAAAGGTTAAAAATGATCGCACACGCTGGTGGGTAATAGGTGTTTGAATGTGGATCGTGAGAGTTGCTTTGTTTGTCTTTGCCGGTCGCATTTTCCTAAATGAAGTGATTCTTTTTCTTATTTTGTGAAGGATCTCTGTCTCAGGGCTCTGTCTGGATTGTTCAGAGTGCTGGAAATGCCAGATAAAGATTTATAAAATCGCATTCTGTACATCGCATTAGACGGTCTCCTGGAAAACATTATGCCGCGTGCTCCTGAATGTCTTTAACCCATTCAGGGCCAAACGTTGGGGGGTTTGATTTGGGGCTCCAAGCTAGAAAGCAATACAAAAATTTTGAAAAAATTAAATAAATAAAAACACACCAAAAAAAAAAAATAATAATAATAAAAAAAAGCAGTACATAAATTACCTAAAGGGAAAACCAGTCATTAGTCTCACTGTTCCCACCACGGGATTAAGAGTTTTTTTTCCCTTTTTATTTATTTTGAAGAAAGTTTTCAAACAATCTTAAGTATCTTCCTAAGGAAATCCTTTTGTTTATTGATGGTGAACCGGGAAGAACAGTTTTAGCATTTTTGAGACAGGTGTAAAGTTGTTTCCGCAGCTGGATTTATTTGGGATTATATGGATAATTTTTTTTTAAAAAAAGTAAAATTGTTGCATAGACTTAAACTGTATAAATTGTACCCTCTGGTTACATTACTTTTTGGTAATATTTTCTTGCTCATCATTAAATATATCGCCCCCCCATGGGGTGACAATTTAATATCTCTTTGTAGCTTTCTATATATATCTGCTAATTATATTATTTATCGGTCATCATTGTTCTCATATTTTTTTAATATGTCTCTAGTTATGTGGCTATATAGGTAAATACATACTAAGTGGTCATATGTGTGCAAGCACTAGCCAAGCCAAAAGTGTCCATGCGCAACTTATATATATATTTCCATATTGCTGACATGTTGGGAAGCGTGATAATACCAGCCAGGAAAGTACAAAAGCCCTAAATTAAGAATGATCACCATGCTTTTTTACAGAGGGCACGGACAGATGAGCCAGATGGTTCTTATATGCTGTCAAATGTCCATCAAGATGTCTATGATAGTTGCCAAAAACCATGGCGGTGGCTGGGACTCATTCATTAGGACATAATTCACGTTCTCGGCATAGTCCCAACCAAATAGGGAGTGTTGGCAGCTATGGTCCACTGATTTGTGTGCAAGGTATAAACACAACAAACACTTATCCAAGGTGAATCAGCTCTTTTGAACGTTTCCTTAATGATAGAAAATGAGGAATAAATGGAACTTCAGTATAGGCTCCAAAGCATTGATGTCTTCGGTTCATGTGTGTGCGTGTGTGTGCGTACAGCACGTGTTCTTTTGCTTTTTGATTTGTAAAATAATGACATGTATTATCATCAGATCAATAAATAGTTTCTAGCTGTCGAAGCGTCCCGCGCATGCATTTACATAGGGCATGTTCTGATAATTAGCCCGTGGCATTGCTTGGAAATTACTGCAGCGCTCCTATAGAGGCCCGAATTACTGGTGATAGCCATTGCTGTGTGTTGCTGTGTACCTCAAAGTTTCAACACAAAGAAGCAATAAACATTAAATGTAGACGCAGGAAACGGGGGTGAAAGTCTTACCATGTATTGCGAATTCTGTACTACCTTAATTATTAAAGAGCCCCTGCATTGAGTGGCTGCGTACGACGAGGCTCGCTTCCCGTGCTAGATTAATTTATACGGAATGAGGATTCCGAATCTACAATCCCAGTACTTGTTGCTAGAGAGAATAAATTATGCTAATATACTTTCATTATCATTAATAGAATAAATTATGCTAATTAGGTTTCTATTATGATTAACCTCCCCTTTGCCAAACTTTTTTGGGCTGCCTCTGATATCAGTGCCCCGGGCGCCCGCGATGGATTGTGCGACGCAAAGTGTTCCGTCTCCTTCGGGCAGTGAATGGGGGTACCGATCCATCACAATGGATCCTCCTCTCCCAAGGGGACAGGCTCTCCCAGCTGGGTCGGTAGTTACAGAGCGAGGCAAAGTGGTGTCACTTAGCATTGCTGATCCCATTTGTTCTGTGCTAAGAAGAATGTCCTGTCACAAGCGTCTCTTCCCTTTGGCCTCTGCCAGCGATAAGACGAGAGAGAGGAGGAGAAACGTTTTTGACTATTTAAAACGCCCTCATTGGTAAGCCGAGCACGGCAAAAACCTGGAGTACTCGGTTTGCAGGCAGGACGAGACCTCAAACGTTACGATAAATGAAGCAGGCGGTATGTGTGGCGATGTGCGCGCAGGCAGAGGGTATTAACCCATTGGGTGGAATGCAGGGCGGCGATCGGCCTCCCCTCGTTCCCATCTCTATAAACCTCTATACCAGAATATTTTTCCATAATTGTCACGTCACGGGCTGATCTTAATGGAGGATCCCTATTGCTATGGTAGCCTAGAACAGCTGGCCAGCACACCGTGTCCGCTCCACCGGTGGAGAGAGAGCGCCAGGTGTGGCATGAAGAGGAACGAGGCCCTCTGGGGTTCAAGCTCGAGGCCTTCCCATGTTTATGCCTCGGGCCTAGTTGGCAAAGGGATGGTGCCGTTTGCCCGTTAGAAGTAAGGCACCTTTTGCACTTGGACCGTAACTCCATATTAAGTAGATCTGACTAATGACGCCCATTATATTCTGACAATAGCGGAACCTTCTGTAGCGTCTGCCCATGAATATTCCCGGTCCGGGAACGCAGCCTTTATGGATGATAGCAGTTCTTACTTTTGTCTGTCCTAAGGAGTTAGCCGATAATTCCTATGTTTAGTCACTGCCTTTTTAAACTGCCAGTGTTTAACCTGGTTTGGGGAATAAACGGTTAATGAAGATTTAATTAAAACGGGGTATTTTGATGCTTTTTACGCAGTCAATACAGCGCTTGCTAAATTTGTAATTTTTTTAAAGAAATGTAAAAAGTAGAACTGAAACGGATATGTCATTTGTGTTCTTGTGGAAATCTCTCCTTGTCGCCTCGCACATTCGCCGCCGTTAGACCCGTGCCTTTTAATTGTAACCGTTTACAAAGCAAATGGAGCCAGGAACGTGCGGCCTTGAGAAATATCGGAAAGCATCTTTTTTTTTGTAATATTTCTCCCTTAAATAGCGCAAAGCTTTAACTTTAAGGAGAGGTCACCTTTGAAAAGGCAAACTCTCTCCTCCTCTCCCCACCCTGTCGATTCTTCACACGGCGACCGAATTTACCCTCCCCATTAGCGGGAATGAATAATTATTTTCTCGATTCAGCTGGTGACGTGCGGTTCATGGGAGGTTAATTGGTAATAATGGGTTCTGTTCCAAAACGAAGAACTGCTTCACAACTCAGCCAAGGGCTGTCCGAGAGTAGGCAATGAAACCGTCAGCGGCCGTCAAGACAGCAAGATGGAATGCACAGGGTTAACACCTAGCCGTATGTCAGAGTCTATGAGGCGTGTTTATACGGATCAATTCTCGTGCAAAGCGCTAAATGTGGGGCAGTCGGTTGTAACGTTCAATTGGTTTCGTGGTGATTGCCCCACCAGAGGACAGTTTGCCCCAGAGTTGCTTTTAACAGATATGGCCCTACGGGTTAAGTGCTTTATCTGTCTTGGCTGTTGGAACCGGGTGCAGATAATTAGCATTTTAAATGTAAATTGTTCCATGCGCATTAACTCTTATTTTAAGTGTCACATTAAGGCACGTTTTTTTTAGTAATGAATGGGTTAATTGAAACCGAGCAGCATATTTTTTAAGATTTGTCCTCAAAACAGGGCAATAGAGAAGCAAACCACTTTCTGGAGCATTATGATGGACGCCGTGGGTTGATGAAGTTGTGGATGCAACGGATAGCCTCCCAGCAGAGGAAGTTTATAATATAAAAAATAGAGGAGTATAGCTGGCACATTATAAAACAAGACCAATAACAATCACACAGGGCCCTGTAAAAGGTTTTATAAAAAGTTTCCGACCTGTTTAGTGATGGACCTGTAGGGACTACTTGACGTTCAGTTGCACGCAGCTAAACCCACCATAAACATACAGGAGCCTGCCACCACTGTGATTCATTTATTCTGAGAAGATGGAGTGGCTACGAAGTGAGGAATCCCAGCGACATAGTTGCGTGGTTTGTATGGTTGGAAAGGATACACATCCATCACATTCTGTCTGTCTGTGATCCCCTGTAATTGATTCAGAAGACAAATAAAACACTTGTGTCACTCCCTGTGACTCGCTATGGGTGAGATGTACTGAGGTGTGTTAAGCTGGATACATCTCACTCTATTAAGAGCGATCGCACCAGTTTCCATTCTATCCCGTAGAGATGATAAGTGATTTTTGCTCGATATGGTATATATGCTCTGTATAGTATAACTTACATTCCAGGGTCTTTTGGCAAGTACAACATTACATCCAGAGCCGTTTAACATGCAGCCCCCTAGTTACCGAATTCCAGCAATGATCCGACATCCATTGAAAGTTTTTTTTGCTGCGGTGTTTAGTAGAATCATTGATCCCCAAGACCCACTATAGGTGCGATCCCCAAGACCCACTATGGGTGCGATCCCCAAGACCCACTATAGGTGCGATCCCCAAGACCCACTATAGGTGCGATCCCCAAGACCCACCATGGGTGCGATCCCCAAGACCCACTATGGGTGCGATCCCCAAGACCCACTATAGGTGCGATCCCCAAGACCCACTATGGGTGCAATCCCCAAGACCCACTATGGGTGCGATCCCCAAGACCCACTATGGGTGCGATCCCCAAGACCCACTATGGGTGCGATCCCCAAGACCCACTATGGGTGCGATCCCCAAGACCCACTATAGGTGCGATCCCCAAGACCCACTATAGGTGCAGGTTTTTAGGGTCCCCTTACATGATCACATCTAGAACAATCTCTACAGCTCATCCTGACTCAACCAACTCATCCCCATCCAAGTACTCCTCTCCTATTGTCTCACTTCCCCCTCTACCACTGACTAGATTGTAAGCTCACAAGACCAAGTCCCTCTTCTCCTTTTGTACCAGTTTATTATTGTGTGTGATTTTCAATGATTCCACTGATAAAGCTGGTCAGTACTGTGTCCCACCACGTAAAAAGAACCCCCTCCTCCCCGATTAGGTTGTTACCTTTATGTATTTTCGCAGATCTGGGGAAAGCTAAAGATCTACTTAAATATTTAACATTCTAATTATTGGTTTTTATTACAAAGATAAAACTCTAAAATTAAGGTTTAATTACAGATTCTGTGAGATTAGGCAGAAGACAGAAGAAATCAAAGTAGGAGAAAGAGGGAAGATATAAATCTCTTAATAATATGGGATTCACCCCGGGGTTATTAGTACGTGGCTTTGCACATCTCCTTTAGCTGTTTGACAGCTTTCCAGATACTTTCATTGTTACACAGCTGACAACTTACGCAGACGATTCCAGAGGTGTGATCACGGGTACATCCACAAATAGATACAGACTTATGAGTGAGGAGAGAAGGCTCATCATACACGGCTGGTTATATAAGCTGCCGGAAAGAGTCCAGTTCCGGTTAGATTGTTAGCTGCTGGACAAAGCTAAAGCTTCAGTTGGAGGCAACACAACATATGAGCCTCAGTGCTTGTTGTCTAACCTATAATTATAATTGTTTGAGTCTAGACTGCAAGCCATGGGTGTCTCCTATGCAGAATTCGATGGGGTCTTTCAATACGGTGGCCCTGGTGGTCTATAGGGCTTTGTCTGATAGCTTGTGTTTGGATGGCAGAATTATGTGGTCTTCTGAGTTGGTTCACGGGAACTAGATGTAAAAACCCAGATGAATCAGTTACCACATCTAGATCCAAACTGAGCAGCTTCCACCTAGGAAAATATTATTAATATTACGGTATTATAATTATTATAATATTAAATAATCTCTCATATACTGTGCATATTTGGATAAAAAAAAATCGTGCCCCACTGTAGGCATGGGAAACTAATTAAGACAAAAAAATATATATTTTAACAGACTTTTTCTGGAATAAAAAAATAATTGGGCACTTTCACGTAAGCTTGTACAAGATGGATTTGGCCATCGCCTGCACAGCGAAGCATACTGACTTTACACGTGTATTGTATATTTGTGGGGGGGGGGTTAATCAATAGGTTTCTTCATGACTTCAGAATTCACAGAATATTATTCCTATGTTCTGATGTAGGTGAAGTAAAAATTATATAGGAAGTGTATAATTTGTGAAAGTTGCTGTGTGTGAAATGTATGTAAAAAAGCTTTTCTTTACAAAGCTGATACTAACACAGTATTGTTATTTATTTTGTAAAGCTAATACTAACACGGAATATGCATTCTCTATAAAAGCCAATACAAGCACTTCATTCTATACGTAATAAAGCCGGAGCGCTCGACATGTATTCTTGTGCGGGTCTGTTTGTTTTTAACTGTTATTACCTGTTCATATCATGTCTTCCAGCGTATCTAAATAATATATAAAGGTTTGACAGATCGCAGGATGCATTCATCTAACAATTACTCATAAATCATTTTTTATATTTTTTGCCAAGTTGAAAATATTGTTTTTTCCGGCTCACGACTGCTTTCAGGCGGTAAGCAGTGCTTGGTTGTGACTTTTGTGATCTCTGTGTGCGCTTACGCCATATTCCTGAGAATCGCAAGGTCCTCACTGCCTGTTTCTGCAGGGCAGGAGAGTGCAGGAAAATTGGGACTGTCTCTCTTAAAACGGGACACTAGGGAAGTATTCGTTGTGTGACGTGTAGTTCTGATTTGACTTCTGAGATATGGCACTTGGCTCGAGTGACTTGTGAGATTACTATGGATATAGCTATTTATTAATTATAACTATCTGACCTCCATTTATTATTTCTACTTTAAAATGATGACTGCTGATTCCATGACGCCAAGGTCAATGTTTGATAACAAAACTCAAGATTCATTTGTAATTTAACCACCTTCAACTTGTTTGCGATGAGGACGTTTTTGTTTAGTTGTCATTAAACGTTTAAAATTGACGGTATATATTCTGCGCAAAGGGGTACGAGAGTGAGCTCAGTATCAGTACTGTGGGCAGATGTCCCCTTATAATCTGGGTAGATGGTAAATAAGATGAATCATAGTTGGATACCTTTTGTCTAAATTTCTATGGTTAATATGATATGATTTCAAGTCTGGGGCAAAGGAGCAGGAATTATACTCTGTATTTGGTAAAATAACAAAGAAATGGACCTATAATAAGGAAAGGCCCTCGGAAACGCTCTTGTTTTGTCTGATCAACATAACTCTAATAATTAAATCTGTTCTTATTCCAAAGGGTAATATTCATTAAAATAAATTAAGAGACGGCTTTAAATTGCATGAGAATCTCATTGGGTTGAAATGCAATGCAGTCCCACCGATTCGGCTCATTTTTAAGCAATATAGCCATAATTACATAGGACTCGCCAACCGTAAGGAACTTTGACGTAGTACCTATGGGCAGAGAGGGTGACTGAATCTCCAATATATATGCCTTAGATAGATTTTATGAATGGTATTTACTGGGTATGCGCTGAATTCTTTCTTTGAGTAAAATAAATGACCTCATGGGAATAGTTATGATGTCATTAACTATAGGAATAATGTTCAATGGGATTTGGGTTTGAAACACAATTAACCATTAGACTTAAGAGAATTTCAGTTGACAATTTCAGAGACACAGATCTCAGTCAGAGGACTGTCCCCTTGAAACAACAACATTTTGGCCCTATCCTGATGTACAAAGCTGCTGAATTCCAGTCCACAAGGATACATGCACACCCGATTTGCTGGTAAATAAATATTTAGAAAATCACTTGGAGGGTGAGTGTTCATTAAATGTCTCAAAAGCGAATACAATTATGAATACAATTGTTAGCGTGTGTGACCATATGGTATTGTATGTGTGTTACTGTATAGCATTAGTGTGAATGAGTACTTCAGCATATAATGGTTAGAGTGTGTGTATATTGGTGTATGGTGTTGGCATACCTATGCATGAGCATATGATGTTAGTGTGTTAGTGTGTTACTGTACAACATTAATGTTCGGGGGCATATGGTGTTAGCATATGTGTGTTTGTTATTGTATGGTGTTAGAGTGTGTAAGTGTATGTTAGTGTGTGGTTAACATGAGTGTGTGTTATATTTAGGATTAGTGTGTGTGGTAGTTGTAGCAGAGGATCAGGAGAATATATGTAGTTATAGGTTTCTGGAGTTAGAGTAAGTCATGTATGCTTCTTCTGGAGTTCTTCAGGCCAGCTGCCAGGAGAGTTCCCAGGGATGGCAACCTCTCATAGCAGAGCCCTAAGATATTCTTTTGCTGGCCTGACTGGCTGGCCTTGTCATCTTTATGGAATAAAATAGCAGCTTTGCCTTTGCTTCCATAGGCTTATTATTGGCCATGAGCTACATCTTACTATTACCCATAAGATGCAGACAAGACCACAAATGGGACCCCTAACCTAGCACTGCAGACCTGGTTTAAGTAGACTGGACTGCTATGGCCTCCTAGATAGAGGTACTTATACCTGGGCTTCATGCTGAAATGATGGATCCAGCTACGTGGCTCCTGCTGCTCCCAGGCCTCTGCTATTTGATTTCTCCTAATGAAGTTTTCTTGGTTTTACTTTCATCTCGATCATTCTGTAACAAAGAAAATAGCTATTTTGCTGCCAGAGAGGTATGCAAAATTCTACGCGAACCCCTGGTGAATAATGGGCTAAGGCTCCAAACCTTCTGGAAGATGAACCCAGTAAAGTGGTTGTATGGGTAAAATAAATTATGGTTATTTAAGGGTATTAAACATGAGCGGGCATTAAAAGACAAACCGTTTTTCATCTCTCCCCATCACATGATGTTGTAAACTGAAGGCTATTGTTTTTTAAAGAGCCTGGGTGAATACATTTATAAATGGAGCAATTTCGTATTCAACCTAAGCTCCAGCTTAAATCGTCATTATGTGAACACGTACTGTGTCATCAGAAAACCGGTTTCTAACAAAAATATTGTCTAATGACGTTAAAAATTAAAACCTTACAGAATGATTGTTAATGTAATATTATCTGCCTGCATTATAAAAAAAAAATTAAAAAATACACGGATCTAAATGGCCTTATAGCCTCTGACTTTAAGTAAAGTTCGGGACCATTTGTTTATTCTACATGCATGAAAAAAAAATCAATGCTGGACACAAATTAGATATTAAAATAATAAATATAAGGCACTAAGCAGAAAATCGTAAAAAAAAAAAAAAAACGGGTTCCTAGAATTTGTTCAGTGCTTTCGATCAAATGGTGGAAAATACCCGATGAATGATATTGTTGTTAAAAACACGTTTGAAATAATTGAGTTGGTGTTATATGGTTGAGCGCTTTTACTGTGCTGGAGACGAGGCCGTAGTATCATCCCAGCCCGTGTCGCCACGTACAGCGCCGGCTCTCTTTATTCTGTGTGTTTGCTGACATCCCCTGCTCCATTAATCACTGGCTGCAATTTGTGTTAAACTGCTTAAATCCAAATAAAATACCTTGAATTTTATTATGCAAATGATAGGTTCTGTGTGGCTAATGTAGCAGATGAATACGGCGCACGTGACGGTAATAAAGCTTAATCTTGGATATAAAGGACAGGCATGGATCTAATTGGGTGCGAGGATTTACGGCGGGTAGCAAAAGGCCAGACAGGGTGGGTCACACTATTAGCTGTCATCATGCTCTGTTTCACCCGATGAATGCTTTGTCGGTGTCCTTTTACTACGACAAAAACATTTACTAGTTAGTGGAGGTTTATAGCGGTGTCCGTGCCAGGATTCATTAAGCCATGCATTGCAACATCTGCCCCTGTCTTGCGGGTGGGTGAGCCCCCCGCCAACAGGCAATAGGGCATCCAGTAAGGAGACCGAAGTTGGGGCAGACGATCCACATACAAGCACTTCTTTTGCCAACCCCTCTGGCAGTGAAAGGGTTTATAGCAGTGCACCAGTGCACAAGTAACATCTCGAGGGTTGCCCTTCTTCCTTGGTTTTAGAAACATAGAATTTGATGACAGAACCATTTGGCTGTTTTTTCACAGCAGGATAGTTATGTGCCTATTCCATGCATATTTAAGTTCCCCTACCACTGCTGGGAGACTGTTCCATTTACCTACCACTCTGTCAGTAAACTAAAAATTTCACTCCGGCACAGCAACCTTTAAGATGTATCTTTCATTTTTAGAGCTAGGCGAACTATACGTTAATAGTTTAGTACACTTAACTAAGGCTTTGCATATCCTGGGGCAAATTTGTGACGCTCGTACTTCTCCTATAGGGGGCAGATGTACACCTATGAACTTTAACAGGATGCTTAGGAAAATGCACCGGTATTGAGCATCAATGACTTTTAGACAGCCCTGAGTTGCCAGTTAGGGGTTAAATCACAGGGGTAAAACACCACACAGGTCAGCTATGGTGCAAATGATGAGACGCCACCCCGTATATTTTAAAGAAGGTACATTTAAACCCCATTGTACTGTATGGCGCGGTGTGTCGGGTTTCAGTGACCCGAGGCAGCCGGCAGCACCTCCCTCCGGAGCGGGGCTCTTGCTGATTCCTGTTACTCACTGTACTGAATCTTATAAATCTATTGATCTCCTTGTGTTAGTGACAGGACAAGCGTGCAAGGACAAAGTATCTTCTGGTGCTGCAGTGCCACGCGTTTCCCTGACAGGTTTAACCTCTTCCTGGACGTCAGCATGTTTATTGGGTTGTCGAGCTCAGTGTACTGGCTTGAATTCAGGCTGTTTATTGAATTATACGAGTGTTTGCTTGTATGGCGGGTTCTAATATATTCGTTAGTTTGAAGCTGATTAGAGGTAATGAGCATCTCCCACAGGATCCTATAAACAGAAGGAGCTGATCAGTCCTAGATTAACAGGCATTAATGGCCCCATAAACTGCTGCCTGCATCTCGTCTCTGGGTTCCCAGACAGTAACGGGATTAGCAAAGGACACGGGTCAGGGAAACTCAAAGGCACTGTAGCTGCTATCAACTACAACTCCCATTATGCAGCTTCTCTGGGAGCCCGAGCAAAGGCACCAATATGTTGCTGCGTGTGCGTGAATGACTTATACCGGTGCCCTTGTAGGTAGACTTTGCCTTCCCCTGTTAGATCCAGAGAAAGCAGTGGTTCCTAGACATGTGCCAATGGGCCGAAAATGTGTGCAAATCAAGAAGATGCGGAAGTGGATGTGGTTGGCAGAGAATGTAGGGAAACATTTAGAGAGCATGAGAGAGAGTGAATGAGACTCTGAGAGAGTGTGAATGAAAGGACCCCAAATGTCAGATGAAAATTCTGAGCTTTTGGCTTCGTTTTCATCCGATTCGTTGGGGTCTGGCTCCGTTTTCCAGAATTTGCCAGATTCAGAATATACAAGTCTAGCCGTACCCCTATAACAGTCATACAATAATACATTTTACCTTCTGAGAGTGTAAACGTGTGACATCAGCTGCTATCGACTATGACTCCATTAAGGCTGTTCTCAACAACAGGACAACCAGGGGATACCAAACCCTAATAAGTAAAGAGCAATTATATAGTGTATTATCAGTTATATCAATGATTGTTTCATGTAAGTGATAAATGCTAAATCAACCACAGACTGTAACTACCGTGAAACCTTTTAATATCTTATGGAAACTGATACAATTCATATACAAAATGAGGATAGGATAGTGGGATCTGTGTTCTTGGTTTCTTGGCCGGGCTGGGTGACAGACGTACTGTGTGCACAATATAAACTTCTAAAAGCCGAATAGATGAATCCCAAGAGCTCGTGCAGCCGTAAAGGTTTGTATACTCTAGAGTAATCCACTCATATTTCTATTATTTTTAAATGCCAAGATTTTCCCCCCGTTCCTCTGACATCTGTGGCTTGATGTCTCAGTACCTTCCATCCCCTGTGCGTAAGGCATCATACTGCTAGAGGTGACTAGTCTGAAAGGGTTAAACTATATTATATGTCCACCAGCATGAATGTGAGCGGGACCAGATGCCCAGCTAACTGGAGACACACTTCAAACTGCATCACACAGACCTGCTGTGATTGTAAGGCAGCCTTCAGTATACATTTTTGTAAATTCATACTTGGTTAGAAGGGAAATGTAGTCACCTTTATGTCCTAATGGAAATGCATGCTGTGAGAGCGCGGGTAAAGTTACCATTGTGTGGTCAAGATCAATATCTGCATAGATGGAAATGAAATTGTGTGGTCCAGAGACAAACCTCGTGCCTGAGCCACATTGACCGCACAGTTTGATTGTTTAGATCCAGTCCGGGGGAAACGATCTGAAAATCTAGAATCAGTATATAGAATCTGCAGAGTTCCAGTTATAGTCATCAATGGGAACATGTGGTCACCATGGACTATGTTCTCCTGTTCTTAATCTAGCCAATGTTCTTACAGTATGGTACAGAAAGCTGTGCATTTCCTTTTCTGTAGTCCGCTGACCCTAATTGGTCTCTTATTACCAATATAGTGTTCCAACCCTAATTCCACCAGCACGCATCTCCTGCTCGCAACACGCAAGCCATGTGTCTGTTGGTCTGTTTCGAATCCTGTGTATCTCTCTTCCCACGTCTCGGCTCTGCACCAACCTCATTACATTACCATCCATGGGGAAACCTATCATGTAATTCTCTTAATTAACATTACATGTCATTAGCAAGCCGCCAGCTTAATCTAATCAAGGGCATAGCAAAGTCTGGAGAGATTTGGAAGCAGAAATATAATATGTTAATTGTGTTATCGATTTGATGGCTTGGAAAATATCTTCAAGACTCTCACCTGCTGGGTCATTTGTTTCAATAAGATGGTTATGTTCTGCATCTGATATGGTCTGGAAGTTATACTTAGCACTGTGCAAGAGGCGTGCCTGGCAGAAACCCCCGGAGGTTAAAATGACATTGAATTTCCCCAAGAAACAGCAGAAGCTTTCAGTTTTTATTAAATATACTTTTCTCAAGTTGCTGGCATGTTGAGTAAGCTGAATGTAACATTTCCTTGTTACTGTGACTCTCTACTAGTTCTCACGCCAAAGAGGTTAAAATCAGTTTAACATGTAAGAGGTGTTAGTGGAGCTTAGGAAACTGGGGCAATGAAAGGTAATTAATGCAATTATCATTCGTTTATCCCATTAGTATAAAAAATGCAGCTGTTTAAAAAATGACGGAATCAGAGGCTAATCCATTAAGCCCAGGAATCACCGAGTACGCTTTGATCAGCCTGTAAGTGACAGCAGGTTTCAGTGGAGCTTTTTTTGGCTTTTTCCCATCCAGGGATGGAGGAATGAAAGCAAAGAACCCTAGAATTTGAGGTTAGGTCCCTTTGGGGAATTCGGTATGTTTTTCCCACTTAGAAAAATATTATAAAAAAAGTTGAAAGATCTTAGCGGGCAGATAATTGGAGAAAATCTTATCGTTGATAATTAACTATCTACGTTTCACAAATTGCTTTGGAAGAAGTGTGTTTCCCGTGGTGTTTTTGCGCTCCTTGACGCTACCATCCGTTATGAAGGTTCAAACCCCAGTGAGCTTCTGCTGTAGAATTGTATTGTGTGGATGTGATTTAAGAGAAAACATCCTGTTAGATTCTTCTGCAAGGCTTTCTTTCTGTGTATATACATCCAATTATTTTTTGACACTGCAATTTCCAGTTTTCGTTGAGTATTTTGTTCTACACCCTGTTTCTCCTTAGGCAAGTGGTTTAAATGTAAGGAAAGCTGAGATTGCAAATGGGTTCTGGACTAGGCATTGTTTGCACTCATATGGTACCGTAGCATGGACATCTATTGGAGACCTATTAATATTTAATCTTACACCCATAATCAAATGATTAGAGGTATATTCATCCCCTTGAATTGGAGAAATCACCCAACATTAGGTCTGAGATGAGCCCCCGGTTACTTCCATTTGAACAATGACCTCAAGTTGTGAGAAAGTCAGCAGCCCATAGCTGAGTGGAGCCCTTGGTTGTTTGGTAGATATGGGCTTCCGGTGGAATAGATCTTTACTCCTTGCCCCTAGTATGGTTTGTGCTACCAAATACTGAGGGTACTGAGATGTGACATCTATCAGATGTTATCTCCTAGGAGCTATATGGGAACGTTAATCTGACATAACTGAGACATTAGAATTATCGACCAATTGCTTCTTCATGATAGGATATTAGAAACCGTGTCTACGATTAGCACGTGAAAATATACAATGAAAGACAGCTCAGAGACATGGTGGACCCTTATTTTTTTAAGAAAAGTGTATCCTAGCACCATGGTTACACTATTGCCTTAAAAATACCATTTTCAGCACACATTTTAGGGTCTTTAAAATCTAGTATGCAAACTACCTAGAACTTTAATATCCTCCTTCTGTGTTCACGTGCTGCAGAGTTTCCTCTTACAAATAATGATTTCTCTGCTTAAAGGTTTGAGATATCTGGTAATAAAGATTTCAAGAAGCCCGAAGGGATACAATTCGTTCCACTCTTAAGACATTACATGACAATAGCAGCATGCCTGAAGTTTCAACTGTTCCGAATTCTAAAGGATGAGGCATTTGTATCAAGCGGACCGTGTTGATGGCCCAAAGGGCATTTTCTTCTTACAAGCTTCTGAAATGTTCCCTGAAGGCCCTAGTCTATTGTGTAAGATACGGAGGGTCATGATGGCAATACAGCCTACGAAGAGCCTCTGGCTTCATGGCTACAGAAAGCTCTCCAGTTTCCGTTCCTTTTAGAGACCCAATGCACACATTGGATACAAGACAGAAAGTCTTTTACCGTTGCACCTCATTAGTAGAATCAGGTCAGTTACATAAATGTGATAACATAAAATCATAAAACATCTAATGGAAAATCTCTTCCCATATGTGTATTTTAGAGACCTACATCATGAAGAAGATTTTTGGTTGAGCTTTCATTTTGTGTGACACTTCAAAACGGTGAACTCAAGCCTTTTTTGCCTGTTTTTCTGCATATTGTTCATAAGTGTGATAAAGTTAAGACCTAACAGAAGTTGTATTTGTACATACCTTAGTGACTAGTATAATATATAATTACAAGCCTTAAAGGTGTCCAGACATCCAGGTTATGCCCTGTAGATGTAGGCTAGACTAGCATCGTAAAAACAGTCGTCTTTATGCATATAAACCTTTTCTGTGTACTTGTGTGCTGAACCGCAGAATTGATATTATTCAGTAACAGACTAGATAACTGGAGGAAAATTATCTTCAGCATTTGTTTATTTAAACACAGGGCCAGTTGGGTTTAATCTAGTCGAATTCTCTGGTTTTCCCATCAGATGGAAATTAGTAGGGACCAAGTTGGGCTTTGTGTGTTTTTTATCTGAAAACTGGTCAGGACCAGTTGGGTCTAAACTAAGTTTTGGGTTCTCTTTCCTAAGAAAAATGGGAAGGAACAAATTCTGGTCCAACAGTTTACTGTCCAGTTTGCTGTCCTAACACTGTACTATAGAAAATGCATATTAAGATACTCTGTGAGTAAATTAATTTACATTTTTTTCAAAATGAAATCAATATAACACTTACCAGACACAGAAATGATTGCCATGCAGCAGAATTGGGCTTGTTTTTCGTTTATCCTAAATTTCTTCCCATTGATTGGCTGATTAACCAGCCAATCAGTGGCAAGAAATCAGTCTTTACACATGGGGTCTAAACTCTGACCAACCCCGCATTGGCCCGCAGTGTTCAGCAGAGCCAGAGCTGGAGCTGAGTGGAGCATCACATGCAGGGCATTTAGCTGGGGGATAGGGAAAGGGGCAAACGTCTTTGGGGGGATTCTGCAGGAAATCCCCCCAAATGTAAAAAGGGACCACAGACGCCCATCATAAACAGTAAGGTATATATCAATTTTATTTTCAGAAACAAGTCAGGACGCAAATGTCAGGAGGCATACATGGATTACATGTTTGAGGAAGGCAGACGACTCTCAGGCCCATAAACAAAGTTTTAAGAGATTCTACCCAGAAAATTTTCTCCAGAAAAATGTTATGGTCAGAATAAAAATAAATATTATTGCATCATAGTAGCTGGTTAAGTGGTTCTCTAATGCTATTGACATTCAGATGCCTGAATACTACAGTTGGCAATTACGTTTTCATACAGAAAGGTCGTCAGTACTGGGCAGAAAGACCACAGTCGATGCTTTACATCTTTGTTGCTTGGAGAAGAACTTTGTTTTTCTGTAGATCTACATAATTTAATGTTGATGTTTACATCCTTGATACATGATTTTTCATATTAATATAAGATCAGAATTATATAATTGGAAAGCTCTGGTGGCTGAAGATAATAAAAATAACCAAGCATTACAGCTTTATCTAATTTATGTAGTAAATGTGGTTAAAAGGAAAATCTCATGATTTCTTGACCTTTTGGGATTCCAGCAAAGAGGAATTATTGAATAGTTAAAGTGGCACCAATCAGGTGTTGGTAGGACACAAGGGATTGTTTGGCAGTTACAGAGTTAAGCCGTTCTTATGCTCAGAAACATTCTGACAAATGACATTTACATAAATATAGGTGATGTCCACCCTTTATGCCAAGATGACTTGTTACCGTTTGCCAATAAGCTGAACCTTTTAGACTAACGGCCATTGATTTTAGTGCTATGGTAAATCCATGTTTGAGGAGGTCCTGGTGCCACAATCTGTGTGTCAGGCGGTAGCTAAGGTTTTAATCAGGCGGATTGCCTTTCATTACGAGCCCGAAGCATCAGGAATGTTTAATGCCGGATATGCTAAACTAAGGAGTCGCGTTTATCGGCTTCCTAATTTCACTTAACAGCCCTGTTCTTATACCTAAAGGATACCTTTACTAATAAAATACACTGTATATATAATTTATCTATTTATATATATAAATATATATTTATATATTAATACTAATAATTACTATTATTATTACAAATACAATAAGTCTACGTTGTACATTAATTCTTATGGCAGATGCTTTTAGGCTACACACACCATCAATGTCATCTTCTGGCTATAACCCCTGATCCTATTTCTTTTGTCTGTCTCAATGTCTAATGATTTTCTCTTTTGCAGACTTCAGGATGAAGCTCTGTGCGGCTCTTCGATGGACGGTCAAGGTGTTTGTTTTGTGTCTCGTGCTGGGAACCGCGGTCCTGTTAAATCCTGAGGACCCCAATGTCTGCAGCCACTGGGAAAGGTAACTAGATGGAAGAGCCATGTCACGACCTTCATTAAAAACAATGTCCATCAAAATATAAACAGATTTTTGGGGAAAAAAGTTGCCTGTCCTGGGAGATTTGGGAAATCATGTAACTCACTTATTTAAGAAGCGATGTAAATTCACATATGTCATTTAATTTACCTTTGTAGAGCCTGTTAAATAATTTTAGTTCAATCATTTAGATTGCGAGTATAAAACATAATTTTGGAGTGAGTCAATGTCATATCAAGCGGAATCTGAATTTTACATGTTATAATATATTAACCCCTTCTGTCTGCATTCAGTTCTGGCTTTGTCCTTGACAGACAAATATTAGGATATTATAATTTTAACCTGAAGCAATTTAACATTCTAACACATTTTGTGGATTTGGAAAGTAAGCGATACAAGTTGCTTGGTAAAGAGCCCTAGGTACAGAGATAACCACCAGGTATCTCTCCTGAGAGTCCTAAGAGTTGTGATAAAACAACAGTTAGAGAGATGGCCCGAAGCAGAAATTGCTGTTTATATGTCTCTTGGAAAAAGCTTGTGTCGCCTTTTCATTACGCCGCTCTCCATGGTTCCGAACCATCTGCTCCAGAGACTCCGGAGGGAAGAACCTCGCGTGTCTGGATGCGCTCAATTAATGTTAACTGTTCGTTAAGGAAACTTAAGCGCAGCAAGTCTGCAAGAAGGACCAAGCTCGTCCTGTGTATACAACCTATTTAATTTAGTGAGATCTCCTGGATATCCTCTGACACGTTTATTGTGCATTATACAGAAAGAACTCAGCCCGTGCTGTGGTTGACTTTCTTTCACGTTTGATTCTGACCCAGAAGTAGAGAATGATCCTTCTAGTCTCCAAGACGCCTGTTGGCTGAAAGATAAAATAGCGAGTGATCCTGCTGTGGTTGCAGGTGCAGGGACCCTCATCGGGGGGGTTAAGTACAGATATGCCTCCCACACACCCACCATCTGCCACGCAAACTGCCACATGCTTTCTTTACTTTGATAGACAGCAGTTACTTGGGACTTGAGAGTCCTATGGGATCATTCTTTCCCGATCCAGGTATATATATGAATAATTGTATGATTTATCGAATCCATACGTATCTCACAGATATATGGGTCTTTGTCATTTCACCACACCTGTTCTAATGAGACAGAAATAACCATTTTTGAAGGTGATAAATCGTACATAATTGCAATAAGAGCTTCAGTGTTGTATATTTTTTGTCCAGTTACACGAACATCTTTCTCACATCCATTTATAGGTATTTTTTATTTTTTTTAATTTATGTTATTTACGCGCAGATTTTGTAGCATTATTGCAGGGAGAATACAAGTTAAAAAATAACATTAAAATGAACAAATATAAGACAATCATTTATATACGCCAAATGAATGGCCAAGTTTCTGATTGCTGTTGATAAATTCAAGCAGCTCTGTGTGTGTGGAAAAGGGAGATGAATGTCAGGCCAGGAAATTGATCAGATAATGCTGGCCTTGCCACAAGCTGCTACCAATGTCAGCTTCCATGAGCTTAATGCTGAAATTAAATCTCCCCAAAATAAAAAAGCACAATAGGTCGTTTGTAGGGATGGATGTGGTTCTATTTAAACACCGTGAGTGTTTCCCATTAAGAGCTTCTGCGTTCCATTTTCTTTAAGAGATAATTCTGATCAGCGACCACAATGGAAAACCAGTAAGATGACACTGTTTCAGAAGGTCTTCTCCAGAGTCATGTTCTCCACTTCACAAGAGGTGCTTAGAGACACCTACAGAGGAACAGCGAAATTGTGAAGAACATTTTAGAAGCTTTTCAGTACCATGGACAGTGGAGGCTTAATAACAGTCTGTGATCTTACCGGAGAATATTAATCATCTTTAGATCATTTTTATGCAGACCTTGGGGCATCTTTTACCAAGCCTGAGATCCTATATCAATCAATGTTACTAAATTCGACTGTCACTGCAATATTAAATCACGTCTTATTTACTGATCCCAAGGAACTGTTTTGTAAATGAGAACGGCTATTAAGTGACGTCGGAAAATAGAAACACTCACTTAAACATTCCCTGTTGCTCTGAGTGGATGACTTTAAATAGAAAGCCTGACATCACTGGACTTCCAACCTAGGAGATCATGATGGCTATATTAATGGCGCTGTGGGGACATCACATTCAATAGGAAACTGTCCGTTATTGCACATCTTCCCAAAGCCGCTAATAACAAAAATAGAAATAACATTATTTTATCTAGAATAATAATGACATTTATCAAGACTTGACCATTCACAGGAGCCAACTACACATAGTCCCTACATTTTATTTTGGTTGCCTACATGTATATTTTTTTATATCTGTAAGTGAACCCTGGGGAATCTTAAAAAAATCAGACTGGATTCCAAAAAAATTCTATGTGAATCCTAAACTCCATTGCTGCCCTCCAAAGGCCGTCTTCTCTTGGGCGATGCCTTTATCTTCCCATAGGAGAGGGTCAGTGACACTATGGATGATGGAGAGGATCAGATTTTTTGTTTAGCGCTTGGCGTTCACGCGTTGCTGGGCACATGAATTGTGATTTTTTTTCGCTCTGTAGAACGTCCGAGGACTGCAGTAGTGAACTAGTATATAATAGTAATATCTTTGTTAATAGTTTGTTATATTTCTCTTTTACTGAGGCAGAACTTGACATAAATGAAACCAATAAATTACCCTGAATGACCTTACCTTATAGTGTAAATAACACAGTTGCCAACATAGCACTCGATGGGTCATTTAGTATAACAAGAATAAAGCTGTACCGTGTTAGCCATAGAAAGAGAGAAAGCACATTTAGTAATGATGATACCTTTATGGGATAACTGACGTATAATGGATTGCAAGCTTTTAAGACTATCTAGGGCTCTTCGTCAGGCATATTGTTGTTCCATTAAAAACATACTAGTTAAAAGTTGTGAAGCACAAGTTGGAATTTCAAATTTTGTTAACCATTATGTATGAAGTTATACAAATTAGTTTTTTTTTTTTTGTGCGTTATGAGGAAAACCACAGTACCGATCACCGATATCTACACAACGTTCTAGTGATGTCCTCTAGCCTCCGGACACCCGCTTACTGGGTTTTTCTTGCTGTAGCCTTATCTCATTAGCTCTTCCTTTTTTCTTATTGACTATGATGCAATACCACAAATCCACTTCCTTTAAAACATTCACTAATCAAGAGTTTTCTGGCATCTGTTGTCCCTTTTCGCAGTAATTTAGTTTTAGTTTAATTGAGTGATTCATTGTAGCTTTGATTTGGCCAGAAGCGTTGTCCCTGCCCAGGTGAAATGCGAAATATCGCTCTCCACGCTGTGTTCCCTGCGTCTCGTGTGACACACAGACCTTTAGCTGTTATTATTGTCCATACTTTTTGTTTTAATAGCCTGGAGGTTGAAAGAATTACGTGTGAATTAATGGCGATTTACCCCGGTAAGATAGGATTCTTCTCCTTATGGTTTCAGTGGCTATGCTTGGATTCTCAATCTTAATAATTAAGTATTGTTATCTGCTATTGTTTTAATACCAATCACAATAAAAGCTATTTACTTTCTTGGTGGGATTTACGTTTACATCTCGCCTTGTTATTTATTGCAATAGTATAAACATAAAGCACAGGAAGCTGTCAGAGTCTCCTCTGATGTCATTGTTTTATGGTGCCTGTTTGAAAGCTTCTCTGTGCTCTGAAACAGAGTAGATGTTTGCGTTAATCATTAAAGTATAAAAACTCATCTATATGTTGTCTTTACATCTTTCAAATCGGTTCAGTTTAATTATTAGGGTGTTCAGGGGGAGGCACACATTTTCCATTGGTTTCTATGGAAATTGCACTATTGTTTACCACATTGCTTTTATACATTGTGACTTATGTTTTCGACGAGAACATTGATATGTTACATAATATAACTCCATGGCACAACTACATTGGAGTCTTTAGATGTGATACCTTTTAGATGAAGAAGAGACCTCTGAGGTCCCAAAAGCAAGGTGACTCTATGGCTTTTTGTATGTTAGCCCAATAAAAGGTACCATCTTTGACTACACTCCACAGCCTCGAATATCCATTTTTTGTATTGAGTACTGCCCTGGAGACCTTGCCCTCCATCTCCATATGAGAGCCCAGGGCCAGTGCCTTGGGGCCACACACAGGGAGGGGAGGGCTATCTGCAGGTTGGTGGGAAAAGGGCTCAGAAAGCTTGGAAATCCAGGCAGAGCAAAAACACATTTTAAATCTTCAGCAAGATACAACCATGGGAAAATAAACCCTCAATAAGGTTAGCAGGTTCTCTGGAACTTTGCCTCTTTCCTATATTATTCTTGTAGACCTAACATTTTTGTTAACCCCCCCCCCAAAAAAACTGTGCTTACAAGCAAAACACTGTCTGCAATTTAACCTGAAGAGTGTCCAGCAAAATGATACTTAAAAACATTCTTTACCCTATTATCATTTTCAATTTACTGCCATTTCATTTGTACCCTTGGATGTGAATGTGAAGCTTCTAAGAGGATGGACAGATGACCTTCAGGTTTCCATGTTAGTCCGTGCTCAAGGATCCAGTTGTATTGGCAGGAGGGTGTCTCGGCTGCTAGAATGGGTTGGGGGGTGTTTTGTGTCTTGTAACTTTTATTCCAATCACAAATGGAAGGTATTGATCTTGGGGAGAGCAGAGGCAGCGTGGCAGGCACCCAATCGAGGAGAAACGAAAATGAAATACCAGAATTGATTGGTTCCACTGACCAGGACGACTTCCTCACTTAGCTAGTAATATCTCTCACCGACAGGGCTTAGGGGTTAGGTCGGAGGGGCACACTTTAGTTGTATCGAGAAATATAAAATGACTTAGATTTCTGAATGTCATCGGGTTGTCCTTGACGCCAAAATAATGTCTGATATTCTACTGTGCAGAGAACAAACTGCTGCGAAAAAAGCCACGCAAGTCTTGTAGGAGATAAGATGTGGGAGCCCAGGGAGTTAATCCTGGAGAAGTGCAGCCTCCAAGCGCAGTGCAGGGAGAAAACGAACACGATCCGGGGTGGTGGGCAGGAGGCTGGACGTCGAATGAGATATCTGCATCTCACACCTGTTTATTTGAGACACAAAAACAACGAATTCCGAAAATTAGTAGAAAAATCAATAATTTTGTTAATATATATACAGTGGATATAAAAAGTCTACACACCCCTGTTAAAATGCCAGGTTCTTGTGATGTTAAATAATGAGACAAAGATAAATCACGTCAGAACTTTTTCCACCTTTAATGTGATCTGTAACGTGAACAATTCAATTGCAAAACAAACTGAAATCTTTGTTATTCACTAAGCAAACGTTGCTTGCTCCATGTTATGCGTGTCCAATAATGTGTTTTTGTCCCATTATGAATGCACTCATGAGCTAGTTTGGTAGCTTTATTACAATGATTATTATTGTTTGCCGTCACCGACATTTATTGACTGATTTTCTTTCTCTTTCAGTTATGCTGTCACAGTGCAGGAGTCCTATGCCCACCCCTTTGATCAGATATACTACACTCGGTGCACAGACATTCTAAACTGGTTCAAATGCACGAGGCACAGGTATAGTGGATTTTCTAGAATCTTTATGTTTTTATGTCTAAGAGATTTTAATGCGGTTTGTCACTTTTTCTTGGTGCATCCTACCTCTTACAGCAGCCAGGCACTTAGGGGTCTATTCACTAAAGGGAGAACTGTCAGGAGAGTTAGCGAAAGAGTTTTGGTTTCAACTTCTTGACTTCACTATTCATTATGAAGACCCATTCCCAATAAGCTTCTGCTGTAGGAAGAGCTTGGCTGGCCCTCCATAATGTACGGTTAAATTAGTGCTGGCCCTCTCATCAGCCAATAAATTATCCTTTACACAGGGCCAGTTCAGCCCTTCTAGTTGGAGAAACCTGTCAGTGCTGGCCCTTCATAATGAATAGTAAAGTGAGGGAGTTGAAACCACAACTCTCATGCAAACTCTTCTTCCAGCCCTCCTTTTAGTGAATTGACCCATTAGAAGTACCTGTTGCTTTACAGGAGGCTACCGTACCCATAATGCTTGCAATAAGAACTGTGCCTATGACGGCATTTTAGGGCATAATGTTTGGCTTTTTATTGTAGAAGAACATGGTGCCTGTGACGCTCCAACCCAACTGTGACATAGATTTATCACAATGTGACACCGGCTTGGTGATGACCGCAGTAAATCCGTCACTTGTGTTAGGAATAGACGTGAGATGTCTCTTCAGTAAATTACGTTTTTTCCAAAATTTTGTCCTTGTGGGCAGTAGATGTATGAGCTAAACATTTATTGCTCTGTTTTGTATTTGCTGATCAATACCAATGCTAAGCATTATTTTTATTTATTTAAGCATAGGTGTGTGTTTTCTTGAAGGTGGGTTTATGGGCATTTGATAGTTGAATCCATTTGATATTTAAATCAAATATATTTAGCTCGTTAGGAGTTTTGTTTTGCTTTGGAAGCCTGTGTCAGTTTGGTGGGAGTTTTAAGAGATCCTTAAAGGGAGAGTTGGCAGGAGAGTGGCGCTTTTAAGTACACTACCGTTCAAAAGTTTGGGGTCATTTAATGGTTTTCATGGATAATTAGGTAACTTATAGCTGTTTAACATAATTGCAAAAAAGGGCTTTATAATGATCAATTTAAATTTAAGCTCGGATTAGCGAACACAACGTGCCATTGGAACACAAGATACTGTACGCTTCTGTACGCCTATGAAGATATTCCATTACAGTTGTTTCCAGCTACAGTAGTCATTTATAACATTTACGTCTGTGGTGGATTTTATGTTCCCCAAACCCCAAACTTTTGAACGGTAGTGTACATCACTTCACCATTTGTGAAGGGCATAGTGTGCCCTGTATAATGCATAATTGAGTGGTTGAGGAGAAATCTTGCTTACTTGACTATACATTCACGGGGCCTGCCAAACTCTTCCCGCAGAAGAAGCTTATTGAGGACGGGCCTTCTTAATGTATAACAAAGTCAAGTAGCTGAAACACAAATCTACTGCAAATTCTCCATTTAGTGAATAAACCCCAACGAGGTGTAGTATTTTAAAGGATTCATATCTTATCCTCTTTCCTTCTACCAGAATAAGCTACAAGACAGCATATCGGAGAGGACTAAGGACCATGTACCGACGTCGATCTCAGTGCTGCCCCGGATACTATGAGAGTGGAGACTTCTGTGTCCGTACGTATCAGTCTATACATCTCTTTGTTTCTGGCCCACTGTTTCATATATTTTATTGTATATGTATATCTATCTCAAGGTTTCATGAGAAAATTAGAGCTTGTTCCCATGGAGACTGTTACATTTGGATATTCTACTAAATGTCCAGGAATTAATAGTTGGATTCTCTTCTTCTAATTGGCACATACTGATTGCCATTATCACTGCATCATAAATTATTATGTTTTATCTTCATGAGATCTATTCACTAAGAAGTTGACCCTTACCTTGACTGTTCAGAATAAGATATTTTTTCTTGAATGCCAAGGAGGTAGAGTTTAAAGTTTATCTTTAATAAGCTAACTCCCTCTATCCCTCAGGATAGGGAATGAATGGATGTGGAAAGCTCCATGTGGGGTGGGCTCCATGCTTCTCCAAAGTGTTAAAGACAAATGACTTCTCTACAAACCCAGAAGTCATTTTATTGTAGTTTAAACCCCCATCCTGATGGGCACGGGATGGAGATCTAAGTTGACGTGAAATAGTATTCTGATAAATGGGAACCTCATTGGTTGCTAGCTGACCTACTTAAATATACTTTACAAAACAATTCCCGAAATACTTGACTGCCCTAAGAATTACCCAGTTAGTTACCTAAAGCAGAACCATTTCCAGTATTCTCAGCCAAGCTCTCTCTTGCTGGTGGACGTCGGAGAGGTATTTCAGCAGCAGCTGCTTGCTTGCCTTTTGGCCAACCATGGCTTCGTCAAATAATAAATAGACCATCCCAATCTCAAACAGTCCAAGCCATAGTGTGCCTTCACTAATTCTTTAAATAAACCATACTCCAAATTGCAGTCATGACTACCATGAATATTTCTGTTGCAACGATAAGCAATGTTGCTGAACACAGCAGGGCTGTAATCATTACCAAGCTTAGAAATTCTCAATATGCATCCTAACAAAACCTGTTTCAAGAAATATAAGTAGGGGTTATTAAGCAGAGGTAAACCCCACTTTGTCATTATCAGCTGTGTAAAATTATGATTCTTAAGACAAAATCGTGTAATAGAGCGGAGGCAGGATACAGGAGGTGAGCGCAGGTCCCCAGCAGGAGAAGAGGCGGCCTGGGATCGGCATCGGGCTGCCTGTGCCAATCCCCTTCGAATAACACAGGGAAGGTAGGAGCTTCTCTGATTGGTTTGCGGATCCCCATAGGATAATATGGGAGGAGCAGCTGCCCCTCGATCTCCTTCCCCAGGAGAGGAGAGGTGATTCTCCTAGGAGCCACCTTATACCTTATATCTCTGTTCATTTTGTGACACTGTGCAGCCCCAGGGAGATGTTTTGTCCACATTCTATGCACAAATGACGTGTAAATTGTGTGTATGGGTCCCTGGGGTGGATAATTTGAAGAGTAGGGCAGGCTCCAACTCCAGGGTTGTGACAGACTGGAAGTCCATACTAGATTTCCAAAGTCCAGTCCAGGACCTCGACGAAGCCTTCATTATGTGCAGGAAGTGGGCATTTAAAGTCTTGGAAAGCTCACAATCGGAGAGATGGTTGAGGGGAGAGGAGGTTCCTCTGTGCTCCCAGGACAAGGAGAGTCCCTGGAGACAAACCCCTGAGCCCAGTGTGACATTATCTGAGTGGACCTGTGCATTTTGTCTGGGGCAGGTTTTCCAGAACCTGGCTTAGCTGGGTCTGGTGGGGAAGTCAGTGAGTAGTTGAGCTAGCCAGCCTGGGCCAGCAAAGTATAAGGCAGACAGGGCTCAAATTGGGAGCTAGGCTTTTTTCATGATTTGTCACGCGCGCCGCTGTACCTACCTCTGTCGCCAGGGCTGCCTCGCCTGGTCCCGACTCCTCCATCGCTGCGGTTCCCGCCGTGCGCACACGGCGGTGTCGCGGTCCCGCATCTTCCACCTCTGCTGGGACCGCGTCTGCTTGCCGTGGGCGCGTCGGTGCGTCTCCCTCGCGTACCGAGGGGGACGCGGTTATGACGCGGCGCAGGTCCGCATCGGGCGTACCGCTGCGTACGCGGCGTACGCAATCTACGCAGCGTACGCAATCTATGCAGCGTACGCAATCTATGCAGCGTACTCAGCCTGTGCAGCGTACGCGGCGTACGCAACGTACGTAGCGTACGCTACACAGCTGTTTGCAATCACTCACCTATTTAAACGCCACTTTTCTCTCCTGTCTTCACCCGTTCAAAGTGTAATACTTTTTGGGTGTGCTGATTGCGTTATATTATCTTGAATTCCTTGTGTACCGACCTTTGCCTGTTTTTTGACTACGATTCTCGCTACCTGCCTACGACCTCGGATCTGTTTACCTGTTTTGCTCCTATTCTGCCTGCCTCGACCTCGGATACGTTTGACCTCGCTGCCTGCCTTTGCCCTTTTGATTACGGACTGTATACTGGACTTCTCTACAGTGCTTATCTGCATAGTAGGATCCTTCCTCTCTCCCTGACCCCGTGACATGATTTTGTTTTAGGGTGTTTAATTTGTGCACTTCTAAATAAAACACAGCTTGCTGCGAACTAGTGTTCCTGCGTCTTATTGCCCCAGAGGACTGTACTTATAATCCCTCAAAGTGACATTGGTGGGCCTTGGCCTCCTCTCCCCTCAACCATCTCTCCGATTGTGAGCCATAACAGGGCTTTGTCACAATCAGTTAATTTGTTCTGATGCCTACTATAAAATGATTACTTGTATGGCTTCACACAATACAAGTAGCTGCCTAGCTGATGTCAAGTGCCCAATATAACCTACTCTAATACTTCCCAAAAGTGTTACTATTAATGCTCCTGAGTACTTCTGCCTGGGTTCTTCAAAGGATTGCTCTTGAAGGACCTGATCATGATGGCCAGCGCTCCCCATTAAAGACCTTGGTTTCTGTAACATTGTTAAAGTCTTAAACGTGTACGGAAGCAGAGGTGTGGAAGAGATACAGTCGCGTGCGTCTTATTCTAGGGT
Organism: Spea bombifrons; assembly: GCF_027358695.1. Classification (NCBI taxonomy): domain Eukaryota; kingdom Metazoa; phylum Chordata; class Amphibia; order Anura; family Pelobatidae; genus Spea; species Spea bombifrons. Next base: position 92,550,183 of record NC_071090.1, on the reverse strand, counting down.
AATGTATCTTCCTGGATCTCCTTGCCAGATCACTTTGAGACATGGTGCATAGAGCACTTAATGTGCTCTTAAAGTACTTGGAGCTGAATTTATGAAGATAGGCGTAAAAATAGCAGCTGCTAAAAATTCCACGTATCCAAAGTGAAATATCATGAGTTACAGTAATGTGTACTAATCCCTTTAGAGAAGAGAGAATATTATGCTACCTCTTTCAGCAGTACTGTTGGATAAATATTTGTTCGGAGGGCATTAAACTCCATATACTGGGCCCTAAATGAGAGGTGTGATTTGTTTAATAGAGAAAGAAAGGTACTACTGCTAAATAAAAATCACAGAAATATAAAGACCCATTGACCCCGTCTAGTCTGCCCATTTTTGCTAAAGTGAAGACTCAACCATTAATCAGTTCTTGGTCTCGTCTTAGATTCCGGATCGCTTTATGCCTACCCCCATGCATGTTTACATTCCCTCACTGTATTAGCCATTACCACCTCTGTTGAGAGGCTGTTCTGGTTATCTAGCACCCTCGGTGCCTCCTGTGAGATGCATATGCAGTATAATAACCCGAGAAGGAAAATCCGGTGTCCTAGAGGAGTGTATGCTATTCCTTCAAAGCAAAACCTCTTTTTTATTATCTTTCTATGTGTTTCTGTTTCACAGTAAATGAAGAAATAGTCTCAATATATATATATATATATATATATATATATATATATATATATGTGCACTTCCAGGTTGCTGGATTACTAATTAGAATTAGCTTTTTTATTTATTTTTTTATCTTGGACTGGCTATTTTTTTTAAATAGAGCAGGATATGTACGGTTTCTCTTCTATATAACACACTGCTGGTTCTCTCTTTTATTACTTTTTCCACCGCGGGGTTACTGCTAAAAATAACCGATGTTCGCAACTAAAGTTAACCTTTTTAAGTCATTTTCATTGACACGCTGCCTAATTTTTGTAAGTTTTGTTCCGTATCACAGTCCAGTAGGAAATAACCAGCATTCAGGATCCAAGACATAGAAGAGATAGATGATGACTGCGTCGTTCAAACTTTTCCGGGGTTTTCAAGGCTGTTGTTCTTTTTTTATGAAGAGCTCAGTTATGTAACCCTTTTAGTGCCAGAGGCATGTATACCTCATTACCCATCTATCACTAAAATATCGATTGCGATATCAGGAAGCAGAGTATTAATATTTTCTATTCTACACCGCTGTGATCATATATAAGACTCTCAATGGGTACTTTTATGGTTGATAGCCCTGCTTGAATGCAGGTGACTCAAGTGTATATTGACAAGTCAAGGTTCCCATGAGGACTGATATCAGAGCCATTTGGTTACCACAGAGGGCCTTCATGATGAGACATTGACGGGTTAATATTTCATCAGTCCCGGGGTTGGCTCATTTAGAAAGTTCCCAGGCATGAACAGAACTATAACGTGACTTTAAACAAAGAACCCAACCATGTGTTGGAACTCATTAGTTTCTATATGCCGTTGTGTTATAAAGGGGTCCCTTAGGTCATTTCTTTAAAGGGAAGGACGATAGCGGCGTATATATATATATATATAATATATATATATATTAATCTAGGGACCCCTTTAAGAATCTCTTTGGAAATGTGTGTTGTAATGCTTTTAAAGGCTCAAATGTTTTTGGGGTGTTAAGCTTTTTGCCCCAGCTCCAGGACCCTCAGCATTCTGGTCCAACAGTGTCATCGAAGACACAACTTACTAACTTCTCTCCGAGTGATCGCGTCACCCGTATCTGTGATGGGAAGTTTACTTGGGGCGGGGAGCGTTTGTGGATTATTGCTTGCTTTTTTTTTTTTCGCTGCCCCTTCTCTGTGCAGAAGGTTTAGAGCGTCGTGTCCCCCCCCCCCCCGGCTTTCTTCCTAACAGCGGGCCATGCTTCGAAACCTACATTAAAGACCCCGCTTTTGTGCAGGTCTTGTATGAATCAGCTCGCTAGATTCACTCGCTGCTCTGAAAACACAATCAAGATACTCAGCGGGTCCTTTGTTTGTCTCCCCCTTGAGCTCCATTAAGTGAAGAATTCCCTGTAAGCGCGTGTCAGAGGCAGAAAGTGGCTCATTTACTAAATGTAAGGCTGTTTTGTTGGAGGGGAGTATGTGCTTTTGTGCACAGCCTTCCTCTAAATCTTGTTTCTCTACAATAGAGCCATATAATGCATCCACAGGCAGAGTCTCCCTGCGGTCTTTGAAGTGGCAGACATCCAGATCAGGGGGGGGGTTATAAAGTGCAGCTCGTTCTCTCCTTTCAGGGTGCTTGCGCATGTGGGGAAGTAAGCACTCACATCTCCCACACACCTGCACAATTCTCGCAGCGGCTTACTGTCAAACATTGCCACAGAGATACAAATAAGAAGTGCCGGGAGGCTAATGCTAAATGTGACACCCTTTGAAGTGGTTAAAAGTTTGGTTTTGTGCGGGTATTGTTAATCCTTTAGCTCTCGGTGGTTGGTAATGCACTGGCTTGCAGGTCTCCGTGGCCGGGACCGGTTTAGGATTAGCAGGGGCGCTGCCAGCTGGGCACTTGTGAGGTAGGATAAAAGATGCCACTCCTGTGTAACCTTACTGGGTAGGAGCTGGCATGATTAGATTGCAAGCTCTGTGAGCCAGGGCTTTGTATCTGCAAATCTGACGCGGACGCCAGGGCAGAAGCTGATTGAGCAGCTCTTCTCTTAAATCAGGCCCTGTATCCTGTTTTCTCTAAACAATTAAACAATTAAGATATCTGGACGTTAAGCTGAGTAGTCATGGCCAAGTGGTTTAAGTGATGGACAAAATCTATTGGGTTTTTCTTAGATGTAATGTAAGTTGTATTTGACTGAGAGGGTAGTAGATGAGTGGAACAGCCTCCCGGCACAAGTGATGGAGTAAAGAAAGTTAAACGGGCATGGTATAGCCATATGAGTATCTTGAATCTAAGGTTAGATCAAGCACTGATTAACCGTTTTCATGCCGATTTATCCCCCATAATGCATGAAGAAACTATCATTTGAGTCCAGTGCAGTCTGCAACTTGGTAAGGGCAGCTCCATTGCAACTGTCTGGAAAACTGGGGTGCAGGGGTCTGTAGTAGCGAGTGCTGAAGAACAGATCTTAGTACCCGCCGTTCTTTGCCCAGATGAACAGCAGCCCCGTTTTTTCTCCCCGTAGATGATTTAAATAAGACTTGGCCAATATATATTTTAATTCGCTTCCTATGCACCACTTCGTTCTTTCTAATTATTGCAAATGGATTTATGTCACTGGGAGAGGAATGGCCGCCTCTAGAGAAATGCGACACAGATCATTGTTCATTAAGCAGTTCCCAGTATTTTATATTATCTCTTTTAATTCCGTGCGCATTTATTTGTGCCGTTGTGGAAGGCTCTATGCAGAGGCCAGCAGTTTTTGCCTTGATGAATGAAAATAAGCGTAAGCCTTGGCTGGACAGAGACCGATGTAAATATAGTGGCTTAGTGGTGGGGAGACCCCGAGAAAGACATAGACAGCCTGCAAGACCCTATCACATCTGCACTCTCCAAAAAGAGATAGCATGGATAGCGTTTGGTAGGATGGGTGGGTTTGTGGTGGTGGGACCAAAAGTGCTTTTACACAACGGACAAAATTACTCCTAAGCAGGAACCTTTCATCTTAGTTGCCTCTCTGGCTGCTCTGCAGTACCAGCCGAAGCAGATGGGCTACAATACCTAAAGAGTTGTCAAAGCCTTCACTGTACACAATTGCATGGTCCAGTGACATCACACATGTGCAGCGCGTACACTAATGATGTCACTGTCAGGATGACCTCGGATGCCCTTGTTTTCAGCCTGGATTGTCATATTTAAATATATTAAACTTCACCCATCCATTGACACTTAGTTCTCCTTTGCCTGGGACATACATGATGGTTAGGAGAGTCATCTCTTAATAAATAGCTTTTACTGCATACACGGGGCTGTATTGTTGTTCGTTTAGAGTACTGAATGTGCCCGCATTGAGTGCTGTGTAACCTGCACATTCGCGTTGTGCATAGAACCTCGTGATTATTGGCATTGTACAGAGATCAGCACGTCTCCATATTATACGGCTAGCGGGTTGTAAGCATATGTACCACACGCAGAATGACATGGATCTCCCAACGCACATAGCGCTAGCTCTTTTACTGCAGTTCTGTGTTCTCTCCTCTGTGTGTATTCACACTAATGGTCCTACTGATCAAAAGGCAGCTCATTCCCTTCCCCCACCCACACCGTGATTCTATCTGCACACCCCGATGACCCCCTTGAAACCTGTCACTATTTGGCTGGTCACATTAAGAGCCGGTCAAAATGTCCATTTTGCTTCCCCCTTTTATTATTTAAATAAAAGAAGTCGTGAGTGGTTTTGAACAGTAAAAGAAAAATCAATAGTTGTACTCAGTGTGACTCTTTATAGCTGCGGATGGAAATGTGCTTATTTCTACCTGTCTGCATGCAGCGGAAGGCCAGAGTTTTATTCATATGGAATTGCATGGGCATTTTGCCCTTTGTACAAGGGTAACTCTTTCAACCAGAAATATTTTACTTGGAAGTCCATGCGGCGCTTAAAGGGTTTACATCCAACAGGTTGCCATAAATGAAAGGTAATTGCTTAACCTTGGTTCTATTGAGCCATATAAAACAATGTCATGAAGACACTTTGGAGTCTATTACAACATTATGTATATAAATCTAGATATGTGTGTATATATATGTGTGTATATATATGTGTGTATATATATAGATATAGATATATGTGTATATATACTTGTTTATATATATATATATATATATATATATAACTTTTTTACCCTGTGTTATTTAGCAGATAATAGATTGGTGGCAGATGTTTAATATTCCATTTGCAGCAGTTACAATTATAGCTTTAGCCCTTGATACGGTATAATAGAGTATATGCTCCATAGACTCCATGTTTATACATAATGCATCCTGTATATTCGTTGTATTCTCTTGTATTTGGGATCACCCAGACTCAGGGTTATTCGGTTCACAGCTGCATAGCCGATGCTCCCCATTCACCGCAGGGCCGGTCAAGCCGTATTACAGCAGAAATGCCGGTGACGATCATTAGCCACTGAAATCCATTGAACGCAGAGATAAGTAGATTATGCTGACTATGGATCGTCACTGTTTTTTTAATTCGGATAGCAGGAGGTTTCATTTGGGCCAAAGACTCGGTGTATTACGGTATATTACATTTAAAAGTACAATTAGATATATTTGTGCTCATTTGCCAAGCCCAATGTGGTGAAATCCACCGGAAAGCAGTGAAAAAGAAAATATTTTATCAAGTTCCTGTTGTCTAATAATACACACAATGGAGTTTAATAAAAGAGGGAACAGAGTAATTGGGGTTAGTGTCATTACTGTCCTTATTCCGATTAACACATGAAAGAAGATGAGAAAGTTAGAAATACCTCCTCACATTTCAAACGGCCTCAGTGACACATTTAACCCCTTAATGACAAAGCCCGTACATGTACGGGCTCAAAATGCATTGTTTTCAATGGGTTTAGGGACCGCCCATTGTCCTTAAGGGGTTAAATTACGATCATTCATTCAGTATTAAGCATAAAGAATTTCATTTGTTAACATTTATAGCATGTATTATATTTTGCAAGTAGAATATTTTTGAAAAAGTAATTTACTGGAATCTGGCAAATCCTGGCAAAACCAGTATCTATTATTTTAGTTGTCGGTGATCTGCTTTCAATGAAAGTACCCCAAAAATACACAGGAACAGCTTAATTCTAAAGGGTTCTAAATACATATACGTTGTTTAGTTTAACCTTTTACCATAATTACACGTGTTTATAACATTATTTACTGTGCTGACCCATGAAACGTATCAACTGACAAAGTGCCAATGCGCGTTATTGAAACATATGTTCTCGTTCTCTCATTCAATATTATGACACAAGCAGAAAAACATAATGATCTGTTTTGTTTTTTTCCGCCATAGATGTGTCATGTTAAACAGATGAGTTCTCATCCCGTAGTATGTGCCGTCAATGAGCGTTAGCATTGATTGGAATGTTCTATCCGCTTGGAACAAAGCCAGAGTGCTTTACTCAAATGATTCATTGATGCAGAACACTTGTTTAAAGAAGAATGCTTTAAAATCTATGGGTACTTTAATATGTATTTTTCAAAATTTTAAAAATAAAACTAGAAGCTGCAGTCCTGTTGCTGCAGCTGCCCTCTTCCTGACATTTCTTGCCATGTGGAGGGAGATGTAGTCGGCCAAACACATCTCCTGCATGCAAAATATCTGGGGAGAAGGGCAAATGCATGTGGGGGGGATTCTGTAGATTCTGTTGATCCCCCCCATGCATTTGCAACACCACAAACGTTGTGGTGTTGCTACTAGTACATGCATCCAAGTGTGTATGACCGCTGGAGCGTCAATTTGCCATTTCTTTAAAATGGGAAGAGGGACCGAACGATTTGCTTCCACAGACAGAAATCCAAAATGCGCTTAACAGATTTCAACTTTTTCTTGTGTCCCAAAAGAGGAAAGAAACTTCTTGCCAAATGCCGTGATGCATTCCGTTTCACGCATGCCTTGCTTTTGTATGCCGTACTCATTATCTGGTATCTAAAGAGTTTTTAAATATATTGTGTTGTTTTCTGTTAGTTGAATTTACTAGCCAAACACACAGACTCATAGCCTTGTAGTAGCCAATCGGTGGACTTCCATTGAAATCAGTAGGAGCACTTTCTGCGCAGGCACACAGGGGTCTGAGTATATCCCTGCAGTGTTTGCTGAGCCAGTGCTGGAGCTGACTGGAGGTTAGTACATCACGCGCATGGAGATGTTTTTGGCCGAACACATCTCCTGCACAGAAAAGATGTGGGGGGGGCATATACATATGGAGGGGGGACATCACGACAATTTAAAAGGGACCACACAGCTATTAAAGTGCAAATGATGGCTGAACGGCCCCTTTAATAACTCAGAGTGACCCTCTGACTCACAGAAGTCTATTGAGCTAAAATAGGGCTTAGTTGACATTGCCATAAAAATCATCTCCTTGTGGTGTTTGATTAGAGAGTCACCCAGATATACAGTACTGTGCAAAAGTTTTAGGCAGGTGTGAAAACATGCTGTAAAGTAAGAATAATTTTAAAAATAAACATTTTTATGTTGAGATCAGGGCTCTGTGGGGGCCAAACATCACTTCCAGGACTCCTTGTTCTTCTTTGTGGTAAAGATAGTGCTTAATGACATTGGTTGTATGTTTGGGGTCATTGTCGTGCTGCAGAATACATTTGGGGCCTCTCTTGATGGTATTGCATGATGGATGATCATCTGTACGTCTCAGTATTGAGGAGTCCATTAATTCTGACCAAATCCCCAACTCCATTTGCAGAAATGCATCCTCCATCATGCTTCACTGTTGCCTGTAAATACTCATTCTTGTACCGTTCTTTCTTTAGCTACAGCCTATATATATATATATAATCGGTCAAATGTCCCATCAGTTCAGAGCATCTGCCGCCATTTTTCTTTGTATTTCGTGTATAGTTGAGTCTATTGGGCTTGTTTCTATGTCGGAGATATGGCCTTTTGGCTGCACTTCGTCCATGAAGGCCACTTCTTACCAGACAGTAGATGGGTGTACCAGGGTCGCACCATTTTCTGCCAATGCTAAGCTGATGGCACTGCTTGACATCTCCCGATTGCCAAGGGATGCATGATGTGCAGCTGACCATTGCGTCTACGGTCCTCAACATGACATTTCTTTGTGCTTCTTCAAAACACTTTGGACAGAACATCTGCAAACCCATTTCTGCTGATGCGGTGTAACTACCCTGTGTGTTGTTCCTGTGCTCAGTCTTGCCATGGTGTATCACTTTTGCCCGTTTGGCTGTTCCTCTCCTGGTTTATTTATGATTGTGATTCATTTTAACCTACATATTAAACTGACCATTGATTGTTTAACAATACATTTAAATGCTTATGAAATTCCTGATTTGGTACAAGTGTGCCTAGAAGAATTGATGCTGTTTTGAAGGCAAAGGCTGGTCACACCAAATATTGATTTGACTTAGATTTTCTCATTTTGTGATTTGTTAAATGGTAGAAATAAACTATTAACATGTCTCACTTTACAGCATTTTTCACACCTTCCTAAAACTTTTGCACAGTACTGTATCACGTAAGTGCCTACACTCATTATCTACAGATAAAGTAGGTTTATTGGAACAAAATTAGATAAAACTTTTTCATTGCCAAACTACCATATACAGCACAGATATTCAATGCTCAAAAACTATTTGACCGTGGAACTTCAGCTTTAATGATAATACAGTGGACTGGTGTGTGGGCTGCTTAGAGTTTCCTAAATGTCATCTGCCACAGTACCAAACCGAGGAAGGAGAGCAATGCCTGACGTTAACCCTGTAAATGGCAAAAAGTCTAAAAGGCAACAGCAGCTAACAGAAAATCAGAACCTGATGAACTAAAATGACTTTTCTCAGCCTCCGTTGCCATGTTAAATGTCTGACAGACAAATGTGAAAGTGGCGTTTTTCTCTACAACATTTTATTCCTCTACAGCTCAGACCTTTGAGCGTTCATGTAATCTGTATTTATCCGTGTGGCCCTTAACCCACTATAGTTTGAGGGATTGTGTAAGGGCTATTCTGGGGCAGTCACCATAGCAACCAATGGAACAGTTCTTCTCATTGAGTAACATTAACCACTGTGCACTGAAATTTCCCTGTCTATATCAATGTATCAGCCCGGTGTGTAATGCTCTGCCCTCTCTCCTTGCAGCGCTGTGTACCGAGGAGTGTGTTCACGGCCGCTGCGTGTCCCCGGATACCTGTCACTGTGAGCCCGGCTGGGGTGGTGCAGACTGCTCGAGTGGTGAGTACAGAGTGGCGCAAGAGCTGACACTCAGAAAGGACTAATGTGTTACAGATTATGGAGATCACTCTGCATTTACACTGGGCTACAGCCTGTAGCCTAGAATTAGGGGCCTCGTCTTGTCCAGAGGTCACTGTGCTGTGTAACACGGTATAGCTGGTGCTGTCTCATTCACCGTAGGTGCTGCAGGTGGTCTCAGCATCCACATAACTGCTTCCTTCATCCTTATCCCTTTCCTTATAATCACGCTTTCATTTCACCATCTTTCAGATTGCGGCCTGTACCCTCTCCCTATTACTACTTCTGTCTTTTGCTGTAATCAATGATGTGTTCTCCTATTGGTTCATGCAGCTTACCTGTATACCCACAATTAACCCCTTAATTCACCAGCCCTACTATTATAATGCATTATAAGCCTAGTCTCTGTTCCCTGTGAAAACATGCTCTGTTAATGTGACCGTCCTGTAATTAGGAAGGATACCCCTGTGATTCCAGGAGGACATTTACCTAGTTTATTGTAGAAAATATGTCATTTAAGTTTTTAGATGGCCATTTTGGCATAGAATCTAACCACTTAAGGACAATGGGTTGTCCTTAAACCTATTAAAAACAATGCATTGTGAGTCCGTACATGTACGGACTTTGTCATGAAGGGGGTGCACATAAGAACCCTTTAGTCAATCTAGTCTGCCAACTTCTCCTGAAGTACAGATTCAGACCATAATCAATTCCTGGTCTCCTCTTAGATTTAGGATGGCTTTATGCTTACCCTATGCATGTCTAAATTCCCTTAACATCGACCACTTTTGCTGGGGGGCATTTCCCTTTATCTACCACCCTCTCAGTAAAGTAATATTTGCTTTCATTACATCTAATCCTCTGCCTCCCCTTGACTGAGTTTGTAACTCGCCTACTTTAGGGTAACCATATTAACTCTCCCTTACGCAGTGGCAATGCTCACTAAACTTAGTTAATATTGCCCTATTAACACAGAGAGCAAAGAGCTCTGTCTGTTCTGTTTTCCAATACCCCCCCCCCCCGTAAAGACGGGGGCAGGAGGGGACCGCGCTTGGAATTTCTCCTGATCCCCCTGAGTACAAAGTGAAAAAGAGACAGCAGAAGAAAAGACCTTTCTCCTGGACTGAATACGCAGCTTTTTCAAGTAATTAGGAATATTAAAAGCAATGACTGTGATTGAGATAGAAACATTATTCATTCCTTTATATTTCCTTGCTGGGCAGGCGGCCAACATATTTCATTTATGAGTTTTCATCTGCAAAGAAAAAAAAGAGAAAGGAGGGATGGTGGAGGGCGCGGAGCCAATTACTAAATGAAATACGTTTCTGTTTAACTGTAATAAATGACACCCTAAATGTTCTCATTTTGGAGTGCCCCCAGAGGGGCAGTACTGCTCGCATTAACCCTTTCAAACTCAGATATGTTGAGATACAAAGCAAGAGGAGATGAGGTGGCCTTGTCAATATCGGCACCTTGATCCCGTGTGTAATTCCTCGGATTTACGGGACATTCTTGGTTTAATTCTGTTACCTTCTCTTCTGGAAAAAATTGCGTCAAACTACTACATGTTATGTAGCGTACATCGGAGAGCAGAAAAATGAGGCGTAAGTTGCTATAAAAATACTTCCTCAGTAAAGGTATACGTCTTAATATTATATATTGCTTGTTTTGTCTTTTCTAGCTTAAGTTATAAATATTGAACAGCTGCTATGGCTGTATGAGGAGACTTCACTGGAACAGCTATTCGCACTCCTCAAAGACCCCATGTGCGGCTCCACCATTTTGTTTGTCAAAGTAAACCAGAGTTCACCAAACCATAACGATGGCGGGGTCACTTGTGTTGAACGAGGGGTTTCCTCTTGGACCAGTCAGCAGGATACACAATGATTAGGGTTGGGACTCAGAAAGCTATTAATAATTGTGTGAGGAAGAGACCTCTGAGATCCCATAAGCTGGTGTGACTTTGCATCTTTTTCTACACTGACCCATAAAAGACAAAATATGCCAAAAATATATTCTCTCACTAAGCTAATGTTGCGTGTTAATTTGATACATTTCCTGATTAAAAAGTTGCAGACTAATGTATATAACAATAGGACTAGTTTATCTTATGGAGGTCCAAGCAAGTGGCTCAGAGTGAGTAAAGCTCTGTGTGAAAGCCCTCCTTGTGGCACGCGACGACTGATGTCACTGTGCTTATGTCATAAAATATGATTTCTAACTGGGATAACCAAGAAGGGGAGCGAAATATATATACAACAAGCTACACTCACTTAATGGGCGTCCAAACCCTAAAATAGGACATCAAAAAAGAGAAACATTCAAATGCCACCTCGTCTAAAGTATAATAAATTTTACATATATATGTAATATATAATATACACATTTATTATAATCTTTTATAAAGGATACACTTTAGCGGCCACTTGCAGATGAGGTGGAATTTGAATGCTTCTCTTCTTTTTTGATGTTTAATGGACCCTCAGTATGTAACTGCTGGCAGCCTGGAGCATGTGGCTCTGGACTTTTAAGTGCTCGCGAGTCTTTGTTGTAGATTATCTTTCTTCTAAACTGTAAATTTTATCATGTGACACACGTATATGTTTTATAGGATGACAGATCTACCGTAAGCCATTCAGAAACAGAGTAAAGCAAATCATTTATACATTATGTATCCCTGGGGAGCCCTGTGATACTCTGATACACAGCAAGGTCTGTGAGCTTCTAGGAACGAGGGAAAGCAGGATAAGTAAGAGGGACTGACTCTCCAAGATAGGGGCACTTGGGTCATGTGAACATGCCATATCTGATTATCTCCCAGGTTAGCCCCCAGTAGACTTTAGAGGGGGAAGGAGTGGGTATACTCTATTTATCTGTGTGGCCTTTAACCCACTATAGTTGTGTAAAGAACTAATCTAGTGCAGTCACCATAGCAACCAATGAAAATGTCTGCGTATTGATTAACATTAACCAGGTTGCACTGGAATTGCCTTTTATACATAACCCCCCAGTGTATCAAACCAGTATGTATAATGCCTTCCCTCTCCCACCAGGTGACCAAGTGCCCTCCTGCACTATAACCTTTGAAATCAAAGATGAATTGTGATTAATATCTGCTAAAAGGGTTCAATAAAACAAACACAAGTAGTCTATCCTGTAATTATGTAAAAAATCTGTGAATTTCTCCAATCGTGGGATTTTGTATAAGACAAATTTAAATTAACCATTGCTGTCTCTTTAAGCGTGTTTTGGTGTTTTTTTACAACCTAGAATCTGTTTGTTTCATTAAACTGTTTTTCCCCCAATCTGTACTCCTCCTGGATCTATGAACTGTTACAAATCATCCTGCTCGGGAAGAGATTGTATCAATCGGAGCAGTTAATTGTTTGGTTCTGCTGTCTTTTTTTACCGAATTCTGGATTCCTGATATACAATCTCTTGTTATATTTTAAAAGCTATCTCAAACCCATCGTCTTGTTCCCTATAAACCGTACACGCGATCTATAAAAAAGATTTGTTTTTTCTTAAATAGTTCATTATTATTTTATATCGCCGCATCCTTTGCCCTTAATAGACTCAAAGTCCAATGTTAAGTTAAAGGGGCAGTGATACCCTATTTCTTCCTGAGACATTGCCTTTCATTCAGTGGAATTAGCAGAACGTAACTTACAAAAGCTGGCTTTTTACTTTATTGGCGGCTGCCATCCATCGACTGGCAAGAAAGGAGTTCTGAATTTCTTGTTCATGCACATATCATGCGCATGCACGGGCATTCGGGGCACACGTTCTTATACTTCTAATGCATTCTCCCCTGGATGTTGGCTGAACCATGCCACTAAAAAAAGATCTAATCAAATCTCCATAGAAATAGTCAATGCATGTGCTTAATTAATGTTGTGGCGATGCATTGGATCACCTTCTTGCACTTCCATACAATGCAAACCAACATTTCTTGACACTGATTGGCTGGTTCAAGCAGCCAATCCGTGGCAGGAAACTGTGCCCATTAAAATTAATGGACACTTTCTATGAATACACATTCACAAGGTGGACACTGTAAAGTTAAAGCGACTTTCTTAGCCCTCACATGCATTAAAGTGTATATGATGGATGCAGTGTCCCTTTCATGATGTGATATCTTTAGTCTCTCTGTAACTAAGCTACAATTTCTACATGTTTATCACATTTTATTAGTTAATGTCTCTTTTTATGCTTCAGTAATGATGCTTTTAAGTTCATAGAAAGCGTGAAGCGTTAGAACACTATGACCTCACTTTCCACATAGCATATCCACCGCTTAGGGTCATAATTCCGTCATCCCATGTGCTATACAGCCCAACGCGGGAGAGCATAGGGACTACCTTTCTTTAGACAGCCCAGTTTGTAAATTTCACCTTGTCCTGTTCATCAAGAAATATATTTGAGGTTATTTTTGAAGCTACATGCGTCCTTTGTCCTCAGTCTCCAAAGCAAATTAGTTCTATATCCAATGGTATAGGAATAAGTGCCTATCAGGTTGCTAATTTTTGACTACCTACACTTTAAGCCACATTCTAAGATTTATAAGCCCAAGACTATTTTTCCCACTTTGTGAAAACAAAGTGAAGATCCGTGTATATCAGACATTGCTGGCAACTGTACTGTCTACAAGAGAAAACCGGTTGGGATTGGCGGAATGATAAGTAACAAAGTCTTTTCTTACGCAAAAAAAATATATATTTTTTAATATATCTTTATTTTAAGTTTTTCTTTTTTTAACATTTATACATTTCCCCTCATGACCCAAGAAGGAAACGAGTAACATCACATGTAGGGAAACGGGCAACGATACACGACAGAACAAACACACAAACAAAAAAAAGAATAACAAAGAAAACAGAATACAAATTTACAGTTAAACACTTAAATTAAAATTATTTAAAAAAAATATATTGTACATATTGTCGGAACTGTGACATGCAGATTGAACTTGTCCCGAGCTGTTCCGTTGAGTCCTGTGATTCCTTTGTACAACGGATCGCACGCAGCCATTCTTGGATAGGTATTCTGTTACAAGCAAATTAAAAAAAGATGAAAAAGCTTACTGCTGACCTGTGCACCTGTGCATATCGTATTATCGTCACAATACAAGGAGGCATGAGGATCAATAATGTATACTGTAAATCATTTAATGATTGCTGATTCTAGAGATAACACCCTTTCTAGTTAGTTGGGTTGGCAGTATTGGCGACATCTAATTTCTACATGTTGCTGACGGCAGGGCAGCTACCTGGGACAGCAGAACAGCGCCTAGAAATCAGGATTGTTGGGAGGCATGGTTTAATAGAAACCTGTTGCCGTAATGCAAATCTCTTCTATTTCTAAATAAAAACTATTGTATGCCCAGCGTTATAATGCTATAATTAATGGTGACTTTTAAGTAGCCAAAATACCGTATTTGACCGATCTGCTTTAATAGAGCAAGGCTTCCCAATGTATATAAAATTCAGAAAAAATATATTGCTTTTAGCAGGAAAAGGTTGTCCGTTGATACTATTCCGTCTATGCATGGAAACGATGTTTGCCAAAACCACAGACGTACACAATGCATGGGATGTACGGACGCCAAATACCACCTTTTGTATAAAACATCAAGTCCTAGAAGTGAAAATCTAGAGAGTAAATAATTTTCACCAGACCGTCCGCATTTTATTCTATGTATGACACACTGACCTCAATATGTTTACCCGGAGGCAAGATACCTATTACTTGATCGATCGGCTGGCTCTCTGTTAATAAAACAAGTGAGGCATGTCGGCGGAGGGGGGCATTGTAAAGGCATTTTTTTTTTAAATAACAAAATTATGACTTTTTACCATTTTCAGTAAGGTTAGAGGGATCATTTACAGGGAACCAACTCAGAGAGATGAACTAAGTTTATAGCAAGTAGGTTATGTAGTTTCCAACCAAGGCTTGGACGTGGAAAGGTTAAGACTTCTCCCTGGCGAGGAAAAAAACTGTATTATTCTATGGAAGTTTAGCGTTCACTTTAATGCATATGGTAGCTGAGTTGTCCCTTGAAATTTTTATGTGATCCCAGTTGCAAAGTCAGTGGGAGATGGAGATTTGCTTAGTCTGTTAAGTTACGAGGAAGTTGAGTATGAGAGCATGTTTAAAACACAAAATACACATAAATATTTAAAGTCCGCAACAAGGAGACAATCGGAGCCTTCGGTCATGGCAGTCTCTAGATTCTTACTACTACAGGCACAGAGAAGTGCTGTCCCTTCCAGGCTGGAAGCTGTGGCTTGGATGATGGATCTGTATCATTTAGAAAGAGCCACTCGGTGTTTTTGCATCGCCCTGGCAGTGAAAAGGTTAAACCGCATACAGCGCACCAGGTCCTGGCGTCCTCCTTTCATTTTAAGGGTATGTTTGGGCAGACGGAGCGGCGTGTCTCCCCGACGCCACGTCCCCCTCCCTCTGCCTCCTCCTGTGTCATTATCTGTCCCTATGCATTTTGGAATAATTTAATTTCGCGTCTTGCGAGCAAAAAGCCGCAGCCCCGGATCCTGCCTTGTTTGTTTCCCTTCTAATTAGTAGCATTAATCAGAATATATTTCGCCAATCTCTCTGTGCATTTCATTTAAGTGTGACGCGCGCTGAAAATGTGTGCGAGCGATTATGCCTTTCTGCATTGTCCATCTCGTTTCTGTTTACATTAGTGCTGGGTTTCTCCATATGGTCCCTATAATAAACGTATATTATCACACGGCATACCTTTGCGCTTCTCCAGGCTCCCCCCACCATAGATATATGATGATCTATAGTGATGCCGAGTATCCTTCCAGGATTAGTGTGCTGTATAGAACGACAGCATTCATGCTGCATCGCACAGTGATGCCGAGTATTTCTACAGTTTCCATTCAAGGTCATGTCGATGGTGAGTTAAATCCTTATCTTAATCCCTGCGCCTTCTTACTATAGCAGGGGTTGCTATAAGGTTGCCATGTCGGTCACCTTTTCCAGAACACATTTAATTTCTACATAGAAACATAGAGTTTTTCTTGATTTCAAAGTAGCTGAGAGTTATGAGAGTTGTGGTTCATGAGCACGTATCTCATGGATACTCCTGTATTGTACGTTGAATGTGCGGCATGCAATAAGGCTACAGAGTTTGCTGGTGTGTATTAAGCGACTCGTGTATATGCGATATACCCCTTCCAGTGACTCTGTGGCACGGTCTAATGGCTTTGACATTTGCGGGGCAGTTGGGGAGTAGAAGGGTTTAGCTGGAGTTGCCTTTTGTTATTGCTGGATGCAGGAGGCTTGCCCGCAGCTTGCCCGCAGCTTGCCCGTGTCACTTTCTTGTCTGTCTTCATTCTTCTTTTGTGAAAACGTCTTTCATGTTCCTCTTCCGCGTCTGGCTGCATATTTTTCCTCTAGCCTTTTCTCCTCCTCTGTCTGTTTTTAGAACAAAACCATTCATTCACATTTCAGAATATATACAAAATATATGCAGAAGAAGCAGGCAACGCATCTGTTTGACCTCTTCCAGTAAACACATTTGTTGGCTTAGAACATTTTTACACACGCTGCTTCACTTTATTGGGAATGCTCCTATGTCTTACACATCTTTTTTGAGTAGTTGGGGCCAATTAATTGATCTCTTTCTTTCTATACCCTTGCGGTCTTAGACCCGCTCCTTTAAACTGAATTGGCCATCAACGGTTTGGTTCCCTGCTTATAATTATTTTATTGAAACCTAGGATGTTGGGCGATTTCAGTGAAAAGAACAGAACAAGGAATAGTAACCCTATACTATAATAATTCCTACTGTCTAAGTAACCCCTTTAAAGGGATACTCAAACCATCATATTCTCTTTAATGCATGTGTACATTTTCATGGTGCACTCCTGGAATTGCATTGAGGGGTTCTACAGAATCCCCCCAATATGCATTTGCCCCATCCCCTGCCCTCGCACTATTTGTCTTGCCGGAGATGTGTTCACACCAACACTTGTCCTAACATACAACATACAGTAATTATCACAGCTCCAGCTCTGGCTGAGCGAACATTCGAGGGAACCTAATGAGACACTCAAGTGTCTCTTTAACTCCTATAATGCATGATCTGCTTAACATCCACAACGGCTGCTGGGCTACTTGTTGGCTACTCCTGCTCCAAAGAAACATCCCTATAACTGCACCTATTTCTCCTAATATACCTACCACTTCCAGCCGATTCTTCTTAGTGCTCTGTATATAAGTCCCCGTAGAACTCCTTCTATTGTTCCGTATCACCCTTGGCTGTGGTGCACGGTGTGACTGGGTCTCCTACTAC
The DNA here is from genome assembly GCF_027358695.1 of Spea bombifrons. Taxonomy (NCBI): domain Eukaryota; kingdom Metazoa; phylum Chordata; class Amphibia; order Anura; family Pelobatidae; genus Spea; species Spea bombifrons. The sequence continues at coordinate 92,532,917 of NC_071090.1, read as the reverse complement.
CAAACGCAGCTCACGAGGTATAGCGGCACTGAGTGCTGAGATGAGGAATGTGAACAAAGTGCTAATAAATTGTCGCTTGCTCTCGCCCTCTCTCACTGAAGCTTGGGGTGAAATAAATTCTCAAAATCTATTTCTCTGTGATGGCCAGCGGCCGACCAGTCCAGTAAATAAGAATTATAGCAGCAGAACGGCATCACTTATAGCCGGATAAAAAAGGAAGACAAACATGTCAGCACTGGAGGTATAAATCTGTTAAACACTGCCAGGGGTTCGGACTGACATGGACAATGTGCATTTATAAGAAACCTGTAGCGTTACACGGACACGCAGGCCGCTCCAGCTCGGAGTCCTCGATTTCCCATCACACACTCATACTAAACCGCATAAAATGTGTTTTACAAAGCAGGTGGGCCCCTCAAAATGATATTGTGCTGTGTTTTAAGGTTCACTGGAAATGTACGAGAACCTCTGGCCTATGGCAGGACGTCTGGGGCTATATAATAATGTTGTTTGAGCACACTTTCCTCCGGCCGAAGATTGTGGGCACCATCAGTAGTTGGTAGACATCAAGATACCCTTTTCCTTTTTGTATTCTATAACCATGAAGAACCGTCTGTATGTACTGCATGGATCAGCTGGCAGCTTTAGGGTATTTACTGCAAAGAGAGCAACGCTTTGTTCCTATAGAACGTTTCGAAACATAGAATTTAACAGCGGAACCAACTTAGTTTGCCCGCTTTTCCTTATGTAGAGACTCTGACCTTAATCATCCCTTGGTGTTGTCTTAGATTCAGGATAGCTTTATGCTTATCTTCTGCATATGTATAAATTCCGTCACCGTATCAGTCTATGCCACCTCTGCTGGTTGACTGTTGTACTTATCTACCTTCATTATATTACTTCTAAACCTCTGACCTCTTGTTCTAACCCTTCTCCTTTTTAAAGACAGACAGGTTGCACACATAAGGCTTGCCCCTGCACTCAGATTGCATCCACAGGGCTTGGCCCAGCACCCAGATTGCACACATAGGACTTGTCTCAGCATCCTGATTGCATCCACATACTTGTTTTCCCTTAGACATACTTGTCCTAACATCCAAACACACACACTCTCCCTTTTCTCATAATTTCTCCACTATCTCAATATGGCTCCTCTTTCTCATTATCTCTCATTATCTCTAATTATCTCTGTCTTATTTTATCTCCCCACCCTCTTACTTTCTTTCACCTTCTCTTTCTCTCTTCCCCTTTTCCTTCACTCTCCTTCTTTTTATCTACTCCTTTTTCTTTATCTCTCCATTTTCTCCCCTTTCTCTTTACCTCACCCTTTCCCCCTATCCCCACCCTTTCTCCTTATGTCTCTATTTTTGTCCCTCCCTTTCTTTTATCTCTCCCCTTTCTTTGACCCCCCTTTCTCATTATCTCCTAAATTATGTAGGGATGGAACCCTCTGCCCCCTCTAGCCAGGCTACTGAACAGTGAGGGGTCAGTCCGTCATCAGGTTACCAACATTTGAAAAACCTTGTTCAATCCCCAAAGAACCATCTCCAAATTCTTTCTCAACAGCCGTACAGTCTAAACACACCGTGCGTTTGATGGTATTTATTGTGTAATGTATTCTATGTTTTGCCGTGTACACATTGCTTTAGAAGTTAATGATCAGAACTTTCTGCCCCCTACTTGGTGATATTTCTGAACCTTGTTGAACCGTCCCCTTTCCAGTCAGCTCTTTCGGAGAGACACGCTCGGCATCTCATCCACGTAGTAATGGCTGACCTCCCCTTGTCTTTGAACGGAGGTTCTCTAATGTATTATTTATCCAGATACAGAACTGAGTGATATCGGGCTGTGTGATTTTTGGTTACATTTGGAGGTGAGATAAAGTGCCTACTTTTATTTGTACCAGTATGATTGCTTTTTAAGTAGGGGAAGCAGAGTTAAGGTTCTGCTTACGTTTAACCCCCTAGGGGTAGAAACTCTATGTTACATGGGGACACAACTGAATATGATGATTGTCACATAAGGACAGAGCGGCATTCAGTCCGATCCTAAGTGCTTCGGAGCTCACCAACCCCTGACCTTCCTGGAAGAAGATAGCGGGTATTAATGGATTCAGACTAATTGGTGGAATTTCCTTGTTCTTTCAGTAGCGGCACAAGGTCATGGTATGCCGTAATTGTCACTAAAAATCTTCCATGTGGTTATTATGTGAAGGCTCTGCAAGGCAGGATATGGAGGGAGGTGTGACTGCCTGGCAGCGGAAGAATGAGGGCTGTCATCTAATTTATGGCTGACCCATGTCAAAGAGTTACAGCTTACAATAGCTAATTGAGTTATCGGCTTCACACCTGCATGAATTGTATGCGACGGATGTCTGACAGACAGGCAGCTATCCGAAGGCCAGCATCAGGCTCAAGGGGAAATCCCACGGGGAAAATATTTTTCTTCTTAAGCATAAAAGACAATGCTGTATGCAATAATGTAGGTTAGATTTGACAAAAATCTGGGTTTATGTCATTTTGTCCCATTAAACTTCCTTTATCTGCAGACCTGGAGGCTGCCATTATTTTTAGCCATGCGGTATTATGGATGATGCTCGGTGCTCAAACACCACACTGAGTTGATTCTTTATGGCAATGCTAATGAAGTCTGTTCTCTGTCATCAGTCAGGGGTAGAAGATGCAGCTGCTTACAAACATTATATTATGAACAATATTAACAGCAAAAATAACAAATGTTCCACTAGTCATAAAAAAGATTTGGTGGGTGCTTGAATACCCTGGCCCTTGACAGCCACAGCCCTCCAGACTGCATTTCCCATCATCATCGTCATTGATGAGATATATCTAGAGGGCCCCAGTTACCTAATTCAGAATAACCAGAACAGTAAAGGTTATCCCCTTTAGTAAAGTGATATCATTTTATTGTTATTAATCTCTGCGGATTTGTATAAACGCTCCATTTATGCGTGTGTACCTACTAAGTGTCCAGACTGTGTGCGCTGAGCCACATCCACGGCAAGGTATCACATCACAGCATAATACAAAACCTAGGTAGAATAATAGTCTGTGTTTAAACAGCAGTCAAATGTGAAATAGATTAGCATATCTCAAAGGCTGAAAGGGAAAGTATTAATGATTCACATGGCTGAACCTGTCCTGATAATCTGCAGCCGTTTACCTGACATGTGACGGCAGAGAAGAGCCTCGCTAGACTGTCTATTTTCTTCCTGCTGGAAAAACCTAAAATTCTTAATCATTCATTTGTCTTTGTATTCAGGGTAGGATTACGGCTGCCCCATGCATATTTAAACTATCTCACTTTATTAACCTCTACCACTTCAGTGAGGGAAACCCATTGCGGTTTGTACCTATCCTGTAGTCAGTTTGCCAAACGTTTTATTGTAACCCTGCGCTGCCCGAACTTGTCCTGATGATCTAACATTGTGTAGGAACCCAGCAGTGTCTGAGTCCGTTTTATTAATCCCCAGCCGGTTTACCGTCCGCGTTATAATGACCCTGTCCCGGCTAAGCTGCGGCTTTGACTTGAAGATAGACCGCACAGCCCGTTGATGTGCAGTGAGGAGGTCACAGTGTATGACATGCTAAGGTATCATTGTCTAATGCATTCCCTCAGACTCGCGATCCCAGGTGGGTAAGCGATCCTTGCTGATTCTTTGCAGGAAATGACTCTTGTAATTAATGAGCATCCCATTCATTTGTGATGATTGTTAGATAATTAAGGTTGGAAGGGGCCCAAGCCGCATCTGTACAGGGAGGGCTTCAATTGTTGCCGTCTCACAATCAAGATATAATCAGCTCTTTGACTTCTTGTCAGAGTTTTGTCTCGTCACTGTCATCGAGGCATCAAGGACTAATGAGTTGTAATTATTATTATTATCTGCCTTATCAGTCACATGGGGAACTTGATTCCAGGTCTCGGAGCCTTTTGACATGTACCTGAAATCAGTATCTGTCAGTGGGGGAGATGACAGCTGCATCAGGGCGCTGCTTGACAAAGCGCTGGTCCAAACGGGGTTCTTTACATTTTGGGGCGATACAGGAAGGATGCTTCTTCATCAAATCATTGTGATTGATTGCTCTGACATGTCTACGTTTCCCTGTGTTGTTAATTTTAACTGATTGTGTGTACTGTGTCTAATTTCACCCGTGCTCTTGGGTTATTTTTAACAACTCATTCGATTGCTCAAAAATCTGCTTCACAAAATAAACATAAAATGTCTTTCAAGCTCCTCTGATTCAATTGACCTCAACAAACATAAACTGTTGTTTTTTCTACAAGAGAAGATTAAAGGGAAAGCAGAAAAGCCTTTGTGCTTTCAAAAGCAGGTTCAGGTACTCGGGGGCTACGGTCAGGGTCAGCTTAAGCACCAGGTTTATTTCTGTGTTGTCGCTAATGGAGTTTCGCATGAAGAAGAGCTTTTGACTTTATAAATTGTTTGACGTTTGGCTCATTCTTATCAAACGTGAGTATGGCAGAGTTCATGGAATAGTAATGGAGGGTGTATGTACTCCTTCCTATGTTCTGCAGGATATCTACCCTGAGTAATCAACGAGAGATGCTGTAATATTATACTTTATTGTGTACATTTTGGGTCCTTGGGTGGGACATGTGGAGAGTAGGGTTTTTAGTTTGGGGGCTCCCTTCATCTAGTAATGAAGAGTAGGTTAAATGCCCCTCCACTTCACAGAGGTAAGAGAGAGAGAACATTTTGCTAAAAGAACATGTTGTATGTAAGTTCTTGTTACCAAACAAGCCTTCAACCCATGGATAGGCAACTAGCCAAATATATCACTAGACTCAATCACAGATTTCATTTATTTTATTTAGGGTTGGATGTACTTGTTCCAACAAACCATGCCTGTTTCACTTAAAGAACAATTCTGTGTCTGGAGTTTCTCTAAAACCTAGAAAAGCAGGTCAAGTTATGATCGACTCCTACAAAGTCTACACGGTGACTATATAAAAGTACCACTCGTGCCACCGACCTGCCCTTTACCCCTGTAAGGCTTCCAAATGAATTGATCTCTATCCAAGATTTCTATTCATCATGGACTTACCATATGTCTATGCAAATCAGTCTCAGGTCCTCTTTTAATTTGGCATAGGGGTTTCTGTAATACTTTGAATGTACAATAACTGTATATTGATAGCGTGGCTCTTTTACTTTTTTACCTGTTACTTTTCTCGCTATCATTCTTCCTCCTCTTTAACTGTATCTTTTTCTACTCTCCTCTTTTCTATTATATGTTACTCTGTTACTTTTTGGTGTACGATTGCTCTTAGACTCCATATCTATGTGAGAAGCTCTTGCATGCTTCTTGCTTTGCCCTTTGCCTGTAAATCTCTTCAGCACCTTGGAGAGCACCCTGACCGTTTACGTTTCTGGTAGGGACGTCGCTATTCTGGCTGTGGATCGTTAGTCTCTGGATCCCCCGTCTGTTCTAGAGACGGCTCATTTTCTGTGTTGGGAGTCACTCAGCATTTTGAATTCTAAGCAGAGCAAAGTCTGAGATCCAACAAATGGAAACACTTACTGTCTGCTTCCATTTGTCCTTACACCTAGCATCTTATTTTACTGCTACTTGTACATTAACTCCTTCCCACCACAGTCCAGAAGGCTCGGCCGTGTACTCTCTTGATCAGTGTGTTTTCAGCATGCAGAAATCACATTTCCCAAATGAAAGGGTCTATTCGATATGATGTCACATCTTGGGAGATGTTTTTTTTTGTGTTCTGTAAATATCATGGCAAGTTGTGATAAGATACTTAATATTACCTGGTGGTGTCCATGAGTCTTGTGCCTTTTTTTTTAAAGTAGGAACTTTTTAATAAGATGACAAACTAGAAATATGTTCTTGTTGGTTGACAGGAGGGTATCACAAACTGTGAAAAGACCGTCCACTCCAGACTACTGGAGATAAAAATGATTGTGAGCTGTTGAGAGGTATTAATTTAGCAGTTTTTGTCTTTGCACGGAGGAGCATTTAGAACACAGGGATCCAGGAAGATTGATGGTGGTGGAGTAGTTTGAGCTCCCAAAATTCTTCAGAGAGTGAACCAATAGCAGAATATTTGGGGTCCTACACTTCTGATTTGTAGAAACATGTATGCCTTTGTATTGGGATATGAATGATGTGACAGTATTGGGGTGCACAGAGAGGTATGTACCCCTGATATCATGTTAGACATCACAATGGGGTACATTGCCTGCCCACGTTCTCTTTGCTCTTCTTGTATTCTGTTATGCACTCTCGCTCACACTCTTTTCTGCTGTCTTGCACTCACCTTTCACTGTTCCCTACGCTCACACTCTGGGTCCTCTCTGTTTAAGTCCGCGCTTGAGTTCTGATCACCCTCCCCCACAATGTCCCCTTCCATCGTCCCATTCCCCGTGTGACAGTGACATGATTCAGGAGGAGTGGGGAGGCTGCGGCGAGTCAATTTGTAGCGACAGTTAATCCATCTTCTGGCTGTGGGTCTGCCAGGAAGGAGGGGCGGTGGGTTCGCCCTGGTTGGGGCGGCACACTTTCTGCATACACAAGCAGTAGAGCCCTGGGTATTTTTAGAAGGCCCCTAACCTTGCTTCGTACACGTGAGTGATGCAGGCCCTGGAACCAGACTTTGGGCTAACGATAAATTGCATCATACAATCGCAGTGTATAATATAGGAAAAGCCTCTTTTGTGTATTAAGAAGTCGACACTTACTGTATTGCACCTCTGGTAGGAACAGCTGCCTATATTTAAGAAATTCAAATCATCGCATCTCCTGGCTATGGGCTTACAGCACCTCTGTTGGCATTTAGAACTACCGATTTCCTATGGATCGAGTTGTAATGTTTGGAAGATAGCCACTGCGCTAATTAAATAAAACAATGGAAATGGTCTCCATCCCACCTGCAGTAGGCGTGAGAAGACAACGGGGTATTGATCATTGATAAACAAGAGTGGAATTATTTTGTTATATAATGGCCGGGGAATGGCAGCTTCCATCGCTTTCGGCCTGTGGATAGGAGTCGTGGTCCAATCGTGCTGTGTGCTAAACAAGCAACGACAGAATTCATTACACTGTTCTATACAAAGGTCTTGACTGATTATTCAGTGCTATAATTAGGTATTGCTTGCTTATACATTTAGCAAAACCTAAGCTAAAAACACACTTTTTTAGAGGCAAGTGTGAAATCCAGTGCGATGTATGTGTGCTAAAGAACTGTAACAAACTATACAAAGCATATAGGCCGGTGGTCATATTGTTCATTTGTTTGCTGGGCACTGTATATTTAATGTTGGGTGGCACTTATCGTGTGTCTGACTTGGTGGTAGCATTTACCTGGACAGCATGGCACTTAATGTGACTGGCACAATCTTTGGCAGTTGTGTGTGTTTGGTTTTGATTTTTTACGTGGCTGGCGCAGTGTTTGGTGGCACTTTTCAGGTGGCTTGCACAATGTTTGGTAGCGCTTTTCAGGTGGCTACCACAATGTTTGGCAGCACTTTGTGGTTGGAACAAGGATTGGTCCCTTAAATCTGAGTTGCAGACACCTTACGTGGCAGCTAAAACTCAAATATTCACGAACTGCATGAATTAAACTAAGACTTACACAGGGAAAGTTGTTGCAGTGTCGTTTTCGTTGTGTCCCTTCTGAGTTCACTTCATGGGGCATTAAACTGTGCAGCTTCCACCAAATTCTGTACCTGTTGTATTCACGTTGAGTGGATTCTTGTGACTTTCTTATATTTAGGCTGGTAGCTCAGTCCTTAGTGAATAAACCCCTACATTTTGTTTTGCTTGGATCATGCTGACACTTTCTGCATCTCTATGCCATTCCTTTCACCATTTAGCCATTATGTCTGGATCTTTCTGTTTCTTTCTGTCTGTCACTCCCTCGTTGGTCTCCTATTACGTGTGCATATATACATATATATATCTTCTCTAAGTGCTGTCTTCAAACAGATCATAAAAAAAGCTGATGTTACTGTCCCAAAAGAGTGCTTTCTTCCTAACATTCCTCTTTATGATGTTAAAAGAAATTTTGACTTTAATATATTGCACACCGTTTGAAATTTGCATTTTAGATGACATTACCAAAAAGGCTAGAAATTATCCCAAACTCCCTCATTTCAATAATGTTCCAGCTCCAAGTAAAATTATACGAGTTCTGTAAATATATTGTAGAAAATGGGAAAAAGTAACCGAAAATCATTATATTGGGAACCATGAAATTACACCAGACTCTTTATACGTCCACGTGGACTAAACCTGCTGAGCTTTGGAATGACACAAAACAAAAGGTGCAAATGTTGCAGAATCCTTGCATCTCTAATTGAAATGCCAGTAAATGGTTCTGTATTCTGTTTAATAACAAAATAAACAAAAGTAAAATAAGTGGGATTTTTTGATACTTTCAAAAGGTATATTATTTATTACAATTAAATATTTTTAGGGACCAATCCCTTGTTATCTTCACCATTCTTTGAACATTCCACTGTATAGTATCAAGGCCACCACCAAGACAATACCAGGCAAGTGGTTTGGTGCCCAGATACTCACACAAACAATTCTGTGGTCCGTGTACTGCCCTCCATAAGCGACATCTTTTTTTGGGTAACCAGTCCTCCTTGGTAATTGCTGCCTTATTAGCAGGTTGAGGTCAGAATGGTCACTCTGTCACCATCGCGTTGACAGTCATCTTCCATTCTTCCTTTCTAACATATCTTTTGATTTCTAAAAATGGTTGTGCCTTCGTGACATGGATTTGAATTTTTTTCCATATCTTTTATGAGAAGCCTCTTAAATGTTAAAAGCCTGGTCTTCAGAACGCAAACGCTGTTTCATCTTCCTTTTCAGCCTAACGATCTCTCTAGTGGCTCCCAGGATCCAGAAGAATTTATTCTCAAAGCGGGTGGTATAAATAACCCTTGATGTCAGATAAATGTGATTATAATCTGTTATTATTAAGATTTATGTGCAAGCTTCCCTCCTATGTGTTTACAGAAACACGGTGGTCAGCTGGGGGTTGGTTGTTTTTTATGGATGGGTAGCTGAACTTTTACCAGAAACTCCATTTGAGAAATGTCCCAATCAAGCACCAGTCTCTGCGGTGGTAACAAAATATGCTGATAAGGCTTTCACGACAAGTGTTGCTCATTACAAGGTTGTATGACTGAAAAAGGAAATGTCACTAATTTTTATTGATTGAGAGAACTGCTTGACTCATTGGTAGGACTGGAGCCTGAGCAACTATTTGACAAATTAATTAGCTGGTTACAAAGACTGACAAGACTAATTCATGGCCAGCACAGTCTACAGACATCAACTGTCTGACCTTACAATATGGAGGCCCGAAAACCAAGCAAAGGCAACCAACTCCACGACTCACGGCATGCCTTCTGGATAAAAGCTGAGGCCTACAGCCATTGGAATGCCATAGGTTAGATACGCTTGCTGTCAATCATGAAAAGCAGAAACTCTCTAATTCTTGTATAATGACGGATGTTGATTGTAGCCATTCAGGTTCTCCACCTTTTGGACAGAAAACATTTTGAGGTCTACATTAATTCTAAAATGTATACTAATATCTGGCGTCAGCTACCTGTGTTGGCAGTCCTGTATGGGGCACGCGGAGTGAAGTGGAAGCCCCACTGAGACACCCAAAGGTCCAGCAGCTCAGATGCCTAATGCCCTCATGGGGCTTTCTTTGGAGGTGTGTAAGGTTGTATTGCAGCAGTTAAGAATTTGAGTAGTGATGGCTCCATGATTAACAGAGGAGTCATCACAGAACCCATAAGAATGATAACACAAACAGAATTCATTACACAATTATTCTCATGGGTGTCAACTAGAACCTTCTAACACAGATGAAATGACCTAAAGCACATCTAACGTGACCTTTTTATGCCTTGTTGAATACCACAGAAACAGTTAAACATCCTTCTTACGTACATTGATTAGCAAGTTATTATATTGCTGTGCAAAGACTTATAGCAGCCACGTGGGAATGAGGGGGGATGCGGCGGCGCACGCACAGATCCCCACGAGAGGCTCACTCACAACACACAGCATCCCTTTTTCATTTCCACCAGTATACGGACGCTGCCTCCTCGCTGCTTACTCATTAGATCTGGCCAGCGAGTTATACATAATTAATTAGCAGAATCTCTGGGCACAAACCTTGGAGCCAGAAGCTGCAGGAACAGGAGGATCGCGAGCCAAGAACATCACCAAGAAAAACCCTGCAGGAATTTAACCCTTCCCCTGCCCCGCACTGCATGGCATTTCAGTAAAGCAGCCCCATTCATTACCTTCTGCAACTTACTGGTATAACGGAAGGATTCTAGAAGACCGCTACAACCAGAAACCGCAAGGGGAACAATCGTGAAAGGGCTCACTTGTGAGATGTATTTCCAGGTGGTCCACCAAAAGATCCCGCGCGTCCAAAGAAACAATAAGCACAGAAGTACACTGATGGGACAATAGGTGGATCTAATCTTAGACAAGTAACGCTTAGCGCGCGGTGTTAAGGAAAGCAACGGGAAAAAAAATCTATGTTCGAAATTCAAGTCACAAAGCTGACCTCCACCTAATGCGTTTTGTGCGCAGCGTGCACTGTACGGCGCCTCTCGTATTGAACGTGGATTTTGATTTTTTAATGGCACTTAGCGATAAACGCTAACTACTGACTACTTGACAGTGCAGTGGCCACTAAAACAGTAAGATGTATTCAGACAGATGACACTCACTCTGAAATGTTGCTTACAGTAAATGAAATTATAGGAGGACTGACAGTAATCTTCTCCTATGAACCCTGGATAATGAATTATAATGCATCAAATCCCGTACTGCAATTTCATTTCCAGTTTGGTAATTTATAGTGTTCCTTTGTCGCCGCCCTGGAGTAGACCTAACAAATGGAGCATTTATTGACGCGGGTCTGTCTCTTGATTTACATTTATTTAAATGTGTCCTGCTTAATTTTACACCCGCTACAACTGGTATTCTCAAGGGTCCTTGGGAAAAAACTAAAGAAAATGCTGAATACTTTTCCCCATGGTCAAGCAACCATTCTGCTTCCTGATAATTAGACATTGGTTCACTGTATAATTTCAGATAATAGGAACTAAAATGCTGCTTTTGTGTCTTTATCTTGCAGCTTTAACCATTTTGATGCCAGTGGCTGACGCCGCACGTTGCTGTAGACGGCTATTATATAGCATTGTCAGCGGTGCATTGTGTGGGATACTCTGCGGGTTTTCCCCGTGAATCAGAGATAGAATTTGGCAGACGTGGGAACGGCTCAGAAAGTGCCCGGTGTCTGCCAAGGCTAGCATAGACTGATCCGCTTGCGTTCAGCAGCTCCCGCTCTCCTTCTGTCTTCAGCAAATCGATAACATCACAAACTCTGCAGCTGATCAATAACCTCTGATTAATCCGCTCGCTGCTGTCGGGTATATTTAGCGCATCATAATTAGAATTATTAATTAGAAATAGGAAATCGATTGCCACATGTATGCCAAAAAAGTCATCACAATCAAAGGGATGGAGTGACGCTGTTACATCGTCCTGACATTGTGTGTCTGTGATCGCAGATAGTGTCACATGCTGTTACTTGACACAAATTGGTGTACAGAGTTGATTCTTTTTTTTATTTTTTTACATCATAAAATTAACTTTACCCAGGTTTTTTTTTTTTTTTAGAATTTTAAGTTTGGTTGTGATTAAGAAGAAACTTAGATAGATAGCAGTAAAGTAATAGGGATGAGCTACCAAGCAGCCAGCCATGGCGTAGTACAAAACGTCATTCATATCAGATTAAAAGAATATGTTTTCAAAAATATTGTGTTCCTTATAAACTTTAGTTTTTGCACATTGTAATGTTTTCAGTCAGCTGCATATTAGCCATTTGTATGTGTTTTAGCTCTGTTTGCTTAGCTTATTCTACCAGACACACATGAAACAAGTTAATCATCCAGCTGGACACGCTGACCAATGCAGTCCATAGAGGGGCAGACTTCATTAGCATTGCCATAAAGAATCATCTCAGTGTGGTGTTTGTCACCCAAAATATCGCATGACTAATAGCAATGGCAGCCTCCAGGTCTACAGATAGAGGACGTTTATTGGAAGAAAAGGAGATCAGATTTCCTTCAATAACCTACATTATGACATACACAGCACTGGATTTTATGCTGAAGCAGAAAAACACATTTTCCATATTTTAAAAAGTTGTCTTGATTTGTTGTCATTTAAAGCTTTGTCTAGTTATTATGTAACTCCTGATAATCTGCTATCATATTGGGTTTACATGTATTCATAATACATGGTAGTCACACATATATCTATATATATATATCAGCAATATAGAGAATACTGCTACATGGCCATTATATGCCATTATATCTCTATCCTGCCATTCTTAATAGATGTTAGAGCTCCCCTGCAGTTTCTAATTATACACAGTTAACTGGCGCTTGATACATTTGAATATATGAAGTATGAATGTCAAGGATACTTTTATTTTTCTTTTTATATACAATGAGCTACTTCTATAGCTCTCCATGCAGCACATACGCAAGAGATTTGAATTACCAAGCCTTGGTTTTGACCCTTGCTTCCTATTCCTACGCAGCTTCCAACAATCTGAGTCTGGGGGATTTGAAGGACTGTATTCGTGCTGTAAAGGGGACATTAACCCTTATCTCCCACCTTTAAGAACCTTTTCAAGTGGGAACTAATACCTGTGTGGGTATCTCTGCCTACCAACTTCTGTCGTCAAACAAGTCACAAGTAGCTCCCAGCAAAACACAGCTGAGCTTTGGTCTGCCAGACCCCTAAACCGTTACAAAGGCACCTTGCTATCGTCATAATAATAAGGCATGTGAAACAGGCGCTTATTAAGCTATTATCGAATCGTTCTGAAATGCCCTAATAATGTGTATTGTATAATTATTTCATCCACTCATGATGCCTATTATAGAGTTGTTATAACATATACTCTTTATATCTATTGCAGTCTCGCTATAATACCGATGTGTTTTCCCTTTTATACACTTAATGCCTATTACCGGCTTGTTATAATATTCCCTGATAACATCCTCAACAGAGTCGTAATAGCACTGATTATTTTTCGTTTCTCTAAACTGAGTCAGGGATGGAGCTACTATATAAGATTATTAGGTGGCTACTTAGGGCCCCCGTTGGTCTAAGGAGAGCCTTGTAGGTTGAAAGGAATATATTGCATGCACGTCACTGTATTTTTGTTGAAAATAATTTTGTGGTCATTAGTATTGATATTCTTGTTTTTGCACAATTATTCTTTTGGTTACGTAACAATAAATGCTTTTACTCCCAAAATACTAAAGTTGCTCATGTTCCCATGACTTTTTTTTAGCAGGGATAGCTTAATGCCTGGGTTATTTTAAGGGGCAACTCTTCAACTTTCCAATAAGCTCTGAACTACTGTGCATGGGACATCCACGATGGCTCATCGCACCGAGAACAGAGGCGCACAACTCAGCCGCTGATTGCTGTGTAATGCGGCCGCTGCATGCCTTGCGCTGAATAAATAATGTGGATTCAACGCCACATCCTAGGAGCGACCGTAAGCAGCAAACAGATGGATTTTAGGGTCAGAGGATTTTAGGGTCAGAGGAAAGTTCATTTTCATGCAAGCCTTGCCTGTCGTCTGAACCCTGCCAGTGATGTATACTACATAAAGCAGCCCATGTAGCATGAATAAGTAAATTGTGAATGCAGGTATGACCCCCGGCGTGCCCTGACCAAAGCAGACTTGCAAATCTACCTTCATGTATATTATGTCTCAACAGCTCATATACTGTTTGTGAGGAATAGGAACATAATTCATGATTCTCGTGAAACAAGGAAGACTTTCAATACATACAATAATATATGTGCGAATCGCCAAGTGAGGATTGGCAAGCTGGCGGATGCACTCTGGTAATGTCCACCCATGTTGCAGGGCAGTCTATGGCAGCCAAGCACAATGTAGGAGTAATACTGAATTCTGCCGTTGTATGGCTATACATATTGCTGGGCTGCACTTGCTATACAGTCGTGCAGTATGGAGCGTTCACATGCGTCCTCGTTTCAGTGGCTGATTTATCAGCTATACATGCCTTGTTCTCTTTAACCCCTTAAGGACAATGGGGGGTCCCAAAACCCATTGAAAACAATGGATTTTGAGCCCATACATGTACGGGCTTTGTCATTAAGGGGTTAAGTTGGAAGGCACAAATATCTGTTTATATGTGTTCTTTACAGATGTACTTTGCTCTGACCAGTTCACGTACTGATTGCTATCCCCTGTGCCGCAGGAAATGTGTCCGAGCTGTTTGAGATGCGATTAAATTCATACATTAGATGCACATTTCTGTTTCTTGTCTGGGTTTTCCCTTTTTCTTTTCTTTGGGAGAAAGCACTTAAATAAATCCCCCAAGTCATTGCCATTTGCTCCTATTCACTAGACTGCAGAGTTTTTGTGTCTTAGTAGGACTCTGGGCCTGCGCTCCCATAGATATAATGATAATGCCAGTTAAGTGCTGGAAACATACAGAAACAACCCTTGTTCCTGTGGACTACGGGTAATACACGGTCAGTGCCAGGTACAGGGATAGGCAAACCCTGACACACCAATGCTGGATGTGCGTTATGGGATTTGAAGTCTAAGGCGTCTGGAATGTTAAAGAGCCAAACATTTATTTGGTTAAGACAGACCATGTAAACTCTGTATGTTAAGAAGAGGTTACATTAAGTGTATTAAGCTGTTTTGCCGTGGGAGAGAGGACAGGAGACATGGTTTTATAGGGAATAATAAAAAACAACACATTTTACAGGTCGCTGATGGTTTGGCGTGTATGATTTCTATAATAAGACAGACTTGGGTAACTAAGTGAGTAATGCAATATGACATTGCACTGGTTTCAAATGGTTCGGTCTGTGGTCAGAGAGGGCATGTGTCAGTTGCTTTCTTGTGGGTGGATGGTCCCCTTGTCTCTATGCTTTACCACAGAGGGAGCGAGAGGAAGGGGGAATACATTATCATCCGTCCACTGTGTCCGTGGTACCCCGGGCTGTCAGGCAGCATGTGGGAGTTGTTCGGTTGTGGGTGGATGGTCCCCATATCTCTAGGCTTCGCCACACAGAGAGCGAGAGGAAGGGGGAATAAATGATCATCCCGTCCACTGTGACTGCGGAACTTCTGGCTTTATTATCTAGTTTATTACACAGGAATGTATACTTTACTATTGTGTGAGTGCAGTTCTAACAGACATGCAGAATAACAATACACCGGCAGATATTGAGGATAAGCGCATTCACGGTGTAACAATGTAAGGCAGACTTCATACACATACATCTTCATACCTACTGCAATTACATTTTCCGTCCTAATCTGTAAAAATAGCTTGTGCTGAGATACCCCCTCCCAGATCGGATTTATTCAATTCATTCTTCAATCTGTGCATGTACCTAGACACCCCTAAAGTAACTTCAAACCTCCAAAACTGGGCATGTACAACAGGTCTGTCCAAACTATCACAAGATCCATCTTTTCCAGGATGGAAATCTTGTTACATAGTGACACCTTTTTTAATTGTTTAGTTTTTTCAAGTTATTCTTTCTACTTTATAAGTTCGATTATAACTTGATTGCTACCCTCCGATTCTGTGGGAGCCATCTATAAAGGTGATTCCAGAACAAAGTTTCAGCAGTGGACTTATCGTCATGGCAATAAGTTGAGGCAGTTGATACAGTGATAATCACTTTATGTCCGATGTTCATGGATGCAATTATTTAAGCAGTGAAAAAGTCACTGAAACTAACATAAAATAT
Organism: Spea bombifrons; assembly: GCF_027358695.1. Classification (NCBI taxonomy): domain Eukaryota; kingdom Metazoa; phylum Chordata; class Amphibia; order Anura; family Pelobatidae; genus Spea; species Spea bombifrons. The sequence continues at coordinate 92,517,048 of NC_071090.1, read as the reverse complement.
ATATGACAGGTAAACCATCACCCTGCCTCCTACACCTGTCATAATATCTTACCATGAACGCTTCCACTACAGGCTTCTTCAGGGTTTCAGCCAAAGAGAAGAAGTCTTTAGTTAAAGATATAAAGCTTTCAGGACGTCGGAGTATTCTCCTGTATTCTCTCCGTGATCCCCTGTCCTGCTGTTTTCATACCCTCGCTCTGCGTGTTTCCTTGCAGGTTGTGACAGTGAGCACTGGGGGCCGCACTGCAGTAACCGCTGCCAGTGCCAAAATGAAGCGCTGTGTAATCCCATCACTGGTGCCTGCGTTTGCTCGGATGGATACAGAGGATGGCGCTGCGAGGACTGGTGCGACCCAGGGACCTATGGTAAGGCCTGCCAGCTGAGGTGCCAGTGCCAGAATGGTGCAACATGTGATCACAGGACCGGCGAGTGTCACTGCGCCCCGGGATACACAGGAGCTTTGTGAGTATCCGGGGTTGACAAACTCAGTTTTTGTTTATTTTTTGTAAGCTATATCATGAAACTTGATTATATTTTCAACAATAGGTAATCTATACAGTATCGCTCTAGTGCAGTATTTGAAAAAGTTGCCTCTGTTTATAATTAGGTAGCTCTCGGATGAGTAGGGTAATATAATGAGAGAAGAGGAGAGAAATGCTATAAATTGCAGACACTGGTTATACGGGGAAGGAGGGACACATGCTGTGTGTAAAGTATAATTTAAGTTGTTTTTGTACCACCTATAGCTGTGAAGAGCTTTGCCCACCTGGGAGCCACGGGGCTCTGTGTGAACTGCGCTGCCCTTGCCAGAATGGGGGAGTCTGCCATCATGTAACTGGAGACTGCGCGTGTCCAGCCGGGTGGACGGTACGAATACTCTTTGTGCCATATGCCCAATGCATTCCATCTTCCCAGCCAATCAGAGAACAGCACTGTATATCTCATCTACGTTTCACAGGGCTCCGTCTGTGCCCTGCCATGCCCATCTGGGAGATACGGGATGAACTGCAGCCAAGAGTGCCAGTGCCACAATGGTGGCCAATGCGACCCAGTGACCGGAAGGTGTCAGTGTGCAGCAGGATACACGGGAGAGAGGTAAGCACATCTATTTTGGCCCATATATATTTTTTGCTATAGTTCTTGTCAGCAAATAACCTTGACAGCATAGCCGTACCGGCCTTATGATTGCATTCATACCCCTGTGGAGGGAGGCTCCATACTACTGGACTAAATGCAGGGAGACTCAATACAGTCAGTCCAGGTTCTTGTCTTAAAAGCACAGTAAAGAACAGAGAAACAGCCACTAAACGCTTACTTAAGTATGGAGTTGAACATTTCAACGCTCTCACTTCATCGTGCCTTATGAAGGGTTGACCTTGGAGAGCATCTTCTGCAAGAAGGACTAAGGTGGCCCTGCATAATGCATTGTTAATATGGGAACCTTTCTAGTCTTACTGATTGAACTATATTAATCCAATTAATCCAATATAATACCATCCATATGACACGTTTCACGCTATTAGTAATGTATATTCTCTGGTGCTTACTAATAACTATTAGAGAGCTTGCACTCTTGCATTCTTAGAGCCTTCTTTCAACCCTTGATGTGTCTGTGATGGTAAAGTCGATTTAGTGTACCTCGTCTTCTTTCTATACATTCAACATATACCGCTAGCTTCCATCCATCAAATTTACTTACTTTTAAGTGGTTGGCGATAACAACTCAGGTATCTTTCTTCTTCAGTTGGCATCAATAAAGTTGATTTTTATGACCCAAATGCATATTTTTTGCATTTATTGGCATTACATTTTAGATCCCGTATTTTAGACGGTTCTTCAAACTTCCTTCAATCATTATTCAGCTCATTATTCCCCTAGGAATGCCATCTCTGTTTCACATTCTTTTGTTATCATCCGCAAAAAAAATATATGCTTTGCCTTCCAAAGTGTTTGCAATAATACACTAACCACCGAGGAGCAGCACAAATAAGTAGCATTTCTTCTGAAAGCGTACCACTGGCCAAAGCACTCAGTTTCCTACCTCCCAGCAAGCCGTTTGCCCGGCGTCCAATCTAATGGCTATGCGGTTGTACAAGTTCTTTGTTATCCACGGTATAAATGTAGACATTACACAGTGGAAGTGGCCATACTTGACAAGCGGACTCGTATTTGTCAGCCCTGTGCGGCACATACTCTACCTACCACCGTAAGTGATTTATTGCATAGTTGATATAACAGCTCGAACCCATGGTCCATGCTAAAAAAGCAATTTGATGCCTCCTTATACAAGGTTTATTTTATCGCTTCCCGAAATAAAAGCTCAATCTTTCAGGTCCTTGGAAGAAGAACACTGGTAAGCATGAGGAACGGCACATTATTCTAAGTTAATGAAGCCGATCTTATGTTTTTGTGTACTTCCCCCTGGTGGCTATATATAGGCTTCCCGGTCGCCTAGGTTACCGGTGTAATTAATCAAGATTCCTTGCTGTCAGAAATTAATGGCGATCGGAGGAAAAAGGCAGGAAATCAAAGTAAGACAACAATTTGCTTACATTGCAGTTCAATAAACTGATATTGTGGGCAGTGTCAGCATGAGGCACAACTTAATTTAAGCAGCGTTATTGATACACAAATTGCTATAATCCTGCAATTTTATCACAATAATGGAGTAACGATATAATCGTAAAGATAAAATAGCAGGCCGTTACTGTCAGGGCTGCAGATCATATCCCAGTAACGGAGCGCATTAACGTATAGACCCATGAGCGCTTTATTAAAAGAGTGGCGGAACCTAAAGCATGATACATTAACGAGAAACACTTAGAATGTGTCTGTATGGAACTTTAAGCTTTGAGAATGATTTCACTTATAGTCAACTTATTCAAGTGTCATAGGTGGGGAAATGCAAATGAAAACCCTTTCTTTCTTCCAATACCTCTTCTTTGGAGTCACATGACGGTTCTAAACCAAGTTATAACTATTAAAAAGTGTAAAAAAACAAGACCATGAGACAGTAGGATATGACAGCACTAATTGCAAAGATAGCTGCAATGGCTACAATAAATATCCCATTATTCAGACGTCTATAAATCTATAAATACTCTGTGAGCCATATGCATTCAATGTTCAGGTGGCCGCCTGGAACACCAGAGTCTCCGTTTATCAAGAAACCTCTTTTTCTCTAACCATAGAGGATGCCCCATGTTGTCTGTAAGACCCCCCACCCGCTCTTTGTATTGTCCTATAATATACTTGTTAATGGTATTTATGTATCCCAAAAAGGCATCTTTTCTACCATGAACAAGTTTGGAACGTATGTCATAATAGCTGAGATCCTCCATTCTTTTAACTTCTTCTGCCTTCTGTGAACCCTTTCTAGTTCTGTTATGTATTTTTTATAAGCCGGTGCTTAAAATTGTAATGCGGGGAAGACAAAAAAATAAATAACTTGGCTATTAGATAATGATTCTAAGGCCAGCATTTAAACTTCTTAATGAACTGATTTTCAAAGTTGGTCTCCATTGCAGGATTCCAGGGCCTCCATGCTTGATGCTCACATGCAAGTCCAGGTAGAGAGTTTGGTTTCCACTCCCTGGCTTCACTACTCATTATGAAGGGCCATCACTGGCCTCTAGCAAGAAGGCCTGAGCTGGCCCTGGGTAATGAATAATTTAATGGGTGAGAAGACACTGCAAAAACCTCACTAATTTAACTATGCATTATACGGGGCACCCAAGCTCTTCTGCAGCAGAAGCAATTCTTCCCAATGTATAGGGAAGTGAAGGAGCTGAAACCACGGCTCTCCTACCAAGTCACCTTTTAGTGTATAAACCCCAAAGCGTCACCGTCAACAAAAGTAGTGTAATTTCAACACAATTAGTGTTCTTTGCACCTATGGATAAAACGATTAGCTCTAGAAAAGCAAAATCAGTATTGCACTAAAATAGAAATGTGATCTAATTTACTGTCATGACTTATTTAACAGACAATCTATAAAAAAGGCTCATAGTAAAATTTCACTAGAAATCTCTGATCGTATTACATAGATTTAAAAAGATTACCGCGAACCACGAACAGGTGGTGTGTTCTTAAGAGACAGATCTGTGTATCTAAAAGGTACTAAAACACGAGAGATATACATTTTTATGCTATGTGGTGTAATGTAAGGATTTTTACATGACTTACCCGACTTGGCCAAAATGCAACTAGACTCTGTTAGCATGCAATCAATAAGAAACACCTCCTTTAACTTCAGCAGCAGTGCCCAGTGTGCCGAACGGTATAATTATTTTGCAATTTCTATGGAGCATTATAATATGCTAATGAAAATAAAATGGTATTATAGGTCATTTCAAGTTCTGTGCCTGGCAGAGTGTAATAGATACATGGAGTTGTGCTTTCTCTATTAAGGGCCAACAGTGGCAGGATTCTCCAGCAAAAGGGCCTGAGCGGTCTCTGCATGATGCGCCATTAAATGGTTGATGGTGATTTGGATGAATCTTACTGATATCACTGTACATTATAGGGAACCAGCCAAGCACTTCCCGCAGGAGACGCTTACTGGAGTTGGGCCTCTATAAGTTGAAACCGCAACTCTCCTAATAACACCCCCTTTAGTGAATAGATCCCAAAGTGTCTCATTGCTCTTTTGTATTTGGTTGCTATCGGGGCCAGACTGGGGATGAAGGGGCGGCCTGGGCAAATCACGCAAGCGTGGCCGACGGCTGAGTATGACAGACCATATGTTACGTTGTTTTTTCCACGCAGCATGAGTCTGGGCATATCCAGCCAGGTCGGGCAAGTATGGAGTGCTGTTGACCATTGGCCCAATGGCTAGTCCAGGCCTGGTTGCGGAACTGATTCAGACCAGTAGTTGCCTCTTATTCCTGTCAACATCTTCTGCAGAAGACAACATTTCCAGTTGCCTTCCAGACTTATATATGTGTTTCCCAGGAATGCCTATTGTTAGGGTGGATAGGGGTGGATATGAAGGTTATCATTCATTAACAAGATGGCCGCTCAGTATCTAGCCACAATCTGGCGCAGGACGGAGTGCGGTGTGCTTGCTTAGTGAGCTGTGTGATTGATCCAGCGCTCTGCGTGTGCGTCTCGCGGTGAGGGGAACGCGGTTCCATCCTCCTGTGATTATCCGTTGTGTTCATTAATAGGGTGTTTGTATAAAATTCATTAGCAGGCTGAGCGGTTTGATCTCTAACTAAACAAGTTAGCAGAATCACTTGTTTGTGAGGGGGGGAGGGGGAGCTAATTATGTAAAGGACATGAGTCGTCAATATTTAATTTCCAGTTTCTGTATCCTTGGAGCTGATGAACCCTTTAACTACTTGTGCGTCAGCTGAATACATAGCGGCTTGAAGAACACATGCGCAACAATGTATATCAAGCCTGCCAGCCACAGAGGCAATGAGAACTGTGGCAATGTGCCACGAATGGGCATTCTAGGGTAACAGATATATATGTGCGAATGTATGGATGTACAGTAAATGCACATGAATATAATTAATAATATACATGGCTTTATAAAATCTACACCTTGAAGGTTTTATTACACTGGATGGATGTGATCAGGAATCACAGTTAACTGAAGCTGATAATCCGAAACTGTTATCGTATACATTTTTGGGAGGCCGAGAGGTGTTTCACCAATCTGCTATTATCATACCCGGAAATTAGCTTAACCCTGACTTGTCATTAATTAAAGATACGACCATGACGTACCTGTAACAAAAGCACTAATTGAGAGTCTTAGGTATGATCACAGCAGCGTAGTATTGGAAGGGGTCAGCTCCAGACCAAAGAATCTGCCTCCTCACCCTGAGATTGGGGCAAAGAACCCGAAACTGGAGGGTCAAACCCTGAAGGTTTCCAGGTATTCCTATTATACTCATGAGGTAACGGGGCAACCTGTGTGGCACACAGCTCATCTACCATGCCTCTGTGTGTATGTCAATGGGAGCATGTCTCACACTACAATATGGGATTCCTTCATCCAATATTATTGCTAAACCATTAGTAGGTTTCAAAAGACCCTACATTTCCTGTGGGACAATTGGGCCTCATCTTATTGAAACCTAGAATTTAATGACCGATAACATAAAATCTGCACGGAACTCTGCTATACAAGCTTCACCACAGTGACCACTTACTCTTATCGGTTTGTTTAGATCTCGGACCTTTCACGAAAGGGTCATATTCCTACAAGCAGTGGGGACAGGGACACTCTAGATATTATACTGTATTGATTTTCTGTTTCTCCCCAAAATGTACTCATCCTTTATTAATGTCTCTGGCAGAAGATACCGCAGAGCCTTTGTTATGATAAGTACTAAGTATTCAGGAGGCACGTCCTAAAACCTTTCTCCCAGATGTACAGCCTTGTGGCCTCTGACCATCTTACCTGACACCATTTGGTACAAAGATGCTAAGTGTGAGGTTCTAGCTCAAATGCAGATATTACTAATATAGCTTATCACTGGCGGTACCAGGTCAATCATTTCAACAAAGCATTGTTCACTTCTAGCTAGCTGTGTAACTGTTAACAATGAAGATGGTCAAAAAAAGGTCCCGAAGAAGCATATTGTGGTTACTTAAGCAGGATGGCAGGAAATCAATGGCTGGTTTTAAAGACCCCAAAAATATGAGGCACGATTACCCGTATAGAATGCACTTCATTCCACACACCATATGAATTTGCATACGCTTGCCGTCTTGGTCAAGTGCTGCCAGCAGAGCTGCATTCTGGCCTTAGGGCGGCAGCACCTCTTCCACCAAACTGGAGGAAGAACACCCTGTTGGGTAGTCAGGCTCCCCGGGGCACAGATGTTTAATGGGGTGGTTACAAATGGTACGTTTCAACTATAGAGGACTGTGCCCAGCGGGTACAGCCTCCACAGCATGCTGTTTCAAGGTGGTGCGCAGGTTTAATAGGTAGGACGCCAGGATATAAGATATTAACCCAGCGCTCACCTGGGTTAATGCAAAGAAAAACTGAACATTGAAGAACCCTTTTACCTGGCAGTGTCTGATCCAGTCAACTGTGTATATGTGTGCCAGATCCCAGCAGGTGTGAGTTGTGCCAGTTACATTCCCTGCGCCGACAGAATGAGCTGGGCTGGTGTTTCAGGCACGATGCGCGCAGGAGGAGAGGGCAGGCAGCATGTGGTCCTCGGCCGACAAACATATCAGCTGCACAAACACAGAGAAACCGGTAATTACAGATCGGGGAAAAAAATGCATCCTAATGCTCATATGATAACAATTTGTCTAAAAATTGGAAGGAAATAATAATAAAAGGAGCATGAGAATCCCTGAAGAGTCTGCGCTGCCTTAGCCACCAGAGACATTCTTTCTGCTATGAAAATATTTTTTCAGTTTCTTGTCTGTAATTGAACGTTTCATAGGCTGGCACTGATGCGTGCCAAGCAAAGTGCCTGGAATGCTTTAACACAAAGCAAATGAAGTCTCATTCTGCTATAAAACATAAACTACAACTATTATTAAACTCAGGTACTGGAGGTCACACAAGTGTGAAGAATAAATGGTGTTTTGTCTTGACCCTGTGTGCATATTATCTGTACCAATCAATGTATTCTGCCCTTTGGTTAAAGCTATCCTGGCATTTTAAGAAAGTGGCGTTTTATGCAGAGATGTAAATGAATGAAATGCAGGATTTATTTCTTAAGGCACAAGACACTCTGCCTAAAATATTGATCCCTCCAAGACTTCTAAAATCTAAAAGGGGCTCAGTGTCCCTGACAGCTTCCTAAACAAAAAATGCACATTAACGTACTTTGTAAGTTTTTAGTTTTTAATTCTGGGGGGATATAATCTTACCGTTAGTAGAAGCTGCAGCTCCTATCCTCCTCTGTGTTCCGCAGTTTCATGCCACTGATTGGCTACTTAAAGCAGCGAATCAGGAGAATGCATGTAAGTTAGAATCAAGGGGCAAATACATATGATGGCTAGAATGTCCCTTTAAATGTGTTCAATTTCAGGAGAAATCTGCTTTGATTCCACTGAATATAATGATGAACAAGGGAGGGTCACTCTGGTGTAAATGTCAAATGTAGTCTTATCACCATAGTAATTAAATGAATGGTCCCATCTGCTGGAACATTATGATGGTTACCCTGGATGTGCTACATGGAATAAACCCCAAAGTCTAAGTTCTAAGTAGATTCTGTATAAAAAGTGATTCTGGTGCAATGTGGTCTTATCACCATGGCAACCGATGGAATGGTCTATTGAGCATAGGCAGGAGCTTTGCACCAGAATCCCCTTTTATGCATAATTCTAAGATTTTACTAGTCTCATGACGTAAAGTCATGATTTTATTAAGGACACGGAGGCGAGTATTATAATGCATTCTCTTTCTTTATTACTACTCCCTCAGCAGCAAAAAATACAGGAAGTAGTTAACCAAAGAGAAAAAACCATATATCCAACATATAACAGTTCAGCCAATCAGCAGTAGATCCAAGTGTATCAAAGGGTGAGCCAAGCTGCTGCACTTCCTCTTTTCTTGCGGATCCAATCAAACCGGAACCAATAAAACGTAGACAGGAACAGGCATCTCAAGGAACCGATAACTTGCTGGGAGCATCCAGAAGACATCAAACTGAAACAGAGAAATATGACACCGGTAGAAATCGTGGAAAATGCCACACATCAGGAGCAAACGAGGTAAGACAATGCGATTAAAATGAGAGGCAGGACATAACAGCGATGTATGATAACACAGCAGAATAAGTGAAGGATATGATACGAAACGACAATCGAAAATCTGAATCAATATACTCACCCAGCCAACGACGGGAGGGAAAAGAAAAGGGGGGGAATAATACTCGCCTCCGTGTCCTTAATAAAATCATGACTTTACGTCATGAGACTAGTAAAATCTTAGAATTTTATTAAGGACACGGAGGCTCCTATTATAATGCAGTTTCAAAGCTGATCAACCAAACGTTCAGAAAAATGACGAATAGGGTGAAGATAGAACTCCCGAAATGTAGTGTCCGAAGACCAGTCTGCAGCCCTCAAAATATCTTCCATACGACAACCCAAGGCCACAGCCTTGGACGCCGAAGCACTCCTAACAGAGTGCGGAGAAAATATAGAAGTGTCAACACCTGCCCGATGTAAAATCCACTTCAACCACCTGGAAAGAGTGGAAGAAGAAACAGAAGCATGAGGCCGACGAAAAGAAATAAACAAGGGAAGAGAAGAGGGATCCCTAAGATCTCTAGTGCGGCTCTCATACTCCCGAAGGCAAAGAACCGGACATAGGAGAGGACGAAGAGGAAAGGATGGATAAAAAACCGAAGAGATATTGGTCTTAGTCCGCCTAGAAATATCGAACAAAACACCATCGGGACGATAGACTTTAGCAGAAAAATCCAAGGCCCTGACATCAGAAACCCTCTTGCAAGAGAGCACACAAAGAAGAAGCAAAAGCTTAGCCGACAATTCCTTAAGAGAAAGCTCATGATTAGCAGACCAAGATTCAAGGAAACGAAGCACAACATTAACGTCCCATGTAGAGGAGTAACGGGGCACAGGGGGTCTGGAAAGCCGGATACCCTTGAGCAACCTACATACCAAAGGATGGCGGCCAATAGGAATCCCATCAAGAGGAGAGTGGCCAGCAGAAATGGCCGAGCGATATAAATTAACCGTACGGTACGCTTTGTTATCATGAAAGAGCTCCGTAAGGAAAGACAGAACCACATTCAAAGGGGCCGAAACGGGATCCAATGACCTGCCCAGGCACCAGCCAGACCAGGATCGCCACGCTGAAGCATAGGCACGTCTAGTGCCTGGGGCCCACGCATCTGCCAGGAGGAGGAGAGTTCGTTGTGAAACACCCTCGACAGACCAGGGTCCCCGGAAACACGCCAGGCCACCAACTGGAGATTGTTCCTTAGGATCAGATCGTGCGGACGACCGTCCGGATCGAGGAGCAGGTCTTGGAAGGTCGGGAGAAGTCTGGGAAAATCCGTCGACGTCTCCAACAGCCTGGGGAACCAGGGCTGAGACTGCCACAGCGGAGTTATCAGAACCAGGGATACCTGGAATCGTGTCATATGCAGGATCGTCCGCGCAATCATGCTGAACGGAGGGAACGCGTAGAGAAGGACCTTCGGCCACTGTTGGAGAAATGCGTCCGTGGCCATCGCCTCTGGATCGGGCCTCCAACTGAAGAACCTTGGAAGATGTGAATTCAGGCGAGACGCAAATAAGTCTATCTCCATCGGGCCCCATAGACGTTGAAGGAGGGCAAAGACAGACGGATGAAGGTGCCAATCCCCGGAATGCCTGAGAAAACGTGAATTCCAGTCCGCCGTGGTGTTGGAAAGACCGGGAATGTGAACTGCGGTCACGGAGATTCCATGAAGAAGACAGTACCTCCAGAAATCTCGTGCGAGACATGCCAACAGTTTGGACTTGGTGCCCCCGAGATGGTTGATATATCTCACCGCCGCAACGTTGTCCAGCTTGAGAAGTATGGAACAGGTGGCCCCGGACGGCGCCAGACTCCGGATGGCAAACGAGCCGGCTAACAATTCCAGGCAATTGATGTGGAGCAGGGACTCTTCTGAGGACCATCTGCCGCCTGTAGATATAGTCCCGTAGCGCGCTCCCCAACCATGTAAGCTGGCGTCCGATTCTATAACCACGTCTGGAGTGGTGCCGAAGATGGCTCTGCCATTCCAGGCTTCCATGTGGGACAGCCACCACGTCAGCTCGTCCCTGGATTCGGCATCGAGAGAAATACAATTTTCGTAAGAGGGAACCGAAGACAGAGAAGAAGTCCGTAACCTTTGCAGTGCCCGGTAGTGAAGAGGACCCGGGAAAATGGCCTGAATTGAAGAGGACAATAGTCCTATCATCCTCGCCAGTTGCCGCACGGTCACCGTCTCTAAACTCAGCAAGCGCCTGATCTCCTTCTTGATCGCCACGATCTTGGAAAGAGGAAGGAAAAGAGACTGTTGCACGGAGTCTATCTGAAATCCCAGAAATTCCATAATCTGGGAGGGAACGAAGCAAGATTTTTCGCCATTTATGAGAAAACCCAGGGACTGGAGAAGGTGAAGAGCCCAAGCGAGATGTGAGCGGAGGAGCGTCGGGGACTGAGCCAGAATGAGGATATCGTCCAGATAGATTATCAGACGTACTCCCCGAGAACGAAGGAAAGCCACCACCGGTTTCATGACCTTCGTAAAACACCACGGGGCTGATGACAGACCGAACGGAAGACAGGCAAACTTCCACTTCTGGCCTTCCCACACGAACTGAAGGAAATCCTGATGAGAGTCTGCAATCGGGATCGTAAAATATGCGTCCTGAAGATCCAATTTCACCATCCAATCCCCTGGTAACAAAAGGTCCCGGAGACAATGAATTCCCTCCATTTTGAAGTGGTGATACACCACGAACGCATTGAGGGGTCGAAGGTTGATGACCGGACGGGAACCCCCTCCTTTCTTGGGAACCAGGAAAAGCGAACTGACAAACCCTGGGGCGAGCATGGGGGTTGGAAGAATAGCCCCTTTCTGAAAAAGTGACCTTACCTCGTCGGAAATCAGTTGTCTCTGAAGCAGTGGAAACCTTGGGGAAGGAGGCAGTCGAGCCTGTCGAGGAAAAACGGTTAATTCCAACTGATAACCCTTGACCGTATGCAACACCCAAGCGTCTGAGGTAATTAAAGCCCAAACGTGGGCAAAAGCCGCTAGTCGACCGCCCACCTTCACGGGGGGGGAGGGAAGGACGAGAGGACTTACCGTAAGGACGTCTGGAGGCAAAATATCCTCTGGAACCTCTGGTGGGTCCAGGGCGGCTTCTGGAAGGAAAGAAGGGTGTCGACCGCTGGTCCGGGAAGGCAGAACGTTGAGAGAAGGAGCCTCTATAGGTCCCGTGGAATCTGGAACCCCGGCCAGACGAACGGCCCCTGCTTCGTCCGGCCCCTGCAAAAACTCTAGGGGCGAAAACTCGCTTCATAGAAGACTGAGCCTTATCGAGGGCCGTAAAAGTCTTTACAAAAGAGCCAACATTTTTGACAAATGAGTCACCAAATAACAGGCCTTTGGCCGATGGACCCGGCTCCTGAGTAGCCATATTGACCAGTTTGGGCTCAATCTTGATAAGGATGGACTTGCGTCTCTCCGCACACAGAGCGGCATTAGCGTTGCCTGTCAGACAAACCAAGCGCTGAAGCCAGCCCAGCGCCTCGTCAAAATCAAAGGAGTCAGGAGAAACTTTACCAGCCTCCAGCAATTCAAACAGTTTAGTGATGGGGCCCAAGCTGTCTAGGAGTTTATCCTGACAGTGGCGAAGGGAGAACTCTAAACCCTTTCTGGGTTTCCAGCCTGTCTTAGATAGAAACTGTATGATTTGAGGGTCAACCTCAGGAGTCTTACAGACCTCATCAGGTACTATGGGTCTGGGGCATTCAGCCCTAAGTTTACGTCTACTCTCCTTTGTGAGGGGTTTGCGCACCCGGAGAGCGAGATATTGGGCGATATGTGCCGGGGGGTCCCATTCAGCAGAACGCGGGTGGCGTAGGTTATCTGGATCGAATAGGGGATTGCCCTGAGGGTCCCTTACATTAACATCGGTCTCACCAGATGGGTAAAGAACCCGGAACAGTATCAACCCCAGAGGGGGATAAATCAAACTCAGGGGATTCGCCCTCATCAGAAATGTCAGAACCGGGATCCTTATATGAAATAAGGTCATCACCACTCTCATCAGATTCTGATGAATCAACCTGAGCCTTAGCTCTTTTCCAGTGTCTGGCCGTTTTTGTCCGGTCAGGGACTCTTTTGCGCGGTGCACCAGCGCTCTCAGTGACAGGAATAGGAACCTTGTCCATCACGACAGTAGCATGGCTGTCAGTCAGGAGTGGAGAAAGGTGTTTAGATTTAAATAAGGCCTTTTTGCCTGCAGCAGGAGCTGCCACAGTAGTGGGAGCTGAGGCCACAGGAGCTTGTATCAAAGCTTGTTGTATAGATTGGGTTATAGAATGGGACATTGCACCCATGGCAGAGGACAGGGCTTTAGAAATGGAGTGGGACATAGTAGCATCCAAAAGGGACTGGAAATCCTCAGATGACAGAGGCTGAGCATCATCATGGGTTCTAATGGAGGAACCTGCAGCCCCAGTAGGAGCAGTCTGATCACTAAAATGATCCATAATACTAAAAATAGCAAATACCGGCAAATAAATGAAAGCAAAGGGTTGATTAACCCGAGAGGAAACACCTGTGGAAAAACGAAGGAGCTGAGAAGACTACCGGCGAAGAGTACACAGCTGGAATCGCGGGAAACCAGAAAAAAGTGCGCGAACAAAGATGGCCGCCGTACGAGTCAGTGCGCATGCGCGCACGAGACTCGCCGGCAGAAAACGAAACCCGAGATGCAAAAGCTCCGAGAAATGAACCGCAATACCGGCAAAGAAAACCGGAGGAACCAGGAAGGTAAGAAATCCGTAAAACGGCCGAAACCGAAGAAATAAACGAACAGCAAAGGTGGCCACGGGGGGGGGGGGTGGGGGGGGTGCCGGCAAGGCACAAATACAAATGAAAACGAATGGAAAAATAACTGAATAAACGAAGAACAGAAATAAACAGAAGCAATAATAAGTCAGAAGCAATAATAAGGCAGAAATCAAAACGGATAAATGAATTGAATAATAAAGCAAAAATCAAAACCAATCATGAATAGAATAATACAGAGCACCGAAATACTTAACTGTCCGCTGAGGGAGCAGCAAGAAAAGAGGAAGTGCAGCAGCTTGGCTCACCCTTTGATACACTTGGATCTACTGCTGATTGGCTGAACTGTTATATGTTGGATATATGGTTTTTTCTCTTTGGTTAACTACTTCCTGTATTTTTTGCTGCTGAGGGAGTAGTAATAAAGAAAGAGAATGCATTATAATAGGAGCCTCCGTGTCCTTAATAAAATCCCCTGGCAGCGAGGCTGGCACACTGCACCTTTCCCCACATTATTATTCTAGATTCCATTCCATTTTATTTATATGTGCCAGCGGATTCTGTGGCGCTCCTAGAGTAGGGTAGAGCAAAAATTAACAATAATATTAAAATTGATAAAAAATGTTACCATACATTTGGAATTACTAGTACAGAAGCAGAAAAGGGCCCTGCTCTTGCAAGATTTTAATCTATTACAGTTTTAAGGATTAACAAACCGCCTGCAATGCCAATGTAATTGTGTAGTTGGCACTGCCAGAGCGAAAGAAAGCTCGGCATGTGTGGTTTAAGTAGGAATGTGTCTGTGCTTAAGTCGCATTGTTCAGTTAATGCTTGCTGTTTACCCAGGTCTGCTCTCTGTGCCCTACAGATGCCAGGAAGAGTGTCCAGTTGGTACATATGGGTCCCAGTGTGCGGAGCGATGTGACTGTCAGAACGGGGCCAAGTGTTATCACATTAATGGGGCATGTCTATGTGAACCCGGCTTCAAGGGCATCCTCTGCGAGGACCGCGTGTGCCCCGAGGGGCTTTATGGCTTGAAGTGCAACAAGAACTGCCCCTGTAACCTCACCAACACCCGTGGGTATGTCTGCCTGCTGCAGAGTGTGATAAACTGGTGATGCCAGAGGCAAAGTCAGTGCGGCTCAATATGTTGACATCAGAACACTTTGTAAACCAATTGTAAATACAGATTAAAACTATGTATGAGCTGCCGCTGTACTGCTTACAGTCTCAAACTCCATGTGTTCATTCTGTACACAATACATTAACCTCTTCAGCTGCTGATTGCTCAATCCTTTGGCACTCAAAGGGTTCGTGTAATTCTGTAAACATACACATGCCAAAGAACCCCAGTTTTTTTTATTATTAAAAATATTTGAATGGTGTTTAGGTTTCAGTTGTGTAAGCTGATGGGATATTTCATACCTTCATTGGTTGGAGGCTTAATTTCTGTGTAAATTTGGGTGTCAGACTTTTTCCCTGTAGCCCATACGCCATTCAAATTGTTCCCAGAACAGCTGGACGTTGCTTCATAAATCCACTACTCTTTCAGTAAGTCATTGCATTACCAGTCGGATTTATTTCTCTTCCTTCTCGCCGTGAGTTATAGCTGTTGTAGAGAGTGTTTATTCTGTGCTCGCCATTTTTAAATATGAACTTTCATATGCCTTTTGGCTGTGCTATTTCCTATAAAATAGTATTTTCATGTGTTAAAGCGTATAAATAATAGATCCTCTCCTGTTGGAGCAGATGAATGAATTGCAGGGTTACAGCGGGTGAATGAATCGCAGGGAGTGAGGTGGCCGGTTGTTGGCATCACGATATATTGGTTTAATTAGTTCTGCCGCACACCCCACAGCTCCATGCTGACTTGTCTCTCTCCTTCTCTCTTCTGTTAGCTGCCACCCTCTGTCTGGGGAGTGCACCTGCAGGGCCGGCTGGAGCGGCCTGTACTGCGAGGAGCCCTGCCGGCCAGGCTTCTATGGAGAGGACTGCCAACAGCTGTGCTCCTGTCACAATGGGGCAGACTGTGACAGTATGACGGGGAGATGCCTGTGTGCTCCTGGCTACACGGTGAGGACGCCGTTTATCTCCTGTCTCTCCCACCATAGGCTAAGACATGTTATGCCCTATAAACCGTTCCTTGTGTTATAAGTATACAAAAATTGCTCATTTCACTTTATTACACGATTTGTTTGTTGTAGATTTTTTCTCCACGTGTATTTGAGTCCTATTTAGAGCAATTATTGTCTTGTTAATATTGGAAGAGTACATTGATGGGTTGCAGCAATACATTGCGAGGGTATATATATATATATATACTTATTTTGATATTAATACTTTCCACTTGCGGTGATTATATACGCTCTTTGTTTATTAGACTGCATGCTCTGTGGACCAGAACCTGCTTTCTCTGCACGCTGTTTCCTCCATGTATCCAGCAGCATAATCAAAATCACTGCATAATACGGCAGAAAACTGAAAATGCAGAACATCTCGAGTTAACAATATTTAAACACCGAACACAACCAATGCAAACCTCTCCAGCAGACCACAAGGGGTGGTCACAATGGGTTGGATGAGGGGCATGAGAGTTGTAGCTTGCGAACAAGGAAGGATGTGAACATTGGCTGAAAGTTTAGTTATGTTCACTAATGATCATGGTCCTTTAGCTAGGTCTCCCTTATCAAGGCATACATATAGAAATTGTACCCTACGTGGCATTCTTTGAGCATTGCTGTCCTACATGATGCGTTTTTATGTGTCCCGAGTTAAATGACCCCTGTGGTTCCCTTAACTTTTTTCATCCCAGTTAGAACTGGTCTGGGATATTTCTTCCATAAGCGTCCGCTGTGACCATGATCAGACTTTAGTAAAGAAGGACTTTATTTCTTAAATATTTCTATCACCATTTTTTTTTAGTTTATTTTTAATCCTTTTTTCTCCTGTTGGTTTCGGAGTGGAGATAAGACATTCGATAATTAACCTGCTTTGACTTCATAATTTAGTAATCTGCAGATGTCCTGGTGAGGGTTTAAATGAATACGATAAGGTCTGAATTCTCTAATTAGATGGGCAACATGTAAGCATTCAATAATTTCTCCTCCTATAGAGCTCTCTGAAATATTCTCATTTATCTGTAAATGTACCCTCTACAAAATGTCCATGGTGTCCTTGTATAGCAAGGTGATCAGAGGGCCCTTTAACCCCTTAATAATGCAGTTTGATATAGTGTAGAATTTCCAGAAGCGTAAATGGTTAAAGGGGAGATTTGTTATACAGAGCGGTATCATCACATAAATTTAGATTGTAAGCTCTTGGCTTCCTGAGTCACAATGCAGCAGACACTGTCACTTAAAAATAAATGAGCTGTGTGTTTCTATGCACCCCCCCACGTAATGCAGCCTCATTAGTTCTTGTAAGGACTCTGCCCCCCTCCTCTTTTAAATCGTAACAAGTCCAGAGTGCAGGACACTCGTGTTTATTTGCTAAGCTCAGCTGCTGGCTCGGAAAATGCTGTAACTGCAGAAAATACATTATATCTGCCCACAGAGTTCAAATGCCACCGTACTGCGAGAGAGTCTCGGGAGCGGGGACAGGCTGTGCTGGCTATCACCCCCACGCACATTTATACTTCTCCTAACATCTGTCACACACAATACTGCCATACATAGCTGGCCCACGGAGGGCATCTAGTTGTTGTTGGACTACAATGCCTATCAGCCTTAGCCACCATATCGGGGGGGGGCATTTTTTTTTATTCTGGCGATGCAACTTTCAATCACGTCTAGTATGATTATTGAGCATGGATAGTGTCAGCACAAGAAACATTTAAGAATGAAAGAAAGTATGAACATGCTGCATCGTCTCATGGCGTGTTGTATGTCTGAAGCCTGACGGACAATCTTGATGAGCCTGGAGGGATATACTTATAGCCACAGCTGACTTGCCCGGCTGGGGTGTTGTATATGGTTGGTTATTGAACCTCGTGTGAGATATAACGGTATAATATAATATTCCTGTGCATATACTGTTATATTATTACACATTATTTTAGGACATTGCTTTATATTATTGTTAGATGGCAAGGCTACATCTCTATACAAGATATTTGGAATTCCCGCGTATTTCCTGAGTGGAAAGTTACATGGTTCCTGCCAAGATTGTTTTATATAGCACCATCATATTCCTCAGAGATGTACAAAGAGTAAACAGGACATAACATAACAATTTGACTCCAAAAGGTGAGGAGAACCCTTGTAAGAACGGGCGTACCATTTGGAAATATATACGTACTAATGGAAACGCTTTCATTAACCCAGACACAGAATAGAGTGCAGGCCTTATGCGTACCTTTAAATCAAGAGACTTATAACACCACCGACATACATTACTAACTAACTACAAAAGTACAGGAGAGAAAAGAAAACTATAACATTCATACTCTATGGGTTAAAGGTGTTCTTCTGTCTACTCAACTGAATAGATTACATTTCTAAACAAGACAAAATAAAGGATTTGAAACATCCCTGTGTAAATTCTAGCCATGGCCATGTGACCTAAGGATAGGGCACTGATAGGTTGAAATATTTTGTTGCCATAGCAGTAGAAACATCTTAAAAGACCCTGTAGTGCATGTATGTGTTTAAAACTAAAGGGAGAATCAAATCAGGGGGTTAGTGAAAAGCGTATCACGTGTACAACAACACACACAGAAACTCCTTTTGTAGAACAGGATCAGGCACAACCTGACGTACGTCCAGATCTAGTGGGACAATCACTCTGGATAGTAATCTCTGTCTCTGTACTGTGTGATTACCTTGTTCTAGCTTCTCTCTGCTGTCCTGCTCCTTATTACGAGCATTTGTCTCCTGTGCTGTTCCCTATTACCGACATCGGTTTCTCGTGCCATCCTCTGTTACTTACATATCTGCCGCCCCGCGCTGTGTTAGTAATATTAGTCTCCTGTCTCGTTCTGCTGTCCCGTGTTCTATCACAGACATCTTTATCCTGTCCGTTGCCCGTTACTTACATCTGTCTCTTGCATACATCATTCTGATGTCTTTCTCTGTATTTCCAACATATATCTTCTTTCCTATGCTATTTACTCACTACGATTTAACTGGAAAAGCTTATAAAAAATGCTTTGAGCAATGAGTAATCCGTCCCTGATGAATAAAGAAGTCTCCAGAAGTAGAAGTATTGTCTACCCAACCTGTAGTTCTGTTATTAGTTATCACATAATTCCTCTATGTCTTTATCTATATCTCTGTGCCGTCACGCTATGTTCCTCGGCACTCTTTGTTTCTTAGAGGAGCGCTCCAGCCCTTACCACTTGTAGAATTTGGAGTGCAGTCCTTATAGCATTGACTTCAGTGCATTTAATCTGATAAGAATCGATGCAATCATTTACTCTTTATTGGGGTTAGAGAATGAAACTCTCAGTTCTTATCTTCTCATGTCCTGAATGTAAGTATCATTCCTCCTTGTGCACAATACCCCATCGAAGCAGCTCAGGAGTTTGTGATTTGAGCTCCCATTGAAGTTGGTTGGAGCCGTTATTTTTAATATTATTAATATTATTATCATTATTATAATTTTTTTGTACAGTGTAGCGTCAATGTACACATCGCTTCTTACGATACATATATCGGTATGACAAAGCTAGAGCTGACACACTAAGACAAACTGTCACCATCACAGTTAGCAAAACTAAGTTAATTCACTCAGACTACTTTTAACTTGTGCTTATTGTTTATCTTTCATTGTAATCTTTTGACATATATTAAGGTAACATTAATGCAGTAGGGACTGAGACGTTACGGAGCCAGAATGATCTAATCAGTTACCTGTTATAAAGTCCTCTTCTCCACATCTTACCCATTACCAAGGCTGCCAATCGACATGTGATTGTAAGGGATATAAACCAGACATTGACAAATATTAACACACACCACAATTAAAACAGTAACAAATAAAGACACCTGACAACTTCAGATTGGATAAACAGGCCGTGGTCTTTTATTTAGCTTACAATGTAATCAACAATTTACACACATAACCTTGAAACTTTGTAACCATAAAAAACACTCCTGACCCAAGCCCCAGAGTGCAATCATAATTTAACCCTTTCAATGCCATCCGCCCTAAAGCCAGGACAGCACAATACGCCACTGGTTCACCCCTTCTTTACTCTCTTTTTTTTTAATTTTTCTTAAAAAGGGGAAATCTTAACTCAATAAAAGCCACGACATAAATAAATATACAGATAAATAATTGGGTGAGAGGCTGGGTGCGGTTCGCCGCAGGTAAGGTGTACCTCAGGAACGCTCTATTTATAGGGCAACTTCCCGCCCTTAGCGCAGCGGGAGGCAGTTGCGAGCGCAAGACGCGCAAAGAGGGGGGCGTAACTAAGTGGCGCGTGGCGCCCTCGAGCACACAAAACACTAAAAAGGCGGCAATATTAAACAGTGCGAGCGCAACCTGAAACAATCAGCAACTGGACAACAGGGGAGATATATTCTCATGCTGTACATAAACTGTTTATCAGTATATACTGTGTATTTCAGCCTATAACCATAATTACATGGGTTGATTTAAAATGCAGGATTTGAGTCCCACACGCGGTGCTTTGTTCCATCTGTCCTGCTGCATTCATGGTTCCAGTTCTATGCTCTTTTCCTCTGCATTTCCCTGTTGCATGCTCTTCTTATTGCTATCCCCTCCCTTCAAATGAACTGCTTCATCTGATTCCCGTCAGTATGCCTGTGGCCTTTAACCGGCCCTAATCAATGTCCCTGCGCCTCGTTAATGAGGCTTTTATCTCCCTGATTTATTTCCAATAGGTCATGTGTACAGCTGCCCGCTAATCCCTGTGACCCGTCACTCATGCTGCCCCCACCCAACCGGCAGATGCTTGGCAGCTTCTTCACATCCTCATTGCATTGCAACCCTTCCTAATTGGATTTGGGCAAAGGCCACACATATCCCCATCCAGCTGCCCGGGGAAGTAGTATTCTGTAGGTTTTGGATCCTTCTGCATTCCCTCCCATTGTGGATATATAGTTCATTATTAATTTCCTGGAACGTGTTCATCTAGCATTCATGTAACGCAGGGACCTGTTTATATAACCTCATAGGGCTTCAGGGCACATACATAAATACATAATGCGATGACATATCATGCAATGTCATATAACAGGACTGACTAGTAGACATCGGCATGCAGAGCAGAGAGCTGTGGTTACTCTCTGTTATACAGTAACATATGCAGAGTGATACAATAACGTCATCATGTTGGTCACGGTTTTTGTAATAACATACACATACTAAAAATGTAAAGTAAAATAAATGACAGCCTATATATTTATCTCTTTGCAATCGTAAGCACCAAGTTGGTTGGAGTTTACCCCTTTAATGATTGTGCTAACCCAAGGAAGTCCCTTGGAGAGATTTTTCGGAGATTACTGCTGCCGCAGCCAGTTTAATAGGACAGAAACTCATTTTTAGCAAGTCCTCTTGAGTTAGACTGCCGAGCGGGTACCATATTGAATTCAATGGGAATGGAGCTTGATTGAACTCTGCCATAATTTGCACCCATTGAGCTTGGTTAAATGTCATGTCTACACCTTAATTGGTTAAAAAGGTTACAGTGAAATCAATTAAAACCAACTTCTACTAAGTGGATCAGTTGGGTGTACAGAACGTTAGCTCGACATATAAAACGTGATCCAAAAGTGATGTGTAGATGGATCTATATCCCAATTTCCTTGTTTTCCTTAATTTCATCTGGTTCTTATGTCGGGATCAAAACTATGGATATAATGAAATGCAAACATCAGAGCTTCCGAGCTCATTAAGGAAATGCTTTAACATAACAAGCTGGCAGGACTTGTTCCAAGAACCAAAAGATGCACACAAGAGGGCAAAACATCGCTTTGCTCCAGTTTGCTAAAATTTAAGAGAATAAATGATCAAAATGTTGTTTGATCATATATATATATATCTTTAAATACTCTTACAAGTGCAGTAGTGTACATTCTCAGTGTTACTCCGAGTTTAGGACCTCTTCTCAATTGAAATGAACATGCTTATATGGCTGAGTTTGCAATTTATAGCTCCCTAGTTATCCATAAACTATCTTTTATCAGTGGTTGCAAAGAAATAGAAAGTATGGATCATTAACAGATACTATGAGAATGTCGGATTCTACCGATCTCTCTCTAAATGTATGAATTCAATAAGTCATATTGTTAAGCAGCACCCAAGTGACAGGCTGGCAAATTTACCCCAAAAGGGAAATCATTTGTGATAGTGCTGGTGTTTAGTGGTCATAGCGACACGCACATATTAATATACCGTAGTTACACATTATTACTAGCGCTCATCAAGGGCTGCATCACTGCAAGGAAGAGTAACAGCTTTTTTCTCTTCTTCAATTGTAGCCCCATCCTGCCTATTCTATGCAAAAATAATTGATGCTATGCCCCCATATGTATAGCGCTGTATACTATAACCCAATAGAATATAATATGTCGATACTTGTGTCTCATTTGTGAGTAAGGACTCTGCCTGGTAGGGTAGGATCTAGTGATGTGTAAGCGTCTGATGGATGGCTGCTGTTTATCGCGTGTGACCCCCTTCGGGTCCGGCAGTAGAATGTGGGCAGTGGTCCGGTGATGTGTGCTCAGATTCCTGCCCAGCAGCGTGTTCTGCGAGTATGTGTGTATATCTTCATTAGGTATACCCGCTGGAGCTGGCAGGGTCACTGCTACAGGTGCCACATGAGAGAAGTAAAAGATTTGCTCTGCTGAGCAGTCCCCTTAACCGTTCCATGTCCATTATACATTACAAATGCACCATTCAGCGAAGATGGTACCTGACCACACTCCATATAATAAAATTAACTAAAACTGTTTCTGTGGATTTACATGCAGGCACGATTAATTGACGGTGTTGGATTATTACATGTATTGATAGGTCACTCTACGTGGGGACACTGTTTATTAGTAAGCAGGTACATGCTGGAGGTGGGTTTGGTGACATATTTCGGACCTAGACGTGTTCATCTGAGGCCGGAGCAGCCTTGGAGCCTGGCTTTTTTTTATGCATGGATGAAAGCATAGGCCCTCACGAAGCTAATTTGCTATAGGGGGCATACTATAAAAGTAATCCCCCAGACATATCTGAAAACTGATGCAGGCGTGCACTCCTCCAAAACATGGTAAGACCCCCTTTAATGGGGAAGCTCATATGAATGACCAGATTTTAACTCTTTCAGTACTACCGTATCTGGATACAAACAACAGTTTGTCATATTTAACCCCTTGATGACAATTGCCGGTCCGGGCACGTCACGGAAAAATAAAGGGGTGAAGACGGGGTGCCATTCCTGTTTTATATCAAATTTAATGAATAATCATGTTCTAACTCTGTGGAATGCAGTTTGCTGATTCGTGGCTATTATTGCACTTTTACAAAGACAGAGGATCGTGGGAATTCTAGAACATGGGGAGCCATTTTTAAAATAGCTTTATACCTCTTCTCTCGTCTTGGACAATACTTACACTATTTTTTACATTTTTATGCTCAAAACATATTCCGGTGTCTCAGTAGCACATATGCCCATTGTTATACTAATGTCGCTGTAAGCAGTAATGTGTACAGAAAGTGTTTCTGCAGTAACTTTATACCAATAACGCTGGAAATATCACTTCATTTGTTTGAAGCCGTCCTCAAGTGGCATTTCAATTCACCTTCTCATTTGTATGCGTTTCTAAGCCAGCGTCTTTTGGTGCTGAGTAAATGCGGCCTTGTATTTTGGCAGCTGCACAAGCCGGGGTTAAACTCTGACGTCTCCAGGTTAGTATCTAGGAATCAGGGTTTGTACATCAGCTGGTGGCAAAGACACGCAGAAGGGGGATGTATATACAAATACATCCCGGTATAGTACCTCGTCCAGACTATGGTACGTAGACCAGAAGACTCACAAAGTGAAATGGGCTAATTTGGGGTACATTTCAGAGCTCTTTGTTTTTAGGCCAATTTTTGGTAGCAAAAACATTAAAATGGAAACTTTTCTTTGTCTTTAGCTCTGGTGTTGGCAAACAGCAGCATATGTAGTCGAGCTTTAGCTCCCCCAATGATTAGCTGATATAGTGTGATTACTGCATGCACAGGCAACAGTATTTACCCCAAAAATCCCCAGCTGTTCCCAATTCTTGTGTTGTTTCTTGAGCATTTTGGGAATTTTAGTTCAATTTCTTAAGAGATGCAAGTTGACTATCAATGTCTTAATGGTGTCGTAGGAACTATGGTGGATATCTCCCATTTTACAATATGGCCTACTCACCACACACTCACCACACACTCACACACACACGCTTACCCGCTATACCATAAATAGCTAAAA
Organism: Spea bombifrons; assembly: GCF_027358695.1. Taxonomy (NCBI): domain Eukaryota; kingdom Metazoa; phylum Chordata; class Amphibia; order Anura; family Pelobatidae; genus Spea; species Spea bombifrons. The sequence goes on along the minus strand of NC_071090.1, from coordinate 92,493,126 downwards.
GTACAGCAAACATAACAAACTTATTGGAACATTTTCATCTGTCAGACAGGTCAAAACCTGCTTTATCCACACGAAAAAAGATCAATACGACGCAGATTTAGCTTTACACAGGTTGAGCGTTTCTGAATCACACACTGATCTCCGCTGGATCGTTTATAAAAGCCGGGTTCTGATGAATTCTTTAGAGTGTGGCCCGTGCAAGACACCTGAATGTGAAATACTGATATATTCTGATCAACACTATATTACCCAACCAAGTCATAGAGCAGGTATGGCCATCCAGATGGTGTGGATTAGAATTCCCACCATGCTGTGCCGGCCCTCGGGCAACCTCTGCCACCCAGCTGCTATCTCTGGCAGTAGAAAGAAACCAAAATAGACGGCACATAAATAGATGCCATCACCTGTAACTACTGTAACTACCGTTCAAACGTTTGAAGTCCATTTGCGGTTTTCATGGAAAGCAAGGAAATTTCTAGCTGTTAGCGAACACAACGTGCCATTGGAACACAGGAGCGATGGGAGTGATAAAGGACCTCTGTACACCCATGAAGATATTCCATTAAATTTCCAGCTACAATATCCATTCACAACTCTAACAACGTCTACACTGGATTTATGATCCATTTCATGTTATTTTAATGACCAAAATGTGCTTTTCTTTTTTAAAACCAAAGACATTTCTAAGTGACCCCAAACATTTGAACGGTAGCATGTATGTGTATGTATGTGTATGTGTATGTGTATATATAACATAACATTCTAAGTACGACATTGTAAATACAGAACCACATATATCTATTAAATCATTCCTGACTTTTCTGTAGTCAGGATGATATATGACGGCATGAAGTTGACCTTCTCCTTCCCTTATTGGGCTCTTAATTAATGGCTTTTTAAACCTTTATGTAATACTATAAAGCTGATGGTTAAAACAGAATAGTTGGAGGCTTATGTGAATGGCCAAAGCCTGAAATATTTTATTAAATAAAAACATATGCTATATAAATAACAGATAATAATAATAATATGCATTTCTGCCATATGTCATGTGGCTGTATGTGACATCAGTTCATGGTCTCCTATTGACCCTCATAGTTTCTGGATCCTCTCGTTTTTTTTTTTTATATGTAATTTCTATTTTTCAGGAAGACATGCATTGCATTTGCCCAGTGGACAAACCCTTACATGTAAAGTTAGTACTCGATGCAGGTTTGCAGAAGATTCTATGCTCCAGCTCCCTGATATCACTATACATTGTGAAGGGCCAGCCTCAACGAGTTTCTCCTGTACAAACAGCTGAGGTGATCCTGCATACTGAATAATGTCAGTGTCACCTCACTGATTGAACAGTACATTATACGGGTTATCCCAGCCCTTCATATTGCATCGTGAAAATGTTGAGCGTGCTGCAGTCACTCACAAACTCCTGCTTTAATCCATAAAATCCTAGTGGAGACTGGCTTGACCAAATCGCCGTATAGAATGTTTGAATGTTAACATAGCATATGAACAGATTTTACATTCAAAATTGAAGTTTAATTAGGTGGCGGCCCATTTAAGAACTCATTGGTTTATAGCGCTCTGTCTCTTGCAATCAGTGGTCATTTCACAGAGCCAGGCATACTGCTGCCAGTGCTGAGCTTGGCTACCATGTTGCCCTGAGTTGGATTTTGGTAATGATCTCCGTAGGGAGTAATTAGCCAACCTTGGGAAAGCTGTGATCTCATATATACTGCATCATTAAAGGGGGGGGCTGAAGGAGGCAGTGAGATCACAAGACTATCTGTGGCTGCAAGGACATCCTTTCACACAGCTTAAAATTAACTCCTCAGTTTCCTGATTTGCATTGTTTTTGGGGAAAGTAGTGCTGATTTTTGGCAGACTAATGCTGGGTTGACAGTGTAGTCCATTTTTAGGACAATTAGGTTAGAGTTGCAGCTCAAATATAGGATTCACATGCTTCCTGTGTCATTTAGAAGACATCTGTGAACATTTGGTGAGCTTACGCCTACAAGGGTAAAAGGGACGGCTGGCCAGGACCCAGGATTACCCTAGGGGCCCACAGCAGCCATTCTTTGGGTCGTCACAACCAGGGTTGTAATTAGAAACCACAGGGACCTGGTGCTTCCCCAACTTCACCAAGCAACATGTCCCACTTTGCTACATTTGCCCTAAACAGCTTGTGAGTGGCACCTTTGCCCCAAACAGCTTGTGAGTTACCGTATTGGCTCGAATATAGGCCGCACTTCCCCCCCCCACTTTAAGTCTTTAAAGTGGGGGTGCAGCCTATATTCGCGGTCTAGCGCCCGACGCCCGGGACATGCAGTCCCGGGCGCCGGGCAGGCAGCGGGGTTAGGATGTCAAAGGAGTAAAAGAGGCAGAAAGTTTGCTGATGGCATTTCAAGCAGTTTTTAATAGAGTGGGGTCAGTATGGGGAAAGGGTATTATAGACAAAGTTGGAAGCTTTGTCCATCAGTATTTAAGCAGAGCTCAGGCCAGAAACATTACATTGTCTCTAGCTTGACGTCTGACAACAGGTCTATGAAACTAGAGCAGGCAGAAAGCGATCCTCTATTTTGCTATTTTCCAATAGGAGTAAACCATCAAGATTGGTGAAGATTATTATTATTTACTGCATAATATAACAATTCAAATGGCCCCTGCGGAAACAAGCTTAAAATCTAGAAGAACACATAGGAGCGATATTTCTAATTGTCAGTTAATGCGTTCTACACAGTACTTTAGAACACGCAGACTTGGAATTAGCGCATTTAAACTCCACTTTGAATCTACATAATGTAATGTTTTTGGAGCGCATTGAGCCGTTTTGCCGATTCAGAGTTAATATCTTAGACCCACTGTGCTGAAAGTGCTTTGTCAGGTGAGCTAAAATGTGTTAGCCATCCCATGTGTTTTGCTAGAGTAACATCAAATGCCTCAACGCGAGGGATATTATACCAAATTATCATAGGAAAAGCTGGAAATTGAAATGCAAAAGAACAAGTGTTGGCAAGAGAAAAGAACATATTACTATGTTAGTTTGATTCCATGCCATTCTAGTTCTATCAGTTTTAAAGTTGGACGTGTGATGCGATTGCACTGCAGTTCTGTTGACGTGTACACAGCACTGTGGTCTACATGTAGGTGCAGTCCTCAGGTTAGTAAAGCTGTGTCCCCAGGGCCGTGGCTGTTAACATCACAGTTCAGTGGTCGATTGGCCTCCGTCTTTCACGCCGTGCCGTTAAACACTCAGTTTAATAAACCACCCGCAACACTGCTGAATTAAGAAATGTTCTTGGCAGTTAATGAAAAATAACAGGGTAGTCATGCAGAGCATAGAGATGAAGCCTTTGGGAACCACAATACAGCCTGAGGAGGCTTATAAAACAAACTTCAAATGAGTGATGTTAATGCCTTTAACCTCTGCCCTCTTTACCAGGGAGTAGATACAGTGCGGTCACGTTGCCTCTGATAGAATACAGAAGATAGAACGTTCAGTGCTGGGTTCCTTCCCATTAACAAAACCTTATGGCCTGTAATAGTATTAACTACTCCATAGGGTCTGTCGATAAGACCAGAAATCAAGGTTCAGTGGCGGGGTAAATTCACCGTTTGCTGAGCAACTCCTCAATTTCATTGGCTGCCACAATTCTCCATTAATTTCAAGTGGATTAAGTCTGTAGAGCAGCTTATGTCCATTGAGTTAATTGAGACCCTCTTTGGTCTGGGCTAGTGTAGGACCTGGTGGAGATGTTTATCTTGAGCTATTCTTGGTCCAGCTATTTCTTTAGTAAATCGTTTGCTTACACTTAAAAGCACTTTAATGATTAGCTGACCTTGCCATACGCAGGTAAGAACCATTCAGAATTTGTAAAGCGGTGGAGCGGAAATAAAAAGTACAAATGTAAAAGACCCTCTTGTAGCCATTTAAACACGATCGTATTGTGAGACCGTCAAAGGATTAAGTGAGCAATCTAAAAGATCATTTGTTAATGTTAACATAGTGGCTATTGAAGATATAATTCAGCTTTGAGAATTAAACACTGTAGGGTCAGGAGAAATGAAGAAGGTTGCCATGGCTGAAAGCTCTTCCACTTCCTGGACCAGCATCTGCATTTGATGCTGCATTATTGCGGAGATTCTCGTAGTCTCTGTTATTTTGCTGACAGAAGGCCATTATATCTCTTCAGAACCCTCGTCTCTCAGGTCACCCTCCTAATCAGGTTCAAAATGTTAATTACTGCGTCTGCATGAGTAATCAGGGGAACACAGTGATCTCCCTCCTCCGCTTCTGGTGTCTATAATTGGGAAGTCCAGCATATTTTGCGAGCTCCACACCTGGAATGATTCCACCTTCACTCGGCTGCCCGTATTTTCATGGCGTTAACCCCTGTCTTACAAGAAGTGCATTCAGAAGCCAGTATTATTATTATGTATGATTTGAAAATCATCCCCGTGGTGATATATCAGTGACAGAAATAAATATACTATTATTATTTTTTTGTTATATAGCGCCAACAATTTATTTACAGTACATTTACTCAGGGTATATGACAAGACAAGAATTGACAGACTAAGACAAACCAATGCATTAGGTAGAGAGGGGCCTGGTTACAATCTAAAGGGAGTGGGGTGAGGAGAAACATAAGAGGTAGTGTGGGGTTGTATTAGTGGCAGGTAAGCTCTAGCTGGTATGCTTCACTGAAGAAGTGGGTTTTTAGATGTTTCTTGAATGTTGGGAGAGAGGGTGAAAGCTGAAGGTTCTTTGGGAGTAGATTCCAGAGGTTTGGGGGCAGCCCGAGTTAAATCTTGTAGACGGGAAAAGAAAGAGGTGATAAGTGAGGAGGAGAGCCTTAACCCATGGGAAGAACGTAAAGTAGGGGAGTATTTTGTTATGATGGGATAAATGAATGGAGGAGCAGTGTTATGGAGGGCCTTATATGTTAGTCCAAGGATTTTAAATCTAAATCTTAAGGTAAGAGGGAGCCAGTGGTGGGCTTCACAGAGTGGGGACGCAGAAGAATAGTGTTGTTCAAGGAATGGGAACCAAAAGAGTGTTCCAATAGTCAAGATGGGAAATCATACAACAATATTAGACCAAAGCCCCATAATGGAAAGACCTTATGTAACACCCAAACTGTTCCCAAACTGTGTGATAAATCTAAGATGACCAATTTCTTGGAATTTAATTAGGGGAAATATTTGTGTTGACATACATTTTAAGATGAATCTTTTGAATTGAATAAAGTGACGAATGGAGCATGTAAATAAAGATTTGTGATTTATAAATTTCATCTTCAAGTTCCCCTTACAAGCCGTGCGGATCTATGATGATAACTACTGAATGCCCAGAGACACTGGTAGTGTTTAAAGCTAGCCAGATGCGGTGCCTTGAGCACAGGTGTGCGAAAAACAGAATGAAACCGTTCATCAGAATGAAAGCCAGCAACTTGTATAAGGATTCCTGTATAATCCATTATTTTGCTCTTTTTTCAGGGATATGATTGCTCAGCATCCTGTCCATCGGGAACATTTGGAGCTAATTGCTTGTCACAGTGTAACTGCAAGAACGCGGCCCTCTGCTCCCCTGTGGATGGGTCTTGCGTGTGCAGAGAAGGTAAGGCTGGACAAAGAAAATCTTCTTTGACGTGTGGACGGGGTTGGGATCTGGGACACTGATTAATCATTCAGCTGTCATCTAAATGTAGTGACTTAAAAAGCCCTTGGTATTTTACATTGTATTGTCCTCCCACATGAGTGAATGGGAAGAAACGTAACCGTCGCTGGAATATACAGTTACTGCCTGACACTGACAGTGCACACCCTGCAGCAGACTGCTGTGATTAGCAAGTAATTGTGTAGTCAACCCCAAACCATGACACTTCACTTATCACCGAGCGTGCAAATCCGCAGCGTGCCATCTTTCCTATGTACCGCTTTCCGGTTTATTTCCAGTACAAGAACGTTTTCTTTCTTAGCGTGCACTCATGTGTATGTTATGCATAGATTTACAGGTAGTTTATTAAATCAAAAGACATGCACTGCTAAATAGCAAGTATTACGATCATATATTATTATTATTAACGATTTGTATTTGTAAATATTTCTACGTATATATTTGATCGCTCTTTCTAGGTTGGCTGGGGATAGACTGTTCCATCCCATGCCCTAGTGGAATTTGGGGTCTGGATTGCAATCAAACCTGTACCTGTCTGAATGATGCCTCCTGCAGCCCTGTGGATGGGAGATGTACCTGTGCCGCAGGCTGGATGGGGGATATCTGTGACCAGCCGTGCCCGGTATGTGCTGTGGAGTGGAGCGATCACTGTCAACATTTTCACTTCTCTAAAACTAAAACCTTGGCATAGCTCATGGTTATCCACTCACAGTTCAAGAACTTTACTTTTGAACAATAATGTGTTAGACATGGCGAGGCTGGGGAAGAACTGAGTTTACATCGGGTGATGGAGGAGGTTTCCGTTCTTAGAAAATATGAGTCAGATGACATGCAGATAAACGGTTAAAAAAAAGGGGTGGCGGAGTGTTAAAATATTAGAAGACTGCCGTCTAAAATACAACCATATCCTAAAAATGTTTCCTATTTCTAGTTCAGTCTACTCAGCTTTTGCAAATGAATGCAGGATTAGTACCGTATTTGCTCGATTATAAGACGAGGTTTTTTTCAGAGCAAATGCTCTGAAAAATACCCCTCGTCTTCTAATCGGGGTCGTCTTCTAATCAGACCTCAAATAGAGGTCTGATTAGGAGACTAAGATCCAGATCCCCCGCACCGCTGCAGGGGACCTGGATCCTCCTGTCTCACCCTCCCCCCCCCCATCATACACACACTTACCGGTGTTTCCTGCTGTGTTGCCGGGGCAGTGGGTTGACGTCTACGCGATCCGCGTAGACAACGTCCGCTGCAGCCGGAAGGAGGTGTGGCTAGCAGCGGGGGTTGTCTGCGTCCGTCGCATACACCTTCCCCGACTGTCAGAGATCAGAGTTCCCCGCACCGGTGCGGGGAACTCTGATCTCTGACAGCCGGGGAAAGTATACGCGACGGACGCATACAAACCCCCGCTACTAGCTACACCTCCTTCCGGCTGCAGCAGAAGGCGACGTCAACCCGCTGCCCCGGCTGGAATCACCGGTAAGAGAGGGGGGAGAGGGGGGGAAGGGGGGTGAGAGAGGGGGGAGAGAGAGAGAGAGAGTGTGTGTGTGTGTGTGTGTGTGTGTGTGTGCGTGTGTGTTAGTTAGTTAAATGGGGGTATAGGGTGTGTGTGTGTTACATGGGGGCATAGGGCATTTCTGGAGTGGCGTTAAGGGGGCATTTAATAGAGCACTCTGCCTCCTGAAATGCCTTATACCTCCCTATATGCCACTCTGCCCCATAATATGCCTTTTAACCCCCTAAATGGCAGAGTGGCATATAGGGGTATAAGGCATTTCTGGAGGCAGAGTGCTCTATATAATGCCTTTTAACTCCCTTAATGCCACTCTGCCTCCTGGAATGCCTTATACCTCCCTATATGCCACTCTGCCCCATAATATGCATTTTAACCCCCTAAATGCCAGAATGGGATATAGGGGTATAAGGCATTTCTGGAGGCAGAGTGGCACATAGGGGGTCAAAAGGCATACCATGGGGCACAGTGGCATATAGAGGGTTAAAAGGCATATCATGGGCCACAGTGCCATATTGGTGTGGCAAGCCTGGGGGCAGATGTGCGTAACTGGGGGACAGGTTGGAAAATACAAGAAATAAAAACAAAAAAAATCTTTTTCTCAATCATAGCTTTTATTAAAAAAAATAGTTTACATGAATTAACATTTACTGGTAAAACTTTTTTCCTTTGGGGTCGTCTTATATTCAGGCTTTTTCTTTTTTTTCCTAAGTTAATATTCAGATTTTGGGGGGTCGTCTTATAATCAGGGTCGTCTTATAATCGAGCAAATACGGTAATATCATGCCTATCACTGAAGGGAAAGGAGTAAAAGAGGTTTAAAGTAAAGTGTGGGGGGATTTATAACTGTCGGAGGCCAGAGTTGTAGTGGTCCGCATGAATTTCTAGTATGCAGGCTGTTTGTTATGATGCAGAAAGGCTTCAAGAAGGGAAAAAGCTGTATTAAAGCACTAACCTTGCATAGAAGACGCAGCCCTGCTGCTGCCCTTTTTCTCCATGGCAGAGTATTCTTTTCACTGATTGGTTGTTTGAAGCAGCCAATCAGTGGCAGGAAAGTGATTGAGTTGAAATCAATGGGATCGCTTTCCACACATGCAAATAGCGGTCTGAACAGAACCCCCTCACAGAGCCTTCACCAAGCCCGCGCTTGAGCTGACTGGAGGCAAGTAAATCACCCGCGGGGAGATTTGCACAGCATTAGGCTGGGGGGGCAGACACATGTGGGGGGATTCTGCAGAATCCTTCCATGTATTTGGAAATGGGACAGCACAAACATTTAAAGGGAGGACACAGCTGGTGTGTCCTGTTATAATCTCAAAGTCTTTAGGATGTGAAATGCCCTCGTCATGAATGGATTAAATAAACATGCAGTCTGTATTTGTTTGTAGACCACCGCTGGAGTATTAGCGGATGCTGTGTTGCAGTATGTATGCAGAAGAAATTGTGTCTCTGCCAATTTGTGGTTTTTCAAACCGCCAATTATTGTTGTTGTATAAAAAAAGAATACTGCTCATTTTCTATGAAAATTATGAATGTTCTATTAGATGTATTTTTCAGAAAATATGTCCCTAACCTGTTTATGAAATAGTAGAAGCCATTCCATCTGTATTTAACATAGACTGCTTCTCCTGCCACTGAGCTACAACATATGGCTCTACTTTGGTCTTTTCTCTTCTCTCCCAGGATGGCACGTATGGTCTGGACTGCGCAGAACAATGCGATTGCAGCCATGCGGACGGATGCGACACAGTCAGCGGTCAATGTCGCTGTCTTGCCGGGTGGACAGGTACAATCCAGGGCTCACAAAGTAAATGACCAACCGGCAGACAAATGAATATCTCTCTGAACCACATGTTACATGTTACAGACATTTAAATGTATTAAAATAAAAAAAGAATATTTATATGAAGCAAGCAGAAAAGAACACAAGTAGATATGTCACATATATAGATCAAGAACATACACTAATCAACGTGAACAACACTTAAAATGGTTTAGTAGTTTTTAAGATATTTTTTAATACATTTTCATTGTAACACACCTTTGACCTCTTGTTCCAAGGTCATTTGATCTCCTTTTAAACCGCCACAGCTAGTTGTGAATAATATCACATTAAAACACTTGAGAACTTTTTCTAATATTTAAAGACTTCTTAGGTGTGGGGACCATTCTAAAAAAAAATGTTGTGGAATATCCAATTACTGGTGAAAAAAAGTTCTTTTAATTACCCAAAGTTTCCAACAGGTGGCAGAACAGGATACGTGTTATACAGAGGTGTGTTTAATACAGTGCGTATCACAGCCGCCAGGCGCGTGGCAAGCCGGCTGCAGAGCATTGTGCAGAGCAATTTGCATTCCAGTGGTGTCTGAAGTTTGGGTCTTTGGATCGCTAAACTAAATGAATTTGACCGCTAGGTGCTAAGAGTTTGAAGCTGGATTTGTGCATCGTCTCTTGGTTAGTGCAAAATACGCACTGCGGGCCGTTGCTTGACTTTGTCCCCCGCGTGGCTGTGTATTTTCTTCCATACAATCCGAGAAAAGCACACAGCCAGGGGCTGAGCTGTATTGTGCAGTAAATTAAATAGATATTATCAGCTTAACAAACACACAGCTCTCCGTCTGCTCCGCGCTGATTGGTGTGAGAGCCAGAGGCAGCAAGGCTGGTGCGAGCGGAGATTACTGACCCCCAGAGGGACGGGGAACATAAAAGTATATAAAGCATATGGCAGCAGGTAGCACGGCTACACCTGTCACTCCAGATACAGCTAGAACAGGTTACAACCAACTGGGTCACCCAATCTGCCCGCTTTACCATCTTCCTGAAAAGCCAGACGCCTTTGAGAACAAAACCTACCCGCCTTTCTTAATGGGATTCCAGTTCTTTTGGTAGACGCTCCTGGTCAAAGAATATTCTATATTTTCAAAAACGTTTTGCGCACTGTATATATTCATGATGTTGCTTTTCTTTTCTGTATTCTCTAGATATTGAATCATCTAGTGCATTGTATGGGTCTTTTTCCTTCTTCGTTTCAGAGATCCTAAAACCTATTTTTATAAGCAGTGCACTTTATGTATTGTAATGCATGGCATACATCGTTTTAATTATGGTTTCTTGATTTTTGGATAAGCAATTGTGTCCCCAGAACCAAACAGGACTACATAATAACAATAAGCCATTCTATTATTATTCTTGTTGCCACCGCTAATACAAGACACGAGCTAGTATTCTGCTGGCCATATCTCGCTGCATTATGACGTTGCCCGTCTGTATTTGAGGCATCTGAAGGAATCTTGTCCAGGTCTCATACCTAAGAGTCATCGGCCGTGCCTTACTGAAAAGTGTGCACGAGCCAGTGAGTCTCATCACTCTCAGCCAGCCAGCCATGCAAAATGAAACGGTTGCAGCAGGAAATTCCCAGATTTTGCTTAGGAGCTGAGAATTTGGCAGGTGTCAATATAAATAATGTACGGAAACTATGATGTATATCTAAAAATACACTTACAGCCATATTATACACTAGTTAGAATATGCAATATTTGAAGGCTAAAATGACAGACAGAGATGTTATCATTGCTATATAATTATGGTATGGATAGAGTGCACTGTAAAAATCTATCACTAAGTGTGACGGTGCTAATTTAGCTGTAGGGGATTGAAAATCCTATACATACATGCTGCGGTTCCACTATGGAGCAGAGAAGGTTTGCGGATTCTACACAAACACGCTGTCACTCTCAGCCTTGCGTGGCTGGCGCGGAGTGACAGAGAGATGAAGCAGTGCTGCGCCCATCTCCGATAAGCCGCCTGCGAGCCGCACAGATAGAAGAGTTTGGTCACATCAGTGCTGTCACTCACATGCAAAGCTGCCCCCCGCCTGCCCTCCAGCACCATTAATACGGGAACGCACAGATAGTCCCATCTCCCTCTGGGTCCGGCGTGCGAGTTTAAAGACGCCGCTTCTTCCTTTACTGTGCTGATGAACTAGTGCGGCGTCAGTGCAAAGACTCGACACCTTCTCTACAATGAAGCTGTCAGTGGGAGTCTCTGGGGATGGGAGATAGCAGCTAATTATACTAGGTGTATGTGTCTGTGCATCTGCCGCGCATTTCTATAGACCTGTCTGTCTGCCCCGCTCTTGTTCTAAATGTCTTCATAATCTCCGCTCCCATCTGTCTTTTCTTCCTTTGACTGTGTAGGCCTAGTGATGTGTAAAGTGCAGAATGCTCGAGAAAAGTCCCCGCGCAACCAGAATTTACAGTCTAAAGCAGCTGAAGTCCAGTTGGGGGCTTCTGCAAGGTCACGATGGTGACCTCTCCTTCCGTGATCAGATTGCACCCTCTTTATGATAACACGTGCTAATGAAGGCTCTCAGGCAGCCCCAACCCTGTCAGCACCTGCCTGACTGCAGCTCACATCATCCTCAGCCTGAGGCTGGTGGAATTTTGTATCCGGCAACAGCTGGAGGGCTCTGATTAAACATTTCTGGACTGCCTGGGTACTACGAGATAATATAGTTTATACAAGGTTGCTGAGAAACAGCAGTATAAGAATATGCAGAATTGTTCTGGGCTAGATAAGGTAGCAAGGCACTGCAGGATTAAGGCTACCCTCGGATTATCCCCCTACGTTCGTTTTTTGGTTCCTGCTCTATCGACGCAAGATAAGTCTCTAGAATATTTTCTTTCATTTTTTTACATTTTTTTTTTTTCTACAATACTTCATTTGTTGAAAGCTGATAAGGAAACTCCAGGGGCGAGAGAACTTTGAAATGTAAGTTTTCAGCCTCCATGCCTTACACCGAAAGTGGGCAATCATGGCTATGCCATAAGCCATGGTCGTAAAAAATAGATTTTTGTCCCCAGTTAATTATTTTAATTAGCACACCAATAAATTGTAAATATCTCGGCGGGGGGAAGCGGCGCTCTATTGCTTTTCTGTGGATGTTGTAATTCCCCAGAGTCCACCTATCTACATATTGCGCATGCTCCAATACTAAATCTTCTGTATTGATGTTGAAGGGAATGTGATTCCGAGATGGGGTAAAGGTACGCTTCTTGTGGGGACATTCAGCACATTAATAATTAAGGGGTCTGCGCCAGCTTGCTATAAATTTCCTGGCTCTGCAATATTTCTGCATTAACACTGACAATTTACACAAAATCAGCAAGTAACGCAAGTCAGGGGAAGAAGTCTCCGAGTCTGTGTAATGATTTCCACTCACTCGCAGTAATCCTTAAACTTTCAGCTGCCGAACGGATTGAAGCCTCAGTAATTACAATGCGGTACCTGTTCTGCTCCGATGGGGGTGTGGGGGGTGCGCATCTCCCGAGTAACACGTTAATCCACTCTGCCTGAGGTCTCTCCCCTTGTGTTTATCCCATTATGCGGAGGAGTGTGGACCTGCGAGATAACGCTAGGAAATGCTGCAAACCGGGGGGTGGGGGGGATGATGGGGTAGGGGATCTGTTCAGAGGAATGTTTTACCATTCTCTGTCCTATTAACACAATATGAATATACATGCTGAGGTTCAGTGACTTTAACTAGTTCCATCAGGTAGGGGATATGCAATTATGTATAGGTAAAACGGTGTTTTCTTACATGATGACATTTTTGTCTTTTCTGCCCATTTTCGGATATGCCCGTTTGTTCAACACGCAACATTTAGACAACTGTAATGATGCTCGGCTAGTCCAAACCAAAGCATTGGACTTTGTAGGTGTCCACCATGGCGCAGATCTGTTGACAGGGCTTTTGTCTTTTAGCCGATGTCCACTGTGACGGTGTCTTTGCTGCTCTGTCTGCAGGTGTTCACTGTGACAATGTGTGTGCGCAGGGACGTTGGGGACCTAACTGCTCAATGACGTGTCACTGCGAGAACGGAGGATCATGCTCACCAGAAGATGGGAGCTGCGAGTGTGCTCCAGGGTATCGGGGAGCCTTGTGCCAAAGAAGTAAGAAAGTCAAAGTATAAGCAATGCTTACGTTCTTGTTTCTCCGAAGCAGCCAGACTCCTAGTAGAAAACGTGGGCCAGGGCGATCTGCGTTAAACAAAATATAACTTGGTCTCTCTCACTAGTTTATAGTGAGACTGAAGGAGTCCTCTTTGTCAAACATGACTTTTTTTATGAATGACCCATTTCCAGTGCTTGAAAATGACTGATAAGCAGATACCGCGGGAAAGTGCAATTACACTTCTTGTTATAACGTATCTCATGGTGGAGACCAAGTGCAGAGCTGTTGTGAGCAGAAAGGTCCCTGTAGATGTCAGTGTTGATCAGCGATGCATCTGATGAACTGTATCTGCGCCTGCCTCTGCCTTACACACAGAACATAAGGTCTGCGGACTGCTGCCTGTCACATTTACTTCTAAGAACATTGTCCTGCTGTTCTTACTGGTCCTGTCCATATGATTATACGATGTGCAGCTCTGCTAATGCATACTGAAACATAGTATTATCACAGAACCCATAAGTGTAACTGGCAGCAGTAGCTCCACCGACATTGTCTGGGTCCTTTTGGCACATTCTCTGGCTTTGTGTCTTTACAGTTAGCTTATTGCTTATACACTGCCTGCAACTAATAGAATGACCCCATCCGCCATTTTTCCCCGGACATACATCTCACATGTTTCTGACCAGTAAAGTGCTGCTCTAGGGCATGTGGCATGTATACATTTACGGTTGAGTTTACTGGAAAACATGTCGCTGTGGTGACCCTATTCTGATCCGGATCCGGTATCGTACATGCGCAGCATTGTTTCCCGCATTTTAGGCTGACTCCTTGTCTGTCTTTTTTCAGTTTGTTCTCCTGGATTTTATGGACATGGCTGCAGCCAGATATGCCCCCAGTGTGTTCATTGTAATGGGCCGTGTCACCACGTCACAGGCCACTGCGATTGCTTGCCAGGATTTTACGGGCCGCTCTGCAACCAAGGTGAGCTCTGTGAACTCTAACAATCCTAACCTCTGATAGGGTATATAGAATCTGGATTAGCAGCAAGCATCTATAACAATAATGTATTCAGCACCACAATCGCAGGATCAAACTTACTAAAACCTAAGATACTATGAGCGACGGATTGGACATATTAGTATTCTGGAATTCAGCAGGTAAATCACCATCTGTTCATTAACTAAAAGCCAGAAGCCAAAATGAAAAACATTTCCTATCTGTGTTCTTCTACACAAAATGATTTTCTTATCTCATATTATTTCATTATGTTTCCAATGTTTACCTTCTTTGTTTATTTCAGTTAATTGGTGCATTAGTTAAATTAGACAGATCAATGCAATTCAGCTACTGGTCACACTCATTATCTGACCTCCTATAACAGAATGGTCCCTTTCCGGAAACCTCTTAATTTGGTCAGAAATACATGTTCTGTTCACTCTAGAGACACTTTAACCCTTTAATTGGCATAGTTCATTAAACAGATGCCAATATCGCAAGCTTTATTAATGAATCACCTTTTATCTTGTAACAACATTGCAATTGTTATTGAATAACTACCTTTTATTCTTTGGCAGCATTGCAAACTCTTTATACTACATCTATCAATCTTCTGCCAATCTTTATTGATAAAAGTCACATGAAAATGTTATTGCTCAACTTGTTACAATGTTGCAAAATTTAGTAGGAGATTGTTTCACCTATTACTGTAGATTCACTTGCCTGGGCTTATTGCCAGCAGGATTCTTTAGTCCTTCTCTTTCCAAAATGTTAATAAGAGGAGCACTTTTGTTCCTGTTTTTTTACCAGTTAAGAATCTCACAGACATCTCTTGCATTGTGGATAATAATTTATTCAGAGGTCCTTTTTCATTTGTTATTATTATTACATTCAATTTATAATATACCAAATATGTAGGGGACCTTGGTCTTTTTTCCCCTTTTTTTCTAACACGTGCTTCCCAACGTCCTATGAAAGAAAGTGTGAAACTGATTTAACTTTATGCACACAAATGGTTAAAGGTGCAGTGTGACATTTAAATGTTGACCCAATCTCAAAGATTGCCCTTACTCTGGACTTCTCAAGGACAAGGTGTCACCCCAGTAGTTGTGCCTTTCCTGGTCGTATCGGAATCCAGATACGGCACCCTGAGCGATACGGGCGATACTATATTGGAGCTTTATCGCCGCTACCAGGCGCTTCTTCATTACCCAGAACCCTGTTTCCTTGGAAGCCAAAATCAAAATAGAAAAAACAGCTTTTCAGAGGGGAGGGGTTCTTATCAGATAAATATGGTGGGGGTCCAGGTGTCTACGATTCAGCCGTGCGCCGTGCGTTGGGGGGGGCGATGTCGCTGTCACATAGTGAGCGGATTATGTGTCTGTGTGATTGGACGCTCTGTGCAGAGATAAGGCTTTATCACAGTGGCATTTTTCTGATGTTTTCTTGTGGGATTCTGTTTTCTGATAATACATGTCTGCCCCCTCCCATTCCTCATTGCTGAAATAACTCCTTCCATGCAATCTATTATAGCCTTCCTAAAAAAAATGATGTTTTAAAACCTTTCGAAAATGGAATTAGAGAGAGTATGGGTAAACGACACCACTTTATGACAGTGAAGAGTTTCATTCTGCCGCCGGCTATTTCTTTTGTTTTTGTAGCAAATTCTGGATTTGTTAGTGATACATAGCTGTTTCTTGTCTTATAATAATGGCTTTGTATGGATCCCTGTCTTTACCCTCAGAATTCACCCAGAATAGGTCTCCTGGATTGGAGAACTTTTAGTCAATTTAATTAGTGAATTTAAATGAGTATAAGATTCTAACAAATTAAAACAAATGCATATCTGACGCTCTTGATAATTGTAGATGAACTATACTTACTTCACTGAAGAGCCGGTAGGTAAATGGAACAATGTTCATTCCAAAATCTCTGTGGGGCAGGAATGTCCCTTCCTAGCGTAGGCAAATCTATTATTCCTCGGTCTTTATGTCTGTATCACTTCAGGTATTTTACCTTCTCTTTATAATAAGGCAGCATAAGTTAAAAAAAATATATACATTTATACACATTTTCTTAGAATACCTAGTGTAATTTTCTAGATATAATATATATTTCATGTAAAGAGAAAACCCCTGCTGCCCTCCAGAGGGTCAAGGCAATCTTTAATGCAGGACAAAAGGGACAGTTGCCAATCAGAAAGCTGTATGCCCCACAAATTGAGAAGGATTTTGTGGCACCCATGTCAGGTACGAGGCTGACTTCTATATTTGGGTAACTTGTCATGTCCAGTGTAACGCCTCCTGTTGGTGACCGGCGGGATGCAATGCCAGTAGGTCTCCACTCTCCACAGACCTGTACTCCGATACATGTGGGCTTTGTGGGGTCTGAAATACATAAAGCTTGCCCTAGGCCCCCTTGTGTCTAAAGACAGAGAGTGCCTGGGTTTCATATCTGCTATACATTGCTGTACCCTGCGTATAGACAATCATGACGACTATCTGTCTCTGTACTCGTTAATGTGGTTTCTATCTGCCCCACCTCTCAGTTTGCCCCAGTGGTAGATATGGAAGGAGCTGCACAGAGATGTGTACGTGTAGCAACAATGCAACCTGCAACCCTATAGATGGAACATGCCAGTGTTACCCAGGCTGGATTGGCAGCGACTGCTCTGATGGTAAGTGCCAATTAAAACCTATAGAACATACAATATGATGATTTTGTATTGTTATATCACACTAATTATTGTAACGACACCAAATATGTCAAGATGGACCCCCTTATATATACGGGGTGGGTTCATCAAATGATGTGGTCAGTGGAGAGTTCAATGTCCGGCTGTCAGACTGCAATGTAAAACATATAGAACATATATGTTTTATCTGATAATATTAATTCGTTACATGTTTTGATACTGAAATGCGTTTATTCTTTAGATTGTATTCGTCAAATACGTTATTCATTTTCAGATGACCGACTTAGTTACCTAAACATCTAAGGATAGGTCACCAAGTCTAGCCATGCCTCTAGAAGGGACTGCCAGCACACCGAAAACAAAAGTGACCTTTTAGCAATTAGCAACGTTAGCAGTTATGAGACGGAGTTTCACAGCGTTAATTATTATTTGTGTTATTTGCAGAATGTCCTCCAGGCCTCTGGGGCCCGGATTGTATCCACACGTGTAATTGCCACAATGAAGCGGAGTGCAGCGCGTATGATGGCGAGTGTAAATGCACGCCCGGCTGGACAGGGCTCTACTGCACTCAAAGTAAGTGAGCGGGAACCTGTTCTAGTCGTCTGTCTGTAAAACCATAGCTTTTGGGTGGGACGTCATTTCTTCGGACAGGTGCCTGACCACTGATGTGTCAGCCAGAGACTTTGCAATCCTCAGGGTCCTTCTTTGCTCCAGCAGCCATCAAATGTTGGATATAAGAGGGAGGAACACAAATGGCATCAACAGGGAAAGAGAGGACAAGAAGGTGGTTGCCCTACCGGCTCCTCTGACTTGATGATTTCATTTATTATTTTGTGTGTTTTAGTACAGATTCTATGTATAGCTACTGAGGTGTGCGCACTTTAGACAGCATTTGCCATTTGATGCTACCCTTTCTGTGCTTATTCTTTGCAGCCTCTCTTGGTATGTTGGACAGGACCGGATCGGGCAAACCGACCCAAACCCCCGTTAGAAAGTTGGCAGTCCCCACCTTGTCCCTTGTGGACAAGTGTCTTGTCTGCCTATTACATTTTTGGCGACAATATTGCACGGCCTGAACTAATTACAAGGTTCATTGAGAAATAATATGTTTCCAAAAGCAGGTGTGAAGGCTTCCCTGGACGTGAGTAGCCACTAGTTCCCGGAACAGACACGCCATAGGCACATATCCCTATCATTAGATCCTTTGTTACTGATGATAACCATCAGATGTGTTTTCTTTATCAGACAGAATTTAACGTTCCTTTCAATGCCTTCCTACAGATGTAATGGGGAATTTCTACAAAGGTTTACCAGAGATAAAAGTATCACAATTTCATAACAATCAGATAATAAAAAGAACCAGCTGCTGCAAAATTAGTAAAGTATTAGTGATTATTTAAGTGTTTATAGAAAAGTTGCCATAGAAGGATATATTTAGCTAACTTTATAGGTGCTACAGATCCTGTATATGTGCGCATGATATGCTTCATTGACTTCTGAATTTATATCAAAAAAGGCCAATTGGCCGTTTAACTACAGAATCAAACAGAATAGAAATACAAAGGGGCTTGTGTCTCCCAAGCTCATCAACCTCCTGCACTACCCATACTTAGGTCTATGCCTCACGGTATGGTGGCTGGCTGAGTATGCTGGGAGTTGGAATCCAGATGTTGGCTTGTGAATGCGCTATTCTTGGTTACAGCTTATTCTGTGTGCGTTCAGTGTGATTTACTGCCCTCTCCTGGTGTATAAACATTTCACGGTAAACACGGCACACGTTGGAGCCGATGAGCTCGGTGGTAATGTGTTAACCTCTTGCATACATGCACATTTTAGGATTTTCCATATAGTCCACTACAAACCACAAGCTCACTAATGAACCTCAGAGAAAATAAATCTAAAACAAGATCAGGATTTTATTTTCTCGGCAGATGAGGTGCAGAAGATCACAAGATTGCTTGTTTTACAGCACATTCCGTAGGAACTGACACACAAATACCAGGACCAGGACCTCTGTGATGAGGTCAGGTGTCCCGTAAACTGTTTTTACGAAGCTGAGCATTGCATACAGTAACGGTGATACTAGGAATGTACCTAGGAGCTTGCAATCTATGCAGTTTATTTTGTGTTTGTCCCAAAGCCATGGGGTAGATCTTTATCCCACTAGATTTTGGATTTTTCCATGTGGAGTAGGTGAATTTCTCCAGAAGTAAAGTGTCTCATTTAACACAGCAGTCGTTGTTTATACTACGGATCTGAATTGACTCTGGGATTGTACAACCAGGTCATAATGTCTTAAAATAGTCAAATGGTATCATCATGCATTATTAATTTTTATCGATCCAAATTATAGCCGTACGCATCACAGGAGCTGCGACTGAGCACCGCTTTAGTAATTGAATTAATGTAAACCCGGCATATTCCCCTTCCTGCACTCCAGGAGCTACTACAACTCCTAGGGTGCTCAGTGGATGGCTGAGGATCATGGGAGATGTACACCCCCCAGCAGATGGGTTGCACAAAGTTGCCTTTTCCTGCCTTAAGACTTCTTAACCCCTTAAGGACAATGGGTGGTCCCTAAACCCATTGAAAGCAATGCATTTAGAGCCCGTACATGTACGGGCTTTGTCATTAAGGGGTTAATCTTGTTTTATGTATTTTAGAAAATCTAATTTCTGTTGAAGTTTTCCCCTGGGGAATACATGACAAGCGGGAAGATCTGTGAGCTTTTACACTATTTTATGTTAATCCTATTCTGCAAACAAACGGAAGCCTCTTGTGCTGTAGGAAACTTCGATCTTCCCCCAGCTAATATCATAGTTTGAACTAAAATCAGCATGTTTTTAATTTCTGGATTAGCTGATAAGCAAGCCCTTTTATTTTACGAGCAACAAAGTGAGATTGGCTAAATTGCTTTGTTTTATAAAATCATTAAATCAAATAAAACTGGCCTTTTATTCATTCTGTTTTATGCATTATCGAGTAATATTTGTTTCTCCATTTGGATTGTAATCTTTTGGAGGCGTATATAATTGAGATGGAAGCCATCTCCTCCTCTCGCCACCATTCAGTGCGGATAGATATATTGATTTTTCTTGTAAAGGTCATATAAATGCGCCTTGCTCTTTGCTCTGGCCACTCATTTCTCATTCTGTTTTTCGAGGGCTGGTGGGAGCTGGTGAAAAAAATAAATATTGCCTGTGAATAACTAGTTCCCAGACCTTTTCCCAGGCCAGTTACAAGAACGAAATATCGGCTGCCTAATCTCCAGTCTCAGACGGTTTTTTTTTGCCAGTCTGCTGTGAGGTGCCCGGGGACATGTGAGAGTATAATGGTTAGAACCCAAGTGAATGAGTCCGACGAGGGTCATTGCCACTATCAGATCCTGCGCTGAGTTTCTTTCTTTCATTCGTTTGAGTTTGTACCGTGGCAGTACCGTTAGTGAGTTGTGGTGATCTTGATCTGATTCTCAGGGTGCCCGTCAGCCTTTTATGGAAAGGACTGTGCCAACGTCTGCCAGTGCCACAATGGAGCAGACTGTGACCATATCACCGGGCAGTGCACATGTAGAACCGGATTCACAGGGAAGCACTGTGAGCAAAGTAAGTCCTCTGGCCGGCAGGGAGGTTTGTAGATGAAACCCTTTGCAATCATATATTTGAACCCCTAGAACAATTCTGTAAAGTCAGTGTGGTTGAGCGTTACTTTCCAGTCTGTGTTTCCTCTATATGTGTAACCGGCATTACCGCTACTTTTCAGTATCCACTGGGAGTTAAAGGACTGTGCCAATGGATAATGTCCAGTAGCCCTCCTACGCTGCTCTCTTCTACCCGCATTCAGAGCTTAAAACCTCTTTGATCGCCGGATTTAGAATTTTTGGCAGCTACCTGCATATCCCTGGCTGTTCGTTCAGTGCACCCCTGTCGTCTGTTATTTTATTTTCTCCTAATCGGGTCCTGATAAAAATGTGTATTGTCAGGAAGGTGTGCACACTTTCAAAATAAAATGCATTGTTCTATTTTTTATTCATTTCAAATATACCCCCTCTAAACATAATACCATTGATAACAGCAGGTCGGGCTAATTGTAAAAGTGTTTGTTGGTTCACGTGTTTCTCCTGCGTCCTCCACCCACGCTTAACCCTTTCAGACCCTTCTCAAACAGAGTCCAATGTTTCTATAACAGGAGAGAGCAGAGGTCTAATGAGATGCAAGCCTTGGGATATCGTCTATGTATCTTGTGTGTTCCTACTGCCATGCAATGCGATCTAACATTTATGTCGATCCCTCAGAGTGCCCTCCAGGGACATTCGGATACGGCTGCCGTCAACTTTGCGAGTGTTTGAATAATGCCACCTGTGACCATGTAACCGGGACCTGTTATTGTAACCCTGGATTCAAGGGCATCCGCTGTGACCAGGGTGAGCACTATGGATGTGCAATTCTTCAGCGTTTGAACGTTGGGAGAAAGGAGAGTGACGTGTGAGCTTTAGAGCTTACTGAGTATTTTTAAGCGCACCTATGATGGAAATGTAGCTTTTTGAGTTAGTCAAACTTCTGGAAAATGCATATGCTAAATATTATTTTTACAGCTTGTATCTGTATGCCATCGGCATTCAGATAAACAGCGGGATTCGGAATTAAATGTTTGGCCATGCATTTAAACTAATTGAAACATATTCCACATCACTAAGAATTTGCCTCAAAAATACATTCTTGAAAATATCCTCTAAGGTTGATTAAAGAAATTTATTGACTGCAAGTTAGTTTTTATTAGCCAAGAGGTTTTAGAGGCAAATACAGCTCCAGACCCTCCGGAGTTGACCGCTTTACGTAATAAATCTGAGAAGCATTAATAATAGGCCTTTCCTTTTATCTACAGCAAACACATTCCTCAGAGATGTACAATTTGGTGATAAAATAACATTTTTACATTTTACTTACATCCAATTATAGACTCACAGAAATCGTAGCACTACATGCGCAATAATGAAAATAAGGCACAGAAGTGCATATGGTAGGACCTGCAGAAATGGTAACAAAACTAGATAACTACCATATCTGCCAGGAGACTGGGATAATGGCGGCCGATCTGTGGGCATCCAGTCTTTTTGATCTCTCAGTAGGGTTAGTGATGTGAACGTTACCCACTTGCTGAGATCCTTTAGAAAAGTTCACAGTGGACTAAAATGGTCTGATTTATACCATAAGATATTGTCTTTGGGAGGACCCTTTGCTCTGAAAAGAACCTCTTCTGCAGAAACAGTCCAGCTTCAACTTTAACCATGTTTCCAAGTTGTCTGTAACCAGTGTTGCTTATTTGACCTGTAATGGCAGATGAAATATTTGTGTGATTTTTTTCCTCTCATGTTCCACTTTTATTAGCCGCTCTCATGATGGAGGAATTAAACCCTTACACTAAAATCAGCCCGGCACACGGCTCTGAGAGACACTCAGCTGGAGCAATCATTGGTGTCATAATATTACTACTGATCATCATGACTCTGCTTGGACTCTTCCTTTGGTACCGTCAGAGGCAGAAGGACAAAGACCATGACATGCCCAACGTGTCCTACACACCAGCCATGCGCATGACCAGCACGGATTATTCACTCTCAGGTACAGTACGTGCCACTGGAAATTATTCCTCACAAAATAAATAAATGTTATAGGTAAATGGATTCAACATTGTATTTACTGTCATCTGTGTACATTTTGTTTGAGGATACTCATACACAGTATGTGTAATGTATATGTATATGCACAGATATAATTTGGGGATCTAGAACAATAGATTGACACAAATGTATCCGCAGTGATGTAATTTTTTAATTCCAGTTGTTGTATTGTGTATTGGTTTAGTTTGTTGTGAGTTTAATCACACAAGTATTCTCTTTTGGCCTCCTTACCTATAGTTACGTGGGCTCACTTAGACACAGCTTTACTGCACAGCATAGAGTTGGAATATACAAGCCTGAAGTTTCAACCTACTGACAGCTGTTTGATCTTATCCTAACATAAAAGATACATAGCATATATAAAATCTATAGGCATATATAAACGCGCTTTGATACAAGACAAGATAGGATGCCCAGAGCGAGAGATTATTGAAGCATCCAATCGGGGTCGAAAAAGCAAAAATAGGAAGCCAATGAATGTTGGCAAAACAAAGCACCCTTCCTTTTGAACCCCTGGTGGGAGGTTTTAACCCCTTCAGGACCGGGATTTTGATACTAACGTGTCGCTAAAGGACCGGAGCCGTTTTTGTGTTTTTGCCATGTCTTTCTTCAACTGTAATTTCTCTCTTATCAATTGGTGCACCCACACAAATCATATATTGTTTTTTTTAGGACAAGTAGGGCTTTCATTTGAAACCATATTAAGCTGGGTAGTACATTGTTTTGTTTGAAATAAACTGGAAAAAGTGGTGAAAAAAACGCATTTTTTTACAGTTTTGTATACATATAAATTGTACACACATTGAACCAATGGGAAAAAATTATCCCAAATATATTCATTAAGTTGTCCTGATTTGGAAACCACCCAACATGGCCAGGATTTTCATCTATTTTGACCAGTATAGGGCAAATATTGCTAGGCATGCATCGTGTTTTTGAAATGTAATTTTTTGCAAATTTGGCATGGTAGTCTAATAACTGCAATAGTTGTCACAGATACTGATTATCCCCCCAAAATTATATGTTTATGAAAAGTAGATAAGTCAAGGTGTACAACTAGGGTCATTTTGACACTTTTCAAACAGGGATTTTATCGCCAGTTGCTGCCAAATTTTGAGGTATTTTTATATTTTTTTGGTTATTTTTGCATATGTTGCAATGTTGCTTTAGATTTTATATTATATTTTGTATAGAATATGTGCAACTGCAGAAAAAAACACCAAATTGTGTTCACCAACATCCCCCGGTTCCAACAAGGCCTCACATGCATGGTTCATGCATTTTTTGAGGAAGCTATGAGGGCAAAACTGGAACATGCGCATTTTCGTTTTCATATTTGGAATTTTCAGAAATTGGTTTCCTGGGCCCATATCCCATTTGGGACATTTTGGAAGCCCCCCGCTGTAAATTACCCCATAAAAGTATATATTTATGAACAGTAGACAAGTCAAGGTGTTCAACTAGGGTAGTTTTGACAGTTTTCAGCTAGCCATTTCTTCACTGATGTCTGCCAAACTTCACAGGGAAATTATTTTATTGCGTTTTTAACGCATACATTTCAATGTTGCACTGAATTTCTTGCACACCATAAGTGCAACAGTGGAAGAAAACACCACATTTTGTTCACCAAGATCCCCTGATTCCAACAAGACCTCACATGCATGGTTCATGCATTTTTTGAGGAAGCTATGAGGGCAAAACTGGAACATGTGCATTTACATTTTTTTAAATATTTTTTTTATCAGATTACTTGTAAGTGACAGGTTTAGGCCGCTGACATCAATCAGGGAGACCGATCAATAATCAGCGACTTAAAATGTCACCGACAAGTGATCAGGTAATAATTATGATTATTTCATTTATTAATAATTTGTGTTTTTTCATAATTACCCTAGATGACCCCTCTCTCTTTGTAGAGCAGGGTCATCCGTGGGCTGCCATAATGATCCGATCACTCCTATTGGCCAGGAGCGATCTGATCAGCCCAGCCCAGCCCAGCATTTGACCTGGAAGCACCCTGGACTTTCAGGTCAGTGCTGTTATTTTTTTTTTTTATTATTATTATTTTATTAATTTTTTTAAATTAATTTTTTAAATTTTTTTTATTATTATTATTATTTTTTTTACATTTTTTTTAACTCTTTCAATGCTGATGCTCCATTGAAGCACAGCATTGACTGATATTTAGTCCCCACAAGCTTGTGGGGACTAATATTAACCCCTGCAATGCTGCGATGGGGGTCATACACAATCGCAGCATTGAAGGGGTTAATTGAGGAAGAGGGGGGGTAGGGGTTAACTGAGGAAGGGTGGGGGGGGTCTGGTCTCCACACTCATGTGGAGACCAAAGAACCCTGTCTCCCTGTCCCTGAAGCTGCCTCTGGCAGCTGGGACACAATCTCCAATAGACATTCAATGCCGCGATCGTGGTATTGAAGGGGTTAACGCTGCACTGACGCTCTCATGGAGCGATCAGGCAGCAGGGGGGTGTTGGATCAGGTCCCCACACTTGTGTGGGGACCCATTCAACACCCCCCCCCTTCCCTGAAGCTGCCTGTGGCAGCTGAAACCGCGATTGCAGATCTTTCTGCAATCGCTGTTTCTGCCTACAAAATCACTCCGTGGGAGTGATCGTAGGCTTGGGGGCGTGTTTAGACAGGCTGTGCTGTCTGCCCAGGAGTCCTGGGCAGACAGCAGCAGCAGCGCCCCCCGCGATCACCGCGATTGTGGTGATGTGGGGGCGTTTTTTGGAGGAGACGTACCTGGTACGTCCCGGTCTACCGGTGACTGTTAACCAGGAAGTACCAGGTACGTCCCGGTACGGAAGGGGTTAAAATGCTTCTGGTGCATATTAAAGGGACAGCGAAATGTCCCCGGCACCCCCTCTACAGGAAGTACCTTCATATGCATTCTTCCAAAACAAAAGAAAAAAACCCTCTTACGTGACACAGAAGCTGCACTCCTGCTGCAGGGACAGCCCCCCTCATCCGTGGTCCAACATTTGGTGCCACTGGTTGTAATGCTTGCCCTGCATGCGCACAGGGGTGTAAACAAGTGCCCACGTGACACATTTGCCTAGCCAGCGCTGGAGTATATAATGTTCAGGGATATAGCTGAGGGGCGGGTGGTGCAAATGCATATGGAGAGATTTGATGCCATGTCCCAGTGCGCAGCATGGTGGACGGCAGCCAAGCAGGTGAGCGCAGCCGGTTTGTTGGCCTCGGTAAGCCCTATAGCTGTGCCCAGCCGGATAAGTCTCTGCACACACACTAAGACTCAAGGTATGTCACTGTTGGCTCCTTACCCGTGGTTATATGGGCTCCTAAACTTTCATGTGTCTGCTGTTTGAGGTGCTGCGGTAAAGCATAGTATGGGGTTCTACCTACATGCGGTTTTCAGTATTTCCAGATCTCATCAGTATGGGATAGGAACGATTTTGGCTTATCCACGTGAACATTGAACAGTGTATAGCCAACAATTATGTATTATGGGCAGACGCACAAAACTGACAATGGGTGCTATGAATGTAGTAGACTATTTCATGTCACTAGAGGGCGCTCTTGAGCACAGAACCGTTTCCTCAGCCACCGCAGCGCCTCTTTATTCACTGTGAATATTAAAAGCAAGAAAATCTAGTCTTGCTGATTAATTCACCTAGGGGATGCCCAAATAATATGGATTACAATAAGTAGTATGAGGCGGTGCTATGACAGCATGAAGTTTTATCTCACACTGTGTTAATTAATCTATGTGTTGAAATAATTAAAAATGCAGGTTTACACATAATAAATTACCGGTATATCCATGTGCTAAAATAATTTTTAAAAGGCACATTTACACGCACAAATTAATCTGTGCTTTTAGCATAATTAAGAACCACGTTTACACATAATAAATAATAAACTCGCAACCTATTCACAAACCTGGCATTTTACC
This sequence comes from Spea bombifrons, assembly GCF_027358695.1. NCBI lineage: Eukaryota > Metazoa > Chordata > Amphibia > Anura > Pelobatidae > Spea > Spea bombifrons. The sequence continues at coordinate 92,466,682 of NC_071090.1, read as the reverse complement.
TTCCACGTCTTTAAAACATCTCCTCTTGACTGAGTGAAATTTATATCAAGTTTGGATGTAAACTAACTAGTAATTGTAAGGGGAAAATAAGCACCCTATGCATATGAGGTATATTATTGGTGAATAATTAATTTGCATATGGTGCCTCATGATGATGTCACAAAATTTGGCTATATTTGGCAAGGCGCGGTGGTCTGCAAACATTCTGATCGGAATACATTCGAAAAGGTGGTCTCTGCCCCATAGAGCTTACAGTGTAAGTATGACTGTCCTAGACATAACAAAACTTCCTAGCACATTACACAAAATCGATCATATTTGTTATTTAATTCCTCGAAAAATGTAAACACAGAAGCACAGTGTTTCCTTTTGCTACAGACAACATCTCAACCTCTCAGTACCCTCTCTTTGTGATACATGTCTGCCAGCTAAGACTAAGCACTCCCCCATTAAAATAAATCGGGTATATAACTCATAAATTATTCAAAACCAAAAAATGATATTGTATTTCTAATAATATTTGTAATTATTTTCAATTAAAGAGTTACACTCAACATAGTCAATGAACCCTTTTATATTGTGAATTAAATTAAATAGTATAGTACTATAGATATGGTATTTCCAGGAAGCTATTTTGTATGTTTACCAAAGCTATTAGTGCTTTAAAGTTAACTTTGTTAACAAGGTATTAAAACTTATTTTCCCAACCTGATTCCACCATCAAGGTTGTAACTGAGCAAGATACAAGAGATAGTACAATTTATGTTCCCTGTTACAGGATTCTGCGTGCGATGTTCATCTCTCCGAACGAAGGAAATAGTTCATTAATTTCATCTTGTTTATAACACGCTGTGTTTCCCAGGGCTAGAGTTATACTCCAAGCATCTCTATGTTTAAAGGCCACCTAGCACCCTATATTTTCAAAACACTTACTACTAATAATGGCGCATGCCCAGCGTAATAAATAAAAAAAACAGTTTTTTTCATACCAGCAATTCCTTAATGTCTGAAATATTTACATTTTTTAATATCCTTTTCTATATTTTTTTCTATTTAACAAACTGTACAGGCTAGGGCCTGATACAAATAATATGAATTTTCAGTTATACCCCTGTGATGTTTACACCGTATCATTCTGGCTCTGAGGGCTTCATGCCTCCGTACTGACTGCCACTTCTTACTGTCTAAATATAGGTGCCTGTGGAAACGACAGACGGCAGAACACGTACATTATGGAAAACGGCTTCAAAGGTAGGGGAGCTATGAGAACACAAAGTAGAACGGCATCGGCTTTACCCCAAGCCAGCAGTGTTTGGAATTTAATTTACTGGGAACCATTAACATGTTATATGGCTAAATGCTTTCACAATTTCAGAATGATAGTATTTACGATATGATATGTAGTATCTATTCTGAGAACTATAAAATTGGCTAGATGACCAAATGTCTTACTCTACACATTACCCTGTGCAACTCTGCCCCACTAATGTGCAGCTCTGTGCGACTCTGCCCCACTAATGTGCAGCTCTGTGCAACTCTCCCCCATTACTGCCCTCCTATAATTCAGACTAGAAGAGTTAATATATTACCTGCATATGATTCATATTCTCTCTCCCTACCATACAAAATATTATTATTTACTTCTACAGAAAAAGCTGCTTAACCCCTTCCGTACCGGGACGTACCTGGTACTTCCTGGTTAACAGTCACCGGTAGACCGGGACGTACCAGGTACGTCTCCTCCAAAAAACGCCCCCACATCACCACAATCGCGGTGATCGCGGGGGCGCTGCTGCTGCCGTCTGCCCAGGAGTCCTGGGCAGACAGCACAGCCTGTCTAAGCCCTCCCCCAAGCCTACGATCACTCCCACGGAGTGATTCTCTAGGCAGAAACAGCGATTGCAGAAAAATCTGCAATCGCTGTTTCAGCTGCCACAGGCAGCTTCAGGGAAGGGGTGGGGGTGTTGAATGGGTCCCCACACAAGTGTGGGGGCCTGATCCAACACCCCCCTGCTGCCTGATCGCTCCATGAGAGCATCAGTGCAGCGTTAACCCCTTCAATGCCGCGATCGCTGCATTCAATGCCGCGATCGCGGCATTGAAGGGGTTAATTCCCGTTTTTTAGGGGGTTCTGCTACTGGTGGTCTGCCTGGAAGCCCAGGCAGACCTCCAGCAGCAAAAACGAACCCCCAGAAGTCCTCTGATCAGCCCTGTAGGGCTGATCAGAGAGACTCCTCTCCCACAATCTCCAGTCCACTGGAGATTGTGTCCCAGCTGCCAGAGGCAGCTTCAGGGACAGGGAGACAGGGCTCTTTGGTCTCCACATTAGTGTGGAGACCAGCCCCCCCACCCCCACCCCCCATAGTTAACCCCTACCCCCCCCCTTCCTCAATTAACCCCTTCAATGCTGCGATTGTTTATGACCCCCATCGCAGCATTGCAGGGGTTAATATTAGTCCCCACAAGCTTGTGGGGACTAAATATCAATCAATGCTGTGCTTCAATGGAGCATCAGCATTGAAAGAGTTAAAAAAAAAAAAAAATTAAAAAATAATTTTTTTTAAAAAAATACTAATAAAATAATAAATAAAAAAAATAATAAAAAAATAATAAAAATAATAATAAAAAAAATACCAGCACTGACCTGAAAGTCCAGGGTGCTTCCAGGTCAAATGCTGGGCTGATCAGATCGCTCCTGGCCAATAGGAGTGATCGGATCATTATGGCAGCCCACGGATGACCCTGCTCTACAAAGAGAGAGGGGTCATCTAGGGTAATTATGAAAAAACACAAATTATTAATAAATGAAATAATCATAATTATTACCTGATCACTTGTCGGTGACATTTTAAGTCGCTGATTATTGATCGGTCTCCCTGATTGATGTCAGCGGCCTAAACCTGTCACTTACAAGCAATCTGATAAAAAAAATATTTAAAAAAATGTAAATGCACATGTTCAAGTTTTGCCCTCATAGCTTCCTCAAAAAATGCATGAACCATGCATGTGAGGTCTTGTTGGAATCAGGGGATCTTGGTGAACAAAATGTGGTGTTTTCTTCCACTGTTGCACTTATGGTGTGCAAGAAATTCAGTGCAACATTGAAATGTATGCGTTAAAAACGCAATAAAATAATTTCCCTGTGAAGTTTGGCAGAAACGAGTGAAGAAATGGCTAGCTGAAAACTGTCAAAACTACCCTAGTTGAACACCTTGACTTGTCTACTGTTCATAAATATATACTTTTATGGGGTAATTTACAGCGGGGGGCTTCCAAAATGTCCCAAATGGGATATGGGCCCAGGAAACCAATTTCTGAAAATTCCAAATGTGAAAACGAAAATGCGCATGTTCCAGTTTTGCCCTCATAGCTTCCTCAAAAAATGCATGAACCATGCATGTGAGGCCTTGTTGGAACCGGGGGATGTTGGTGAACACAATTTGGTGTTTTTTTCTGCAGTTGCACAAATTCTATACAAAATATAATATAAAATCTAAAGCAACATTGCAACATATGCAAAAAAACCCAAAAAAATATAAAAATACCTCAAAATTTGGCAGCAACTGGCGATAAAATCCCTGTTTGAAAAGTGTCAAAATGACCCTAGTTGTACACCTTGACTTATCTACTTTTCATAAACATATAATTTTGGGGGGATAATCAGTATCTGTGACAACTATTGCAGTTATTAGACTACCATGCCAAATTTGCAAAAAATTACATTTCAAAAACACGATGCATGCCTAGCAATATTTGCCCTATACTGGTCAAAATAGATGAAAATCCTGGCCATGTTGGGTGGTTTCCAAATCAGGACAACTCAATGAATATATTTGGGATAATTTTTTCCCATTGGTTCAATGTGTGTACAATTTGTATGTATACAAAACTGTAAAAAAATGCGTTTTTTTCATTTTTTCACCACTTTTTCCAGTTTATTTCAAACAAAACAATGTACTACCCAGCTTAATATGGTTTCAAATGAAAGCCCTACTTGTCCTAAAAAAAACAATATATGATTTGTGTGGGTGCACCAATTAATAAGAGAGAAATTACAGTTGAAGAAAGACATGGCAAAAACACAAAAACGGCTCCGGTCCTTTAGCGACACGTTAGTATCAAAATCCCGGTCCTGAAGGGGTTAATGTTATCTAGCCCTTTCTATTGTCCTGTTTTATAACTTTATACTTTATCGGTATATCTTTGATACAGCAGGTGTATTATTATATAATGACGGGATGTTGAGCAGTATTCAGACCCCTTACCAATTCTCTCATGTTACTGAATTACACATGGTACATTGCAAATCCATCCTGTATGATACTTTATCTAAAAACACTGGAACTTCATATTCACTTTTATTGTGGTAACATTTTATTTATGAACATACAAAAAATGTTGTTGCAAAATATTCAAGCCATAAACATTTGGTTAGAGACAACATTTCAATGCAACAGCTTTGGGTACCATCTTTGGAAAAAGACACTATGCAGGCAGAATCACAGCATCTCCGGATACAAAGTGTCCATAATGACAGCACATGTCTGCCGAGTGCAGCAATAGCGGTATCTCCACCCGCTACAATGAAACTCAATGAATGAGCTGATACTCGCGCACCTCGTAGGAGAGCGATAATTTCCAAACATAATCCAAGGTAAAATCATAAGCTTTATTCTAGTATAATTAAAGCACTACGGCATGAGAAGAACGCAGTCTCACGCGTTTCACTTTATAAGGCTTCATTATACACAACGACAAAGAAAACACCTTAATTTATAACGGCCTGATCACCTGAGAAGTGGGCAAAACATCCAGCTCTTTCTCATGTGTGCCATCAACATATTAATAAATGAATGATTAACCCTTAATTACCTGAACATTGTAAACAATAAATATCAGTATAAAAGGATAGCAGCTATACACAATCATAATGACATTTATTCCAATTCAGTAAATAATTAGTCCTAATTACTAATTATAAAACTGCATTAACTTCATGGGTTATATCAAGCCCAGTTAATTTAATGTCACATGAATAAATTAATGGTAGCCCAAATAATTCATGAATAAATAGAATGACTAAATGTAATGATGCTGGGATTCCACAAACTACTCAACATAACAATTTAATCCCCACTCTCTGTTAATACCTGTTGGCAGTGGCGTAACTACGGAGGTCACAACCGCATGCCACAGAGCTCTCCTCATGCCGGTTCATAATTGTTCAGAAAAGGCCCTTCCGTTCCGGACCACGCCAGTCCAGGTGAGAAGGGCCCTTTCTAAACTATTTTGAACTATCATGGGGAGACAGGAAAATAGCAGGGTCACGTTATGTCACGTGACGCTGCGGTGAAACCAAGGCTGCCTGCACACTGTGCAAGCAGACGGACAGAAAGCTGCAGGAGAGGCAAGGAGGCGTGGGCAGTAGGGAAGGCGGTAGTGTTTCAGCTGGCTATAGAACTACAGCTCCCATAATGCACCAGTGATTATCATTCAGTCATAGACTAGTTGAGCATCATAGGAGTTGTAGCTCCACAACAGAAGGAGTACTGTCTAGTGGCTGCCCCTGTTTTAAACAATCTCATCAAATGACGTCTGCTCATCTCACCAAACCTCACATTGTCCACAGTTTGCTGAGTTGATGACACTTACTTTCTAGGCATCACTCCATGATTCATGTAGGGAAAGCTGGGTGTAAGTAGACTAGTGCGAATGAATCTGTGCGGACAGAAAAGGGAAAAGACTAATCTCGTTACACATGATTTCAGTATAGGATTCCCCAAACCAATGAGCGCCAGAAAGGTGAACAGTGAAATTATCCCTTTGCCATTCAAATGGTTAAACAAAACATGATCTCTGTTTTCCGATTTTGACCTCTTGTTCTAAGATTTCTCCTTCTTGGAAATATACGTACCTCTTAAAGTCTTCTTTATAAAAGCATTAATAAAGTTTTATATTCAAAGTATTTCTATGTATTGGAATTTAGCATTAATGCACCTATTCGCATTAAGAGGGACGAGAGGTAGTGGCTAATATAACAGAGGGAAAAAGCATGGAAGCCATAGCAATCATGTGATATCATTCCAGAGGGAGAAGCAGGGACAATTTACTGGATTAGGCAATCGCTCATTAAGGAAAACCAGTATTAGTGAATAAGTTCATCAATACCAGGATCCTTAGTAATGAGCATTCCTGGAAACTCCCAGGGTTTCTCCCAGAGACTCCAGGAGAAGAGCCAGTTCTCCTGGTCGACAACCGAATCCTCCGGGTTGCGGGAGCTGGGTCCTGACACGCCCCACTCCCCGCCCATTTCCCCCTTATATGGCGTGTCCCATGATGTCAGGGGAATGCCCAAGATGTCAATGGGAACACTCACTGGCATCAGCGGGTAGTCCTGGCCGCATCCTGCAAGGGTAGGATCTGGGTAGTCGGAGCCCAAAAGTTCCCAGGTAATGAGTTAGATGATTGAGGACTAGAAATATACAATGTGACAGCAGATACGATTTCTCCTCCTCTGAAATACCTTTGAAACTTCCCTCCTATACTTTGTAAAAATGTTTGTTTAAATGTTTTAGACTCCCATGCTCAGCTTATTTACACATCTGCCCATTGCACACATTAAAGGCAGAGCTTGCAAACAAAAGAGCTCTTTATCTACTCATCAATGAAACGGTGCTTCCCCATTTTATTGTTTAAGCTTTTATTGTGACTATGAAAAACTTTTAACTTCCTCATCCTGACTCCGAGTGGGTGCTTTCTGTTGGTTACCAGAGAATTAAAGATAACGTCCCGTGGAAAAAATATTATTCGGCTTGAGCATTAAACCCATCGCTGTATATAGTAGTGTAGGTTAAAGTTGACAAAAAATTTGCTCCAATAAACTTCCTTTATCTGCAGACCTGGAGGCTGCCATTGTTGCCAGTGATGGGATATTTTGGGTGACTTTTGGGTTCTTTATGGCAGTACTAATGAGGTCCGCTCCTCCGTAAACCATCATTGGTCAACAGTGTCTGGCAGGCTGATGGTAGATGTTTGATAGATTAGGCTAAAACAACTAGAATGCATACAGATGGCATTCGAAATTATATTATGCAAAAGCTAGAAATGTTTTAAAAAAGAAAACAGCATATTTTTAAAAACTTTTTTTTATTTATTTATTACTTGATCTGATGCTGGTAATAAAAATGGTGGGAGTTCCTCATTTAAGCTCTAAATTAACCAGGTTGTTCATATGTAGGTGATCTACAGTAGATCTTCCCAAAGGTAGATCTCTAGCTGTTTAAATAACCCTCAGCCAGAAATATACTTTCAAGCAGTCCTGCAGTAGATTACATCCCCGTGAAATCATACCATTTAGAAGTCATTGGAACTGCTTCATACATAACGTTATGTGGAATTGAAAAGGTTCTTATTTTGTGGACATCTGTCAAAGGTTTATGGCAGTTGTAGTCCATCAGCCAGAGGCCAATATCTGACGTTCTCTAAGCAACTGGACCTTGTAACTCAGGTCATTTTGGGATTAGTGTTTCTGTTTTCTAGATAGGAATTTGGATAAATGCTACAAGGTAAGGCGGTAAGGCGGTAAGGCAACAGGTCCACCAGTTGCGGTACTCACATCGCTTGGTTGTACAAACCTTGTTCCTATTTACTAACGCTGGAATCTCTGAACCTTTCTTCATTCGTTCAAATCCTGGCTTGTTCTCTACATTTTCCTGCTCCTCTTCCATCTTGCACACATTGCTTTGAGGCTAATTCATGCGCTGCCAGTTGCTCTGTCATAAACTGCCATTCATTGACGGGTATCTCAGAGGAGACGCACAGAAGTTTACCAACTTCTTAGCACCAGTTCCTGCTTTAGCGCCTACTATTCTACCTACAGTGACCTCCATCACTGAGTGCGCTGATCTTCCCCCCTTCTTATTCAGTCTCATTTTCTCTGTACAGACAGTATTCCTTGTCTGTAAAACCCCTGCTGCTTCTCTGTTTCACACACAAGTCAGTTCTCTATTGCGATCCCCGCATTAGTGAAAGGGTTCTAGATTCCTAGCCTACTCCTCTTCCTCAGCCTCCCCTTTCTGCCTCCCCCCTCGCTGCCTCCTGAGCCCTAGCCTGCCCCCCAATTTCTTTGACTTGTGTTTGTTGCTTCTTGCAGATTGTGTGAAAGAGTCAGGGTGCGGCTCCAGCACCTGCTCACTAAGCAGCACTGAGAACCCTTATGCAACCATTACAGACCCCCCTGTGCAGCCCACCAAACACTCAGAGAACAGCTACGTGGAAATGACATCTCCTGTCCACACAGACGCCCCATACTCAGATATACCACCCTCATCCAAAGCTAACAAAAATATATATGACGTGGGTAAGTGCCAGAAACCATGCCAGCCGTGCACGTGCATATACATGTATACATATACATGTAGGGGACCCTCTACACACGGATAGAACACCTTAAGAGGAAATGTGTTTTACCTTCCCGGTTTATATTCTCATCTGCCTTTCTAAATTGCCCCTGCCCCCTTAAAGTTTGGTAACAATGCGTGTGTGTATTTAATATGTATACATGCACACTATGTCTATCTATGTAAATGTATCTTTATATGTTGTGTGTGTAATTGAACCATAATATGGATGAAGACACACTTACAACAAATATACACCTGGCCGTGACTTATTTTTACTTCATTTATAGTTATGGAGCTCCTACTTTTCAATATCACTGTTTGACTACATTTTGCTCACCTGCTGTGGCATTCATTGGCTTTTTGATCATTTTATTGTGCATTTGGCAATTAGAAACAAGCCTGACATGGAGGTAGGTGGACCTGATGTCATTCGGCTAAGAGGGAATCTCACTAATCTCTCTTTAATAATTCCCAGTATTATATTACTGCTACCGTAGGGCAGATTGAGGCTTTAAATTACTTGGTAAAACAAACTTGGACGATACAGCGACTACCAAATTCTGCTAAAACTGTTTATTGACTGAAGAACCCTGCAGCTGCCTGTAGACTCAACACTGAACTTGGCATGGACTGAGCTGCTTAGGGATCCTGATGAGTTCTATTGAGTTGTAATTCTAGTCATATAGGGAGTAAATGAAAAGAACATAGCATGGAGAGAATGCTCCCATGTTTATTTCTGCCACCGGACTGTTGGTTATAGGTTGGTTGTGATGAAGACCAAATGAGATATGATAAAGTAGAACTCAAAAAGTAGCAAGTAGTCTGATGGACATTTGTCTATTGTCTTGTGTGAGTAGACCTAGTTATATGATTTGAAATTCTGCATATCTGATCAGATCCATGATCTAAAATTCCTAAAGTATCTAGGTCCTCTAACTTATCTTGTTCTCCCAGCTTCCCAAACCCAAAATGCTCCTAGGGGCACTATCACATAATCAATTGGCTGCTTGGGATCCCATTAGAGGACTGAGATTTGAGACCAATGTGACACGGTTTATAATATTAATGTACTATAATAAGCTTTTCACAGCCTGTGTATAACCAAATCCATGTGACAGGCCCATTGTGTCAGTAGCTATCTGTAACATAGAGCTATATTATTATTATTATTTATTTGTTTTATATAGCCCCATCATCTTCCATAGCACTGTACAATGGGTATACAGGACATAAGAAGTAGTTAATCACATAACAATTTGACTTACAGAACAACAGACGAGGAGGGCCCTGCTCAAACAAGTTTTTCATCTAGAGATTTGAAGTTATAGTTGTTCATTTACTGAAATATCTTTTAAATTAACCTGCTGTGGACTTGCTAGCTATATTTTAGACACCAAGTTAAGGTATCTCCTTACTAGGTTTTTCACGCCTTGCATAACAATTCACAAAGTTGGACATGTTTAAGCTTCTCCATATTTTCATTAAAGGAAGTTTCAATACAGAAGCTTGTAAATCTTGAAATATAATCTACTCCCTGAATGGCTGTAATAGTTTGTAATAGTTTGATGAAGGAATCCTGCTGCCGGTCATCTTCTGTTATTTTGTGGGCTTTCATTTCTGTCTCTAAATGCCTTTCTCGGATGTTATATAGTTTACTGAATAACCATTTGAGAATAATTCCTATTAGAGGTCATATAACATATCCCTCTTAGATTTTTATTTATTTGTTAATTTTGCCTTAGAAGAAACTCTGCCTGGGTTTGTTCTTCATAATATGTCTACAATGCAGTAACACACAATAGTTTCTTATTATATTATATAGAATCTACAAATGTAGGTAGAACAAAATCTGACTTTAATGCATATTTATTGGAGTTCCAATATTGCACAGTTGTGTTGTGTTTTGATCCATAACATTTGTATGTAATATATTATATATAATAGAGTTATTTATTGGATATATAAATCCCATTTTTAAGTTATGGGAACAATGTGGCTGCCTTCCGAATCTCTTCATTTTTTTCTCTCTCAGTTGTGGGTGCTTGCTGTAAAAATGGCGTGTGTGCTAATTCTAATAAAAACAGAAAAAATGACATCAGACCGTGCTCATCCAACCTCTGGATTCCTGTGTCCAGATCTAATATTGTAGTTTAAAAGTAGTAGTAGTTAATAATCAAGAGCACTAAATCAATTCTTTATTGATCCATCCTTCGATAAGGATAAGATAAGAGGCAGATGTCCACCATAATGGGAGAGAGAACCCCCAGACAGGGAGGTGAAACGTCAGATGTATTTCATGCTTAGGAGCGCTTAATCATTGGTGCCATAAAAGTAGTGGTTAGTCTGGAAATGGAGTGATTGGTGGTATATCCAATCCAGTATTGGCTTCCTCATTGGAAAATTTCATTTTTTATGGAAAAAAGAAACTGCTACTCCAATTACTTTGCACCTAGGCCTTCTGTTCTTAGGCCAATCCTGACGTCCTAAAAGACTCCAACCACGCTCAGCCAGCCCATAGCGATTGGAGCACCACAATGTCTGCCCTTTTTGGAATTCTTTTTGAGAGTTTGTACTTTGCCTCGTCTCAGTTCAAACATTTCAATGTAACGTTGCTTGATTAATATCTACTGAGAAATCTAGTTATCTCATACTTTATAGCTCTAGCTGTTAGTTACAATAATTAGATTTTGTATTAATCTGAAGCAAAACTGTACCATTTCCAGCCAACATTCACAAAGGCAAGTATTTAATATGAAACGTCTACTTTTGGGGAAGGAATGTTGCGGACTCATTTTTCGATCACTCTCATTCTACTGAATGCAGGCTTCCTTAATTCAGGATGCATTATAATAGGGGGAAGCTTATATTCAGTAGAATAAATGTCCCATCCCTGACTAGTTTGGGAAAGTTCTGTTTGAATGCCACAATTTTATGGTTGATCGTTGATCGTTATAGGTGTTTTTTCCCCCAAGAATGTTTCATACTGAACCTATGATATTATTTTAGTTATCGGTCTATATTATCATTGATTAATATAGGAGAGTTGTTACGTTACTTCCGGGTTTGTGTTTTAATAGAACAGCATATTCGTGCTGTAAAAGCAATCAGCATTTTGTGGAGGAAGTAGAACATTGTTTATTGTAATCCTATCCCTCGTACCTTCACCCTCCTTTTCCTTCCAGGCTTCCGCTCATTTTCCGCATTATCACTGGGTTTTTTTTCTTCATTACCAAGTAAAAGCACTCACCCATGACACATCGCAGACGCCGCTAATCCTACAGCCAGTTATAAGACTTTATGTTAATTCTGGACGCTAGCACCTTGAGCTGTATCAAAGTACAGGTGCTGTTTCTGGTGAGGTATAAGGCTGACTCATTATTGATTATTCAGCTGAGTAGACGCTACCAGGGTCAGAGAACCTACAGCCTCAGCAGATTTATCCCGCTTCCTTGTGGAGTCACACAAAGCAAACCAGGAGGAGGGATGGGCTGGATCTACTGTATATAGATATATATATATATATATATATATATAGATAGATATTATATAGTGAAATAGATAGGGAGAATGAATGGATGTACTATTATGGTTTTATAAGAAGACTATTAAGCTTGACTCTTCCCTCTTGTCTGATCCACAGAACCAACGCTAAGCCTGCTACAGGATGCCCAGCACCAGATCCCCAACTATATGCAGAACCCATATGATTTGCCACGGAACAGCCACATACCCTGCCATTATGACCTTCTGCCTGTCCGACTCAGTCCCTCACATGGGACTTTCTGGGAAAAGCAGATGGACAAGCAGTCATAGGAAAGCAAAGAATTACGAGCAAGAACTCTTTCATTCTGCAATATGCCCATGGAGGGGAGCTGGCACCACCAGATGCATGCATGACGTCATTAGGAGACTTCTTTTTATACCAATAGGCTGTATCTATAGGACTTGTGACTGTCTACGTGTATACATGTAAACCAGCTCCCAATGATCACTCATGACAACATGGTGTACCGGGCAGTAGTATCCTGGTGTATCACATCAAGCGTTGTTATACACATACACTCGGTCTCAGATACTATATGTAAATAGCTGTATATAGTGCTGTCTATGAGTAGCTGTATATAAGTTCAACTCCTTGGGCCCCAGTCCACTTTGTTTATGAGAATAAGATGTGAAAAATGGTCAGCTGTATCGAAATAGTCATGGTGTCAGTTTAAGCAAAACCGATCAATATATTCCATGATCTCTGAGCACTCCATAGTCTCACGGCAGGAATTATTCAACCTAAATATTGCAGCTCTACCTATTAGAGCCATGTTCTTAAGTGTTTGCAGTTCAGACGTTCACATGATGATGGTCACTCAACTAAATATCCCCAAAATAAACGTTGCCAAGTATATCAACTATTTCAGCTGTTTGGGGGTGATGCATGATACAAAGAAAGTACTCCTGTCCTAATGCATTGTGCAGGAACACAAACCTAGAGCAGGTGTACCCAGTACTCAAGGGCCACAAGGAGGCCACAACTGAGACACCTATACTCAGGCAGGGATACAAAAATATTGTGTACACAACTGGGGTTATGCACTCATGCCCTAGCGGTAACTCTGGGAAATTCAGACCTTTAGCCTGGGTGAGACTACATCTCCAGCTAGACCACAGAGCTAACACACAGCTTTACGGAGAAAATGTACCTGGAACTAGATAGGGTTTCTAAATACAGTATGCCCCCCCATAAAACTGATGCAGATAAGGTCCCTTGTCACTTGTGGTCTTGGCAGCTTTATAAAGAGGAGTTGGGTCTCCTCATTATCCTGTTTAGGAATGCACAGGGAGATCCTTCAGCTAAACGTTATACGGTGTCCAGCTGACGGAGAATGGCTAGATTTGTAGTTATCATTTTGTTCCAGTATATGGACTCTTCTTTAAGCTATTAAGGGGTCTGTTTCAGAAATTCCTAACTGCATCAATGCTCCCTTACCTTACCGGAAGTCCTGGATGACTGATACCCAAAGGAATTCTGTTTGCACAATCTTGCAAATTCCTGTGTGTTTTCTATGCAACTGTGTTTTAACACGGAAGAGCTCAGCTCTGTAGAATAAAAGAGTTTATTTCTGACAGGTTACTGCACTTACATATTGCACTTGCTTTATAATTTGTACCGAATAACCACAACCTAGATCTGGCTGCCTGGCCCGTTTCCGGCCAGCTGAGACACAAAATAGTTAGGCATAGACTAATAACAATGAGAAGCTAGACTACCTGGCATACTAGTTCTCGAGGACTGCATTTCCCTGCATGAGTGTCAAGCTGTTGGCTGGCTAAGTTTGTGGAGAGTTGCAGTCCAGAATTACTTAAGTGTCAAAAGACACCTATTCCTGGTGACTTGGGATCATGGGAGTGCCAGAGGCCATGTATTCCAGCAATTCATGAGTAATCCAGCTGCTGTGCTCTACAGTTCCAAGGATGCTAGTAAGACGTAGGCCAAGGATACTGGGAGTGAGCTGTAGTGCAAGATATTGGATATTTCAGTTACCACGGGTGTGTAAAGGCACCTGTTAATCCTTACTTATTTCGGTCACAGCCTTTATTCCTCATTCTCTCACTCCAAGCAAAGAACTTGTTGCCTGTAACAAAGTTTGTAGCTTGTTTTAATGCCGCTCACACCCATTCCTGGAGGAAACACCTGTAAAAGCAGGTGTGTTTATATGGAAGCCTCCCCTCCCCCTTACCAACACCCGATCCAACCTGTGTCAGCCTGTGATCTTACTGGGAGTGGAAGGAGTCACACCTGCACACCTATAAAGCCATCTGATGATGTAATGTCACGGTCGTGTATGGTATTAGCAACAGGTCCTAGTATATATCCCTATAAACAAGAGAAAACTGTCACATCAGTTTTATAGAGCTATAAGGTTATAAACGCTGTGTCAGCAGATCTAGTTCCCACCGTATTAAACTGTTCATCCTATTCCGTGATTTTGTTCTACATATTTTTCTGTGTCCTTTCTCTTTGCCTTCACGCTAAGATGGACCTTTAACTAACAGGAGTTTATGCTAGGGTAACCAGATAGCACCTGTAATCACGGGTGCTTATAGAAAAACCTATGTAAGATATAACACAGCTCTGGAAAATACTTTTTCTATGAGTGTCTCTGTTTAAAGAAGCCATCTGGTTGCCATGTGCAATGAGACATCTCGACTTAATAAACCAATACCCCATTAATGGTCAATTGATCATTGTTTGGGGTATAAATCGATAATGGGGTTCTCAGCTGTTGGGCCCATACATCATTGTGAGAAGGAGTTGTGTAGAGCAGGGGCAACAGGTAACCCTCCAGCTATAACACAACGCCTGCATTTAGGCTTGCAGGGGGGAATGGGACATGTCGTTTAATAACTCTCAGCTTCCTGGTTGCTACCACTGATGTTGCTATATCATTTCACTGCAGGACAGGTTAGGCAGGATATGCAGTTATTAAATTACGTTGTCATGCCTGAACATGTTTCCTTAGATGAGTATTTGAATAAGTTGCCTCGCCCAACCAGGAAGCCAACAAGCAGGACAGAATCTGAGGCCTGTGAGAGTTCCGGCCAGATTACCTGCAGTTCCTCATTGAACTATAGTTCTTATGGTGATGTTATGTCCTTTAATATATCATCATTGTTTAAATAGTCACTTACCCCTTCACCAACTATAAACAGGCAGTAGATTTTTGTGTGCCGATGCACTTTGACAGCAGCCAGAAAATCTTAGTATTCAGATATAGTCCTTTTGGCATTCAACATCCATCCATCTCACAAAAATTCTCGCAACCATCCACACGTATGAGACAAGCATTTTCTGCATGATTCATGTTCTCTTTAGTGGGAACGTTGCAAAATGAGCATCACGAAGGCAGGAAATATTAGTTGGAGAAGCTTCTAGTATAGTCTGCCAATGTGTTAATGTCTGGGTTTCAGATATTAACATGTTAACTGAAATGCGTATTTGTTTTGCTATCCCTATGTCCCTACCTATACTCTCGAACGTCCCACTGGCTACTTAGTATCTTTGGTATCTAGCTGCTGGTCCCAGTAACAGAAAGAGACCAGCAATACCACCTAATGTCAGCACAAACCATGTGCTGATATGACACACAGCACCCCCACAGCAAACAGCACCGGCAAAAGGGTGATGGAGAAAGAACTAGACAAATACAGGGATGGACATGGCGGTCGGAGTTATTAGTCCAAGGTTTCAGGTTGAAGGATACAGGTTAGAGCAATGTCTAGAGGAGGCAGAAGTAGGGTAGAGGCTGCAAATTGAATAGAGGGATAAATTGGCACGGGGGACATAGGGAGCGGTGTTGATTTGGAGTCTTGAGCCCATTGGGTTCTACAATATTGAATATGCCGTATTGGGCCAAAAGAAAATGGGGTGTAGTCTAAGAATGTTTCTATGATTACATAGCTCTGTATAAAGCATCACCACAAAATTAACTCGGCTTCTAAGCGGTGGCTTCTTGGAAAAAAGTATGATGGCCACTCTCGCAGACATTGTTTTATTGCTTTCTGGGAGCCAGCTGGAAAATCACCGCTGAGATCTGATGCACGAAGCACCCAACAGGGAGGCCGGATACAGGATTCTTTACAAATGTCTCGCGTTTTATGCTCAATTATGGGAAAAGCCACAGTTGTATTTCCATCCCAGACACAAAAGCTCTATCTAACACAGATAGACAGGGTGGCTAGTTTTACCTGACCGGGAATCCAGGCAGAAGGCCGGTCATGAAAAAAATCTTACATTTTATACAGGTTGTCAGTAAATGGATGTGAACAAAGCATTTTAAACCTTTTGGCTCCATGTATAACTGGCAGCGTTTAATCGGATGTGTGTCGGCTAAAGACAACTTGGCATCAGCTTCTAAGCGAGTCTGCGGCACTGACCATCGTGGGGAGGAGGCAGAATCCACACCGGTCCTAATCATTAGCCCCAGCCTTTATATAGAAAAGGGTCATCATAAAGCTACCTACAACTTTTATCTCTCGCAGGAGTTAAAACGTCTAACAGTGCAGTCTGAGTAAAGGATTTCTCACCCTGGCACAGCAATACTGGTTTTTTTTTTTTTCTTTCTCACAGGGAGTTGAAATGTCTGTTGATTGTACGAAAGATTGCTACCATGTACAAAATAAATTGACTTTCACTCAACCTGATTTTCCTTTCTTCTGTGAATGTAGTAATTTGTTTGAAAATGCTTTTTTTTTTAATGTCTCAGCTTTGTCTAGAAATACATGAATGGGATAATCTTACGATGTGAATCTGTAGCTGGGAACAGGACAGGAACGTCCCGTAGAGCAAACTTCTGGACCAGGCATTGAGCAGGATGGTTTCAAAGTGCGATGCCCCATAGATAAATGATGTTTTTTCAGCAAGGATGTATACGGGAGTGTAGCGTTGACAAAAAGTAGGCTTTGGTGAGATGTCCTTGATGAAAAAGGGATGACTTATGAAGGAAAAAATTCTCCTTGAACATAAAACACAGTGTTGTATGCAATAATATGTTACCACTGAGAAAAACATATTTCAATTTGCTCCAATAACCTTTATCTGCAGACCAAGAGGCAGCCATTGTTGTCAGGCATGTGATATTTTAGATGATTTTCCCTCACTGAGTTCATTGTTTATGGCAATGCTAATGAAGTCCTGCTTCTACAACAAGATCTTTTCCTCCATATCCTTAGTGATTAGGACTGAGACATTCTATTGTTTACCACTAGGCAGCATGATAAGGAGTCAGTGTGTTTGTCTAGTAAATAACTAAGGGTATTGTTTGGTTTCCTTGAAAAAGAAAAAAAGAAAAACACCCTCAGTTATTTACTAAGGAAACCAAAAAATATCCTCGGTTATTTTTTTTCCTAATACTAGTAAAGTAAAAAGCTTTCGGTTGGAGTTCCCCTTTAACATGACCGAGGCTATTTTTATGGCGAGGTAGTATGATAAGCACTCACTGTGTTTGTCTACTTGACTGGACTAATATAGCCGCTAAAACTTGTACATATATTAACTATGCAGTTGTCTATGTATTAAAATGTTGCTGTTTGAGAACATTATGCTACAGAGCCATATTTTTTTTTTAAACTACTTTAAGTGACAATGGTAATAAATGCAAATAGATCCCTAAAACATCCACTCGTCTATGGCTACGATAACTACGATAAAGTAATCAGTATTGGATGTATTTATAGTACATTGTGTACATTTCTTAGTACATTTCTTTCAGCACTTAAGATACTTATAAATCCAGTGGAAAACATTTCCATCTACATTTCCTTTCTTGGGTGCTTTGAACACGTTATGTTTCAAAACTAGCAAGGTGTGCCATAGATGTCCCCAAGTCATGAATATATTATGATCCTGTTAGGTCACAATTTAAATTCTAATAAACAACTTTTATATATTTTTATGAAATTTAATTCATTGGTATATTTCCCAGTGTATAAATGTACTAAATAATGATGTGAAAGTTGCAACACTTCCTATACGCCTTCCCACATTCTGTATAAATAGAAGCAGCCATGGCATGAGATTGAGCTGTAGTCTTTCGTACAGATGAAGGACACCAAGGTAACATGATTAACACGAAAATGAGTATTATATATACAAATCAGTAAGTACTTTATGGGTCACTAAACTGCTTTACGCTGCGCATATATTGATTATTGTAGTAAGTTTATGTTAGATTACAGGTAAAATGGAAATCAATGGTTCATAAATCCCTTCTGCCAGCCAACATCACTTCATAGACGCCTTTATTATCCCAACTCTGCAGGCTGTGGGCTTATTTTAGAGTACCAAGTG